>NC_073384.1:30741637-31079971 GCF_028641065.1 Leucoraja erinaceus
AAACTTCTAGCGGGAACTTTAAAAACGGAGCCTTCAGGGAAGTAACTTGCTCTGAGGTCATGGTTTTCGTCACTCACGTGACTCCGAAGTCAAATCTATCAATATCAGCTTAGAATTTAGTTAACACTACAGAACCACAGCATCAAGTATAGAGAATTCCAAAGATATGCAGCCTTTTATATCAAAACATTTCTTCTCATCTCAGCCGTGAATACCTGCCCATTTGCTGTGATATTGCAATCCCTACTAATGGATTCCTCTGAAGGAAAGAGAAACAGCCTCTTTCCATCCTTTGCTTTTTCTTTAGATAGATGAATCCTAGGGAGTTATGAATGCATTGATATTACAGTGATTGCTCATTCTATGAGTGCTAACCACTTATATGGTCAGAAGGTCTGATGTATAAAAGCGAGAACTGTACAGTATCTTATCTGGTATCTGAAACATCACGCCATCTTATAGTAGTTCATGATCAATGAAGTATTTTTAAACTGTGGTCATCGTTTTGAAGTAGGAAATACAGCAGCTGATTTCTACATAGATTGTATGTGAAAATAATTGTGTAATTTATCTATGTGAAGCTGGTTTAAGAATGAATATTTTCCAGGATGACAGGAGTTTGAAGAAGTATCCTGAGAAACTATCTGTGCAGATGCTGGTATAAACCAAAGATATGAAGAAACTGCAGATGTTGATAAACTATCTCATCTATGCAGGAGGGTGAATAGGACTTCAGTTTAACATCACATCTGAGATACAACAGTAATGCCCCCTAATTACTCTGGAGTGTATTTGGACCCACAGCCTTTGGCTCAGAAGGAAATATGCCACACATGCTCCTACAGCAGGTATCTGTTATAGCTGACAAATTTAATCTTCAGTGACGGTGGTCAATGCATAGGTACTTCCTCACCTCACGCAAAGGGTGCTGACTCCAGGAATGCCGTAGGTTAACAAATGATAAGCGTTTGAAAGCACTGGGCCTATACTCGCTGGAGTTTAGAAGAATGAGAAGGGACCTCATTGGAACGTACAGAATAATGAAAGGCTTGGATAGAGTGGATGTGGAGAGGAGGTTTCCACTAATGGGAGAGTCTAGGACTGGAGGTCACAGCCTCAGAATTATAGGACGATCTTTTAGGAAGGAGATGAGGGGGCATTTCTTTAGTCAGAGGGTAGTGAATCTGTGGAATTTTTTGCCACAGAAGGCTGTGGAGGCAAAGTCAGTGGTTATATTTAAGGCAGAGCTAGATAGATTCTTGATTAGTACTGGAGTCAGAGGTTATGGGGACAAGGCAGGAGCATGGGGTTAGGACGGAGAGATAGATCAGCCATGATTGAGTGGCAGAGTAAATTTGATGGGCCGAATGTCCTTATTCTTTTCCTATCACTTATGACTGTCTGGAATTCTCTACCCGAGGGTTGTGGAGGCTGGAACATTGGCGACTATTAAAGAAGGAATAGATACATTTTTGAAAAATCAGGAAATATGGACAGTAGCAGAGCCTGCGGAACTGAGATCGCGGAGCTGACCAACTTCGGAGCGGGAAGAGCTGTGGTGGCGTGCGGCTGCGACCCGACTTTGGATTTCGGAGGCACCGGCCGCAGACCCGGTGGACAGGAATATCGGGAGCTCGCAGGTCCCTGGTGGGAGACCGCTTTTCCGAGCTCCGCAACGGCGACTTCTCCCGCTGGAACCGCGGGGTCTAAAGGACATGGAGCCGGGGCCTAACATCGCCCGGCGTGGCTTAAACGGCCTCAGGACTTACCATCGCCCGCCGGGGGCTTTAACATCCGAGCCCCAGTTCGCCTTGGACTGCTGAACCGCGGGAGAAGGAACAAAGGGAAGAGATAAAGACTTTGCCTTCCATCACAGTGAGGAGATGTTGGAGACTCACTGTGATGGATGTTTATGTAAACTGTGTTAAGTGTGGGTCTTGGATTGTTTAGTAATGTAAAAAAAACTGTAGAAATGAGATTTGAAAGACAATAAATAGCATTCTATTCCATTCTTATGATAAGTTCAACCACTCAGTGGAATATCAGGTTCAATCTCATAAATTGAATAGCTCACCAACCCCCCAAAATAACTAGAGTTGTAGCCAAGCATCTTGCTTTGTCATATTTGACAGAGGAAGCCCATGTATTGTGCTGAACCAAAATACTCCTACCACAACTAGTGAGCAGTTCTGAACTACCATCTACCTCATTGGTGACCCTCGGACTATCTGTGATTGGGCTTTGCTGGATTTACCTTGCACTAAACATTATTCCCTTATTATGTTTCTATACACTGTTAATGGCTCGACTGTAATCATGTGTTTTCATTCCGCTGAATGGACAGCAGGCAACAAAAGCATTTCACTGTACCTCGGTACATGTGACAATAACTTAAACTGAAACTAATCCTTTCCTGCAGTCATTCCTAGTTGCCATTCATTAGTCTCTCTCTTACTGCTCTCTCAGTACTGCTGTAGATTTGGGAGGAACAACAGCAGCAACAGATTAGCAAGAGATACCACTGATTGGCTCTAGCCCAAGTGTGAGGAGAGGGGTGAAAACAGTTGAAAACTGAGGAATTGGCTGTGTAAATTGGTAAATCAGGCAATTTATCAGTCAATTTAAGCAGGACAGCTCTTTGCGAGCGGCAGTGAGTGAAGTGCCCTGTGAGAAAAGTGTGAGTCTTTGGCTCGAGAGTCTTCGGAGAGGAGACCACGCAATACGCTTGAGAGGGAGACGAAAGAAGGAGATGTCAGGCAAGCTGATTCAGTGCGATGCTTGCAGTATGTGGGAGGTCAAGGACACCGCTGGTGCCTCTGGCTGCTACAAATGCGAAAAATGCATCCAGGTAGAGCTCCTGAAGGGCCGTGTTGGGGAACTGGAGAAGCAAGTGGATGACCTCCGGTTCGTACGAGAAACGGAGTCGTTCCTCGACAAGTCCTACAGTATGATTGTTACACCTAAGGTACTGGAAGAGAGAAGGTGGGAGACAGTGAGAAAGGGAGGGAAGCATGGAATGCCAACGTCCCCGGGTGATGTACCTCTTGTAAACAGGTTCATCCGCTTAGAAGCTGTTGGGACAGAAGACGTGAGCGGTGGACTGGCCTGTGATGCGAATAGGGCTGTTGAGCCAAAACCAAAAAGGCCTAAGGCAGGCAAGGCCATTGTAGTGGGAGACTCCATCGTAAGAGGTACGGACAGGGGTTTCTGCGGCAACAGGCGGGTGCGAGGATGGTGTGCTGCCTTCCCGGTGCCAGCATCCAGGATGTCACGGACAGAGTGCAGAAAATCCTCAAGGGCGAAGGTGAACATCCGGAAGTGGTAGTGCATGTCGGCACAAACGATGTCGGAAAGAAGGGGATGAATATTCTGCAACGTGACTTTAGAGAGCTCGGAAAAATGTTGAAAAGCAGGACCTCCAGGGTTGTTATCTCCGGTTTGCTTCCAGTTCCCCGTGCTGGCGAGAGCAGGAACAGGGAGATACGGGACCTGAACGTGTGGCTGAGGATCTGGTGCACGGGGCAGGGATTTAGATTCTTAGATCACTGGGATCTGTTTTGGGGTAAGGGGGAACTGTACAAAAGGGACGGATTGCATCTTAACAGGTATGGGACCAGCATTCTGGCAGGCAGGTTTGCCACTGCTACACGGGTGGCTTTAAACTGAATAAGGGGGGTGGGGTGTTGAATGGGACAGTGGAGGATGGAGTTAAAGGGAAAGGGTTTCTTAAATGTGTGAGCGTAGAGACCGAAGGGTGTAAAATGAGGGTAGAAGAAATAGGTAGCAAGGTGAAAAGTAAAAGTGGCAGGCAGACAAAACCAGGGCAAAAATCAAAAAGGGCCACTTTTCAACATAATTGTGTAAGGGGTAAGAGTGTTGTAAAAACAAGCCTGAAGGCTTTGTGTCTCAATGCAAGGAGCATTCGTAATAAGGTGGATGAGTTGAATGTGCAGATAGCTATTAATGACTATGATATAGTTGGGATCATGGAGACATGGCTCCAGGGTGACCAAGGCTGGGAGCTGAACATCCAGGGATATTCAATATTCAGGAGGGATAGACAGAAAGGAAAAGGAGGTGGGGTAGCGTTACTGATTAGAGAGGGGATTAATGCAATGGAAAGGAAGGACATTAGTTTGGAGGATGTGGAATCGGTATGGGTAGAGCTGCACAACACTAAGGGGCAGAAAACGCTGGTGGGTGTTGTGTACAGGCCACCTAACAGTAGTAGTGAAGTTGGAGATGGTATCAAACAGGAAATTAGAAATGCGTGCGACAAAGGCAAAACGGTTATAATGGGTGACTTCAATCTACATATAGATTGGGTGAATCAAATTGGCAGGGGTGCTGAGGAAGAGGATTTCTTGGAATGTATGCAGGATAGTTATCTAAATCAACATGTAGAGGAACCAACGAGAGAGCAGGCTATTTTAGACTGGGTATTGAGTAATGAGGAAGGGTTAGTTAGCAATCTTGTAGTACGTGCCCCTTGGGCAAGAGTGACCATAATATGGTTGAGTTCTTCATTAGGATGGAGAGTGACATTGTTAATTCAGAAACAATGGTTCTGAACTTAAAGAAAGGTAACTTTGAGGGTATGAGATGTGAATTGGCCAAGATTGACTGGCAATTAATTCTAAAAGGGTTGACGGTGGGATATGCAATGGAAGACATTTAAAGACTGCATGGATGAACTACAAAAATTGTTCATCCCAGTTTGGCAAAAGAATAAATCAGGGAAGGTAGTACATCCATGGATAACAAGGGAAATCAGGGATAGTATCAAAGCGAAGGATGATGCGTACAAATTAGCCAGAAAAAGCAGCATACCGGAGGACTGGGAGAAATTCAAAGACCAGCAGAGGAGGACAAAGGGCTTAATTAGGAAAGGAAAAATAGATTATGAAAGAAAACTGGCAGGGAACATAAAAACTGACTGCAAAAGTTTTTATAGATATGTGAAAAGAAAGAGATTAGTTAAAACAAATGTAGGTACCTTGCAGTCAGAAACAGGGGAGTTGATCATGGGGAACAAGGATATGGCGGACCAATTGAATAACTACTTTGGTTCCGTCTTCACTAAGGAAGACATAAATAATTTGCCGGAAATAGCAGGGGACCGCGGGTCAAAGGAGTTGGAGGAATTGAGTGAAATCCAGGTTAGCCGGGAAGTGGTGTTGGGTAAATTGAATGGATTAAAGGCCGATAAATCCCCAGGGCCAGATAGGCTGCATCCCAGAGTACTTAAGGAAGTAGCTCCAGAAATAGTGGATGCATTAGTAATAATCTTTCAAAACTCTTTAGATTCTGGAGTAGTTCCTGAAGATTGGCGGGTAGCAAACGTAACCCCACTTTTTAAGAAGGGAGGGAGAGAGAAAATGGGGAATTACAGACCAGTTAGTCTAACATCGGTAGTGGGGAAACTGCTAGAGTCAGTTATTAAAAATGGGATAGCAGCACATTTGGAAAGTGGTGAAATCATTGGACAAAGTCAGCATGGATTTACGAAAGGTAAATCATGTCTGACGAATCTTATAGAATTTTTCGAGGATGTAACTAGTAGCGTGGATAGGGGAGAACCAGTGGATGTGGTGTATCTGGACTTCCAGAAGGCTTTCGACAAGGTCCCACATAAAAAATTAGTATACAAACTTAAAGCACAAGGCATTGGGGGTTCAGTATTGATGTGGATAGAGAACTGGCTGGCAAACAGGAAGCAAAGAGTAGGAGTAAACGGGTCCTTTTCACAATGGCAGGCAGTGACTAGTGGGGTACCCCAAGGTTCAGTACTGGGACCCCAGCTATTTACAATATATATTAATGATCTGGATGAGGGAATTGAAGGCAATATCTCCAAGTTTGCGGATGACACTAAGCTGGGGGGCAGTGTTAGCTGTGAGGAGGATGCTAGGAGACTGCAGGGTGACTTGGATAGGCTGGGTGAGTGGGCAAATGTTTGGCAGATGCAGTATAATGTGGATAAATGTGAGGTTATCCATTTTGGTGGCAAAAACAGGAAAGCAGACTATTATCTAAATGGTGGCCGATTGGGAAAGGGGGAGATGCAGCGAGACCTGGGTGTCATGGTACACCAGTCATTGAAGGTAGGCATGCAGGTGCAGCAGGCAGTAAAGAAAGCGAATGGTATGTTAGCTTTCATTGCAAAAGGATTTGAGTATAGGAGCAGAGAGGTTCTACTGCAGTTGTACAGGGTCTTGGTGAGACCACACCTGGAGTATTGCGTACAGTTTTGGTCTCCAAATCTGAGGAAGGACATTATTGCCATAGAGGGAGTGCAGAGACGGTTCACCAGACTGATTCCTGGGATGTCAGGACTGTCTTCTGAAGAAAGACTGGATAGACTTGGTTTATACTCTCTAGAATTTAGAAGATTGAGAGGGGATCTTATAGAAACTTACAAAATTCTTAAGGGGTTGGACAGGCTAGATGCAGGAAGATTGTTCCCGATGTTAGGGAAGTCCAGGACAAGGGGTCACAGCTTAAGGATAAAGGGGAAATCCTTTAAAACCGAGATGAGAAGAACTTTTTTCACGCAGAGAGTGGTGAATCTCTGGAACTCTCTGCCACAGAGGGTAGTTGAGGCCACTTCATTGGCTATATTTAAGAGGGAGTTAGATGTGGCCCTTGTGGCTAAGGGGATCAGGGGGTATGGAGAGAAGGCAGGTACGGGATACTGAGTTGGATGATCAGCCATGATCATATTGAATGGCGGTGCAGGCTCGAAGGGCCGAATGGCCTACTCCTGCACCTAATTTCTATGTTTCTATGTCTATGTTTCTAAAGCTTCTTTTGCACTAAATCACCAGTTCAAGCAAATAAATGCTCCCCCTATTTCTTGGAAATGGCAATTTCTCAGTCATTTCAGAATGGTCTCAGCAGGAGTACAAAATCAAAACCTTGACCAAGGAGAGTCAACGATTCACTGTGATTCACGTGGCTTTATTATCAGAAAACATTTGATGTAATTTTCCTGGAAGCAGATCATAAAAATCATATGAGTATAAGTGGTTCTTAAGACTCCATCACAATAACTGTTAATTAGTCGCAATAGTTCAGTAAATCATTGTATTTCCTTCTGTAGTGGAATGTATATGGCACAATAATTGCTCATATTTTAATAGAGTGGCAATACCTCAGTTACATTTATGTTATTGCCCTGGAAAGCGAAGCCTAATCGTGGCTGAATTTAATTTAGTCCAATTCACCCGTAATTAGTTGAATTAGTGATTTTCTACTTGGACGGTAATGCTTTACATCTGTGATCAATTCGCAGTACAGTTTTCCACTTTGCAGTGATTACACCAAACCACATTGGTACTGTGAAGATGACTGAGAAGCCACCACAGAGTGGATGATTCCACTAGGCAGCATGCCCAGAGATTAAATTGGGCTCAATGCAATATATAATGGAGAACCACATTCTTTATTGTTGAATGCCCTCTGGTTTCCTGAACGGAGCAGGCTAGAATTATCAGGAGACACAAGGAGCAGCAGATGCCAAAATCTTGCAAAAAGACAAAAAGTGCTGGAGTAACTGAATTACTGTAACCGAGTTGACCCACTGCGTTACTCCAGCACTTTGTGTTTCTTTGGTTAGAATTATCAGCTCTGTCAATACCGAGTCAAAACTGTAGCAGTGTTGGATGCTGGGCCTTTTTCATTTTAAGTCTGTTCGAGTATGGTTGCAAAAGCGGGGATAAAGCAACTATTGAGGAAGACTGGCATTTTATAGCCTGCTTGTTGCCTGCTTTCACTGAGATAGTCACTGAAAAAAATTGTTGGGATAATGTAAACAGCCAAATCTAATCTTGTGAATTTATTGAGATTTGCAACTGTGTCGATTGCCCTTTCTGCTGTGATTCCGTGAGGTCGAAGTGGTGGGGTATCGGACCAATGGGGAGAAGGCATTTGCTTCCGAATGTATCCTTTTGTCACTCCCTGACTCCCTATTGCAGACTGAGAAACGTGGCACAGAGAGAACTAGGGTCCAATTCAACACTCAAAGGTAAGCTTGCACATTGTATCGCAGGAAATATTTAAATCAATGCTGCATAGTCAAGCATGATTGCTAATTTGCACAGTATGGCCCCGGCAATAATAAGTGGTCAGTCAGATTTCAGTAATGCTGATTCAAATGTGGAATGTAACCCACCGTGAGAATTTTCTGCTCCAATTCAAACAGATCACCATGCACAGCATCAATGCATTGATTTCTCAATTCATCTGGAAGAAAGCCCACTTGTCATCTTCCCAGTACCTGCCTTGAAATGTCAGTTTAGATTTGTGCTTAAGTCGTGGAAAACTGGACTCCAACCCAGAGGGAAGGCTATTTTTGCTGAGGCAACCCGCTATTTCTTTATGCCTTAAGATACTTGCATTTATATCACCTTCTATAATGCTTTGAAAGCTAATGAAGTGCTCACAGATTTTATAGCTGCTTAAAGTAGGATAGCTCAGCTGTCATTTTTCTTTTCATCCAGCAAGTAACACTTGGAGAAGGAATGGATGATGTTTCGATGTTTCAATGTTTCATACTGTAGAAGGGTCTCGACCCGAAACATTACCCATTCCTTCTCTCCAGAGATGCTGCCTGTCCAGCTGAGTTACTCCAGCATTTTGTGTCTATCTTCGGTTTAAACCAGCATCCGCAGTTCTTTCATACACAATGAGTAGATGGTTTAAATGCAGGTAAATGGGACCAGCTCAGCTAGACATCTTGTCAGCATGGTCGTGTTGAGCAGAAATGCCTGTTCCATGCTGAAGTGTTGAACTTGAGATTGCTTTAATGAAATACAACAGATGCAGGAAATCTGAAATAAACACAGAAAATGCTGGAAAACCTCAGCAAGGAAAGAGAAGCAGTTAATGTTTTAAATCCGAGACCCTTCAACAGAATTGAAAAAGTGAGCAATAGTCAGATCAGCTAACTGGGAAGATGAGCATATTGTGCTGGGTGGAACAAAGGGAATTTCTCTGATAATGGGCAGTGAAGAGGCTTTTAAACTTCTTTGTTGGTAGGATGTGTTGCTGATGTTGAGCAATCTGTATAATGTATAGTCAGCACTACGGGGTCATGCCCAGTGAGCCAAGCTATGCAAAAGTTACCGTATGAAGAGTGTTTAAAAGCTCTGGGACTGTACTCACTGGAGCTTAGAAGAATGAGGTGGGATCTCATTGAAACCTACCGGATAATGAAAAGCCCAGATAGAGTGGATTGAATACTCAGCATATTCAGGCAACATCCGTAAAGAGATAAGCAAAGCAACTTGCAGAAAAGGAAGAAAGGTGGGGAGATGAGGGAATGCCAGTGATAGCGTGGAGACTTGAGGTGTTGTTGGGTGATGAAGCTCTTTTGTTGCCATAATCTGTATGTAGACAGTTTAAATCTACGGAGATGAATGAGGCAGAGGGGAGAGAGGGGAAGAAGCAGTGTTGGAACAGTGAGATTAGCACTAACATCATTTACATCAGTCTCACTCAGCCTCTGTCTTATTACAGACGTTCCTCCTTCATTAACCTCCACCATCATTAACTCAATTTCTTTCTCCACAAAAGCTTACTCAGTGCTTCCAGTATTTTCTGATTGCATTCCAGATTTCCAGCATCTGGAGTTTTTGATTTTCTTGTTCTGGATCTGTGACATCCTTACCCTTTAAGGGAATATACAATCCTTATCCCATCTGGACTATGTGCAATCACAAGCAAATGTGGTTGACGCTTCCCTCTGGAAAGGCCCATCAAGCCAAGTATGACGGGGGCATTTTGCAATGGGCAAGAAATGCAAGCACGACCAGAGACGGCTGTAACTTGTAAAAAAATAAATAAAACATTTGTGTAGCAACATTACACTGATCTGATAGGCCATCTTCAATTTGCTTTAACTGAAACAGCAAGCTCATGCGTGTTTCCTATAAATCTTCCGTATCTGAGTTACATATTTTTCTCTCACCGTCGGAAATTTATAATTCTCTGTTGCAATTCTGTGTGGTAGATTCTGTCGGCTTAGATTCACATTAACTGAGGGTTGATATTATGTGTGATCACCCATGAAAGGAAATATGTATTAATTTCCATTCCTTGGACTGAATTCACATTCAGGAAGCAGGTAGCGAATGTAACATTTTAAAACTGTATCCTTTCAAAACATTTATACCCTTAGCAGGATAATCCATCACCAGAGGACAGACATTTTTGTTTAATAAATCCTTCTATTTCTTAAAAAGAAAGACTCACATTTCTATAGAGTATTTCATCCACCTGCCCTCACTCCACATCCCAGCCCAATATTACTTTTGTAATGTTTTTCATTTAATTCAATTTATTATTTATTGTCATGTGTACCAAGTTACAATGAAAAGGTTTTGTTGTGTGCTAACCAGTCAGCAAAAATACAATATGTGATTACAATCGATCCATTTACAGTGTACAGATACATGATAAAGGAGCATTTAGAGCAAGATAAAGTCAGTAAAGGTCGATCAAAGATAGTCCAAAGGGTCACCAATGTGGTAGATAATAGTTCAGGACTCCCGTTGTGGTAGGATAATTCAGTCACCTGATAACAGCTGGGAAGAAACTATCTTTGAATCTGGAGGTGTGTGTTTTCACACTTCTATACCTTTTGCCTTGGGAGAGGGGAGAAGAGGGAATGGCCAGGGTGTGACTCGTCCTTGATTATACTACTGGCCTTGCGGAGGCATGCGAGGTATATATGGAGTCAATGGAAGGGAGGTTGGTTTATGTGATGGTCTGGGCTGCGTCCACAATTCACTGCAATTTCTTGAGATGTTGGATGGAGCTGTTCCCAAACCAAGCTGTGATGCATCCCAATAAAATGTTTTCTATGGCGCATTTATTAAAGTTAATTAGGATTGGTGAACTTCCTAAGCCTTCCAAGGGAGTAGAGGCATTCTTGTGCTTTCTTGGTCATTGCTTCAATATGTGTGGCTCAGGATAAGTTGTAGGTGATATTGACTCCTAGGAATGTGAAGTTTTCAACCATCTCTTCTTTGGTGCCATCAATGCAAACTGGGGTATGTGCACCGCTTCGCATCCTGGAGCCGATCACCATATCCTTTGTCTTGCTGACATTGATGGAAAGGTTGTCGTTTCGACAATAGGACATGAGGTTCTCAATCTCCTTTCTGAACTCTGTCTCATCATTATTTGATGTAATGCAGTCATGGTCGCAATTACGGAAATATGGCAGCCAATGTATACACGGAAAACTCTCCACTAATAGTCACTTGGTAACATCACGTACATCACACACAAATTAAGGGGTAAGTGTTTCCTGGCCATTGGTGATCTGAATAGTCTCCTGGGATTTTTCATGACTGTCTAGGAGAGCTGACAGATGCTTGGTTTATCATCACTACTGAAAACTGTGACTCCGACAGGGTAACACTCCTTCTCTATTGTGTTCTTAGTGGGTATCAGCCTAAATTAGTTTAGGTAAGTTTAGAGATGCAGCGCAGAAACAAACCCTTCAGCCCACCAGGTCCACACCGACCAGCGATCCCCGTACACTCGCATTATCCTAAACACGGGAGACAATTTACAATTTTTACTGAAGCCGATTAACCTACTAACCTGTACATCTTTGGAGTGTGTGAGAGATCAGAACACTTAGAAAAACCCATGTTGAAATTTGGTGAGCAAATAAACTCCATATAGACAGCACCCATTGTCAGGATCGAACCCAGGTCTCTGGCGTTGTAAGGCAACAAGTCTCCCACTGCGTCATCGTGGTGCCCTAAGATGCTTAAGAACATTGGCTGATAAGAAATGTGAGCTGGAGTAGGCCATTCAATAAGAGCATGGCTGAACTCAAACCTTCACATTATTATCCTACTTTATCACTGCATCCCTTTATTCTTTGATTAAACCTCTACATCCTTTCAGTGGACAGAATTCATAGACGCACCATGCACTGAGAGAAGAACTTTGCATCTCAAACATAAATGCTCATTTCCTTATTTTGAGGGTGTGAGGCTCGTCAAACTGGAGAAAAAGTGTCCTTGACCTCAACAAGAACTCATGTATCGCAATGAGGTCACCTCTTATTCCTCTAAACTCCAAAGAACAGATGCCAGGTCTGCTCAATCTCGCCTCATGGGCTCACTTGCTATCTTCGGAATCAGTCTTTGCTGCAGTTGCTCTAGAGGAAGTATATCCTTCTTTAAGGAAATCAAGAATGTGTACAATTCTCCAAGTGTGGCCAGTGTACCATTTGTTTTCCTAACAGGCTGTTAGCTTTAATTGTCCTGTATACAAGGTCACCTAGGTTTCTTTCAACTTTGCCATTTCCCAATGTCCCGCTATTTAATAGAATATTCAGCATCCCAGTTTATTCTACCAAATGGATAACCTTACATTATTTACCATGGAACAACATGCCCTGCAGTTGCCCATTTTGTGTATCCGGTCACTTTCTCAAAACCTGCGTGGATCAACTGGCAAGAGGTTTTGGGGACGTCATCAAACTCTCATTACTGTGGTCACAGGTTATCACCAACTTTAAAAGGGCGTCAATAATACACAAGAAGAGTAAAGTGATATGCCCCAATGACTACTGACCAGTGGCACTAATATCCATGGTGAAGCAATGCTTTCAGGGATTGGTTATGGCGCACATCAACTCCTACATCAATAAGAACCTGGACCCACTACAGTTTGTCCACCACCACAATTGATCAAAGGAGGAATCAATCTCACTGGCGCTCCACTCTGCAGTTGTCCACCTATTGTGTATTATCTATTGACAATAAACCACATACGTCAGGCTGTTTGTTCATAGACCTCAGCATGGTGTTCAAACACCATCTTCCCCTCCAAACTGATACAAATGTCCGTGTGTTACTTAGTCTCTGCTGTGCAGACAATTACTTTCCAGCATGGTTCCACCAGCTGCAGAATAATTACCAACTCTTTAATCTCTTTTAAATGGTTGGAGATCCAATGTTGGCTGAGATATAAAAATCCTTAGATGTGGGCGATGATGCATTGTTTGGCCATCCTCAGTTGCCAGGAACTGAGAACACGAGGCCCTTGTGCCAACGGTACAGGGTTTGTTAGCCTGGTTCCAGCTTCAGGACTGCCAGCTCTCCTTGACTAGAAGCCTAACATATAAAATTCTCAGAGGATTGGACAGGGTAGATGTGGGAAAAAAGTTCCCGATGTTGGGGGAGTCCAGAACCAGGGGTCACAGTTTAATGGGCCTGTCTCACATTGGCGATTTTTTTCGGCGACTGTCATAGAAACATAGAAAATAGGTGCAGGAGTAGGCCATTCGGCCCTTCGAGCCTGCACCGGCATTCAATATGATCATGGCTGATCATCCAACTCAGTATCCTGTACCTGCTTTCTCTCCATACCCCCTGATCCCTTTAGCCGCAAGGGCCACATCAAACTCCCTCTTAAATATATCCAATGAACTGGCCTCAACTACCTTCTGTGGCAGAGATTTCCAGAGATTCACCACTCTGTGTGAAAAATGTTTTTCTCATCTCGGTCCTAAAGGATTTCCCCCTTATCCTTAAACTGTGACCCTTTGTCCTAGACTTCCCCAACATCGGGAACAATCTTCCTGCATCTAGCCTGTCCGACTCCTTAAGAATTTTGTAAGTTTCTATAAGATCCCCCCTCCATCTTCTAAATTCTAGCAAGTACAAGCCGAG
Organism: Leucoraja erinaceus; assembly: GCF_028641065.1. Taxonomy (NCBI): domain Eukaryota; kingdom Metazoa; phylum Chordata; class Chondrichthyes; order Rajiformes; family Rajidae; genus Leucoraja; species Leucoraja erinaceus. The sequence continues at coordinate 30,755,338 of NC_073384.1, forward strand.
TCTATCCAGTCTTTCTTCATATGAAAGTCCTGACATCCCAGGAATCAGTCTGGTGAACCTTCTCTGTACTCCCTCTATGGCAAGAATGTCTTTCCTCAGATTTGGAGACCAAAACTGTACGCAATACTCCAGGTCTCACCAATACCCTGTACAACTGTCATAGTTGTATAAGGCCACCGAAAAAACGGCGACTGGACTCCCCTACGATAATGTCTAGGACAATGTCTACAACAGCCTACCACCTAGTCGACGTCAAGCTACGGCAAGCTACCGAGAACTAGCGACCCATTAGGACGTCCACCTACGACCACACCTACGTCAACCTACGTCCACCCATGAGAAGTTTCGACAAATTACGACCCTGTCGGCGACAACTGAAGACCATCTGAAGACAATTCAGTCGCCGGTACCTGTCGCCGGTTGACTTAGGTTGACATAGGTAGTCGCCAATGGAATTCACCGAAGTCAGCACCAGCGACGACCTACGTTATCCTGGCGACAACCTACAACAAGCCAACTGTCGCCGACTGTCGCCGAAATGTTTTGAACATTTCAAAATCCAGCGATGACCAGAAAAACGCTACGATTCTTTGGGCGACTGAGGAGACTAATCATGACCATACAGACGACACCCCGGCGACCATGTGATGATAGCCTAGTTGCCTGTAGTTGCCTAAAAAATCGCCTAAGTGGGACAGAGGCCTAAGGGGTAGGCCATTTAGGACTGGGATGAGGAAAAACCTTTTCACCCAGATAATTGTGAATCTGTGGAATTGTGGGTTGAAAGGACTGGTTTCCAGAGGGCTAGTATGACATTGTGGGCTGAATTGATTCTTAGGCTGGCAGCTCATTCACTCAGGCCTGGTGGGCTGCCAGCCCTTTCACACAGGCCTGGTGGGCTGGCAGCTCAGTCACTCAGGCCTGGTAGGCTGGCAGCTCATGCACTCAGGCCTGGTGGGTTGGCAGCTCAGTTACTCAGGGCTGGTGGACTGGCAGCTCAGTCACTTAGGGCTGGTGGGCTGGCAGTCACTCAGGGCTGGTGAGCTGGCAGTTCACTCAAGGATATTCCTTGAAATTCCATTTCAAGTAGAGTGCAGGCCGCCAAATTCAATTTCATAGCATTTCAAGCGGAGTGCAGGCCACCAAATTCAATTTCATAGCATTTCAAGCAGAGTGCAGGCCACCAAATTCAATTTTATAGCATTTCAAGCAGTGTGCAGGCCACCAAATTCAATTTTACTTCGGAGTCACGTGAGTGACTATGTGAAGAACCCCGCCAGGATGCATGCGTGTCATATCACTACACGCATTGCAACGAGTCACAGCAGGGGCAAAATTTGAAATCCAGTAACAGCAGGTAAGAAGACTCTGCATTCCAGAATTTGAAAGTCGGGAACAGCAGGTAAGAGACTCTGCGTTCCTTCCACTTACCTTTTAGGTGGAGACATGGACCGGATCCACGAAGGCGGCGGGAAAGCTGGCGGGGGAGAACCGCAGAGTTGCGGGCAGCCGGCAGCAGCAGCAAACGACACACTGATCTCCCGTAATGGGAACAGCTGTGCCCGACTTCGCTCCCGACTTCGCTCCCACACCGGCCCCGGCCGGTCGGGAGAGGTAAGCAACTAACAGAGTCGTTGACTCCGAGGAGTCCGACTCTGAATAGCCGCGAGCGACCAGTGCCTGTGTGCATGGGGGTCAGTTTGAGCGGCTTTAGGAGCAGCCACGAGCGGCCGTTGCCCGTGTGCACGTGAGCCGGTTTGAGTGGCTGGGAGCGGGGAACTATGCAGCCGCGAGCGACCAGTGCCCATGTGCATGGGGGTCGGTTTGAGCGGCTGCAGGAGATACTAAGCAGTCGCGAGCGACCAATGCCCGTGAGCACCGGGGTCGGTTGTAGCGGCTGCAGCATGCAGGATAAAGAGCAGCCAGGAGCGGCCAGTGCCCAAGAGCATTGGAGCCGGTTCGACCGGCTGCAGGAGCAGTACCCCATGTGGGGCTGCAGAATGAAAATACTCCAAAGTGGCAAAGCCACAGTGGGCAAATAATAAGCCCCACAGCAGTACCCCTGGTGGGGCTGCACAGAGTTTCTCACTCATCAGAGGGGAACACCGAGAGTCAATCCTGGGCTGGCTGCAGGAGCTGGAACAGGAGCAGCTTCAGGAGCAGCCGTGACGGCCAGTGCCCGTGAACATTGGAGCCGGATGGAGTGGCTGCAGGAACTGGAGCAGGAGCAGCCTCAGGAGTAACGGCTTCAGGAGCAGCCACGATGGCCAGTGACCATATGCATTGGAGCAGGTTGGGTGCCCGAGAGCATTGGGACCAGCTGGAGCGGCTGTTGGAGCAGGTAAGTGGCAGCTCCATGAGATGGAGACTAGTCACAGAGGGGCAGCTAGTAAGTCCTACAGCAGTACCTCTTGTAGGGCTGCACAGTGTTCTCCCTCATTAGAGGGGAGTATAGGGGGTCAATTTTGGGCTGCACTTGAACAGGGGAGCAGAACATACCCCTAGTACACTTAGGGTGCAGAAAACCTATTGGAAAACACTTACCATCAGGGAACTGCAAAACCTGAATGTTCCCAGTATCAACCAAAACATGGTAGGGCAGGGAATTGAAACGAAAGAAAGTTCTAAGTCCTAACAGCGGGACGGGATCAGTCGCACTATAAACAAAAGACATGACACTAGATCACCAGGATGCACTGGCCTTATATGCTAACCTGGAACCTCCCAACCTCCAATATTAAAATTTGGAGGCATCTTATCTTAACAGGGAAAGAACTTCACATAGAGGGAACTCTGGGGCACATTAAGGAACGTCTTAAAAACTACTTCCTGGGAAATGTGCTACCCTCATCAGACACCGGCACCTCAACGACCACGGAGGATGCTGAAATAGTAACAAACCTACTAATAGTAACCAGGGAGGTTGGTGGGAGATAACAGATCTATCTGTATGCATATAATTATTTCTACCGACACTTAAATTTCAGAAGTATAGGGGTATACCTTAGAATTATTAATTCCATTATCCTCCAGTTCAGCATGTGTACCGAACTGAATGTTCACGCTTACAGGGTAAGAATCAACTAAAGCGCATACTGAACTACAGTGCCCATATATTATAGGAGTTATGGAGGACATCCAACACGTATCACAGGAATTCGTGTCCTAAATATCCTTATCATAATTTAGAGGTGGTTTCCACTTCATCTTAGATTGACTAATTTGAATACTTCGTACTTTATATTCATTACAGATGGGAACCTTTGGTGTAACTAAGGTATTGATCCTAGGGTACTACATGGCAAGCATGGTATTAAAATATGCTTGCTATATAGTACTCATTGGAGGTGCCCACAGATGTATTTAACACAACAGATCGTCTGCGGTTCACCATTAACACAGTTCACATGGCAGTGACTTTGCCGTGAGAAAGGGTGCAGCCTTTATGGAGGCTTGCGGGGAACTAAACCATCCATCAGACTGGTAGTAGAATAATTGGCATTAGGGGCTGTGTGACAGCCACATGATATCGGACCTTTACATAATCATAGTACAGAGCGTAACACGAGTCACTCAATAGATTATGTGGGGGTCATTCTGACAGACTAATGAAGCAACCAACAGAGGCCACTATGGTACAAAAATGGTGGAACATACATTAGGCATTGTTCCTAACCAAACACAGTTACCCGTCTATGGAACCACATACTGATGGGCCTTGGATTGGGATGCTACAAATTCCATCTCCAGCTGTGGGGGAGTCATGGGTTTAAGTCATATTGTTTTGGGTTATATCACCAGTATGTTAGTCTACAAATTGACAACACCACCAGGGTAGCATATGTCAACCATATGGGTAGGAACATATCGACACCATGTGACTATCTGGCCAACACTATTTGTGAATTGAATTGAATTGAATTGAATTGAATCCTTTATTGTTATTCAGACCTTTCGGTCTGAACAAAATGTTGTTGCCTGCAGCCATACATGTAATAATAACAACACACAATAAACACAAACTAACATCCACCACAGTGAGTTCACCAAAAACCTCCTCACTGTAATGGAGGCAATAGTCTTAGAGTTACTGTCTCTATTAATCTGGATTAATAGCTTATTCAGATAGAGATTTGGATATCAGCTTCCAACTACCAGGGAAACTGAATTTAGTGGCAGACAACAGGTCACGCTAAGTCTAAAAACACTGTATGGATGTTGGATAAAATATGTATTGCTGGAACAGCCGGTATGGAACACCAGATAACGACCTATTCACATCCATGCTCTTACCAGTTATCAAATTATGTTCTTGGGAGCCAGAACCTGGGGCAGTGGTTCAGATGTATCTTCGCTGATTGGGGGATCATTTATGCATCCCTCCCTTTGCCTCATCAGTCGGGTATTTAGGAAGAAACTATAGACTCCACGTCTCGAATTTTGATAATACCTGATTGCCCTACGCAACCATGGGTCCTGGTGATATCAACATGGGTCAGAACCATATATCACCATCCATCATAGACCTAACTTACTGGGTCTTCCCGCAACACGGGGAGTTACCCATGTCACTATTATATATTAACCTATTTATTTTAGAGTTGAAAGCACCTCTTCTACACCTGGGACTGACGGACCGAATGCAGAATTATTTCAGCAGGTCACAGACAGTCAACCCAAACATCAGTACTTGGTATAATCTAGTAATGGGAAGTACTGTCACAACAATAATCATCACCCACAGATCTATGAACATCCCGTCTGTTCTGGAATTCCTGGCAAGCCTCCATTACGATGAGAGGCTCAGTCATAGTGCCATCAACTGTGCCAGAAGTGCTCTGTCAACATACCTATCGAAGGTACAGAGCGGCATTCTGTTGGGACACACCCTGGTAAACAAACTAATGAGGAGCATTTTTAAAATGAATCCCCAAGAACCAGGTACTCCCAAATATGGGATGTGAGCATTGTACTGACCATGTTAAGAAACTGGTCTCCAGCTACAGCTCTGTTCCTACGGAAACTGACTACGAAAACAGTCATGCTGATGGTCCTGGTCACGGCACAAAGGGTCCAGTCAGTACAGAAAATAAGGTTGGACAACATGATTAATTCATCTGGAATTTAAGGTTTACATTGGTGTAATAGTCATACAGAACAGACAGGGGTCAACACGCCTAAAAAACAGAATTCAGAGCCTACCCTACATATGGTTGTCTCTGTATTATAACTCACTTACTATCATACATGAAGTATACTAAGATCATCAGAGGGAAGAAATGTCACTTTAATCAGCTACTAACAGCCATTCAAAACAGTGACAGTCCAGACCATCTCTAGATGGCTAAAACAAGTCCTGAATAGGCTGGAGTGGACACTAGCATTTCAAATCTCACTCCACCAGGGCTGCAGCTACATTGGCAGCTATGAAGTTGGACGTACCAATGGACTAAATCCTCAAGACAGCAGGATGGCCAACGGAGGAACTTTCCAATGATTTTATAACAAACCAGTCATTGAACCTGGAACATTTGCAGAAACAAATTTAAGTTCTGTAATATAATTTACCCCATAAATAGGGGCAATAATTGGTGTTAATACTTTTACTGTTGGGTTTCAATATCGTATTGATGTCTAATGATGTTAACTCTCCCTAAAAATCAAGGCAGATGTGATGCATGGACTCATTCCACGGCATGAAATCACAGAGCTTTAAATTCTTCACGTAGTCACTCACGTGACTCCGAAGTAAAATAGTAAGATTAAACGAGAACTTACCAGTTTGAAGTTTGATCTTTATTTTATGAGGAGGAACGTTGAGGGAATACGTGCCCTCCGATCCCACCCTTGATCATATCCTGAACTGGTATCTCTTCTCTAATCTTACTTTGTTTAGTCATTACAGTTATCTGTGATTTCACATCGCTGCTTTGAAGAATGACACGCATGCGTCCTGGCAGGGTTCTTCATGTATTCCCTCAACATTCCTCCTCATAAAATAAAGATCAAATTTCAAACTGGTAAGTTCTCGTTTAATCTTACTATTTCATTGCATTTCAAGCAGAGTGCAAACCACCCTTTGGCCCAAATTGCCCATGCCAACCAAAATGTTTCAATTTTTTTCGCTGATGGTGATATTTGCACTATGTCCCTCTGAAATATCTTCTTTCAGAACTATAATTGATGGATCCATTGACCACATCTCATCTATTTCTGGCATTTTCATTCTCACACATTCTCCTCCCAACAAAAGCAAGGGTTGAGTTCCTCTGGACCTTACCTTCCACCGCACCATGCTTTGCATTCAGCAGTTCATTCGTCACAATTCCAGCCAGCTTTCATGAGATCCTCTACTAGACACATCAACCCTTCACCCCTCATTTAATAATTTCATAGCATTTCAAGCAGAGTGCAGGCCACCAAATTCAATTTGATATCATTTCAAGCAGAGTGCAGGCCACCAAATTCAATTTCATAGCATTTCAAGCGGAGTGCAGGCCGCCAAATTCAATTTCATAGCATTTCAAGCAGAGTGCAGGCCACCAAATTCAATTTCATACCATTTCAAGCAGAGTGCAGGCCACCAAATTCAATTTCATAGCATTTCAAGCAGAGTGCAGGCCACCAAATTCAATTTCATACCATTTCAAGCAGTGCGCAGGCCACAAAATTCAATTTCATTGCATTTCAAGCAGAGTGCAAACCACCCTTTGGCCCAAATTGCCCATGCCAACCAAAATGTTTCCATTTTTTTCACTGATGATGATACTTTGCACTATGTCCCTCTGAAGTATCTTCTTTCAGAACTATAATTGACGGATCCATTGACCACCTCATCTATTTCTGGCATTTTCATTCTCACACATTCTCCTCCCAACAAAAGCAAGGATTGAGTTCCTCTGGCCCTTACCTTCCTCCACACCATGCTTTGCATTTAGCAGGTCATTCGTCACAATTCCTGCCAGCTTTCATGAGATCCTCTACTAGACACATCAACCCTTCACCCCTCATTTAATAATTTTGAGGGAAATGTTCCCTTTACACTAGTATGGACGATTATTTTGCAAGTAAGAATTTCATTGTTCTTTCAGTGTGAATAGCATTTAAACATTCCCTGGTCTAGTCTTTCATATCTCACAGCCACTCCCCTATTTATGGCACTTTCCAACACAATCATAAAAAATACAACTGCTCTCTTTTTACAACTTCCCTTTCCATCGTCCTGCAACCAAAATAATCCGCCATGATGAAGTAGCCATTCACGTGCACTTCTTCCAATCGGAACTTGGTGTTCACAATGTGGTTTCCTCTACACTGGAGAATCCAAACTCAGGTTATTTTTATGTCTGATGGGGAGAGAAAATTGGACTGCTTTGAAGAGCACCAAAATTAATTCTACAGGAGCAACTCAGGGCTCCCTCTTCACTGCCACTTTAATTCTCCAGCCCACTCCAAATCTGATCTATCCATCTGTGCCCCCCCCTGCACTGTAACAAGGTCCATTGAAAACTTGACAAGGAAAAAAGCATAGAACCATAGAAAGGTGCAAGAGTAAGCCATTTGGCCCTTCAAGCTAGCACTGCCATTCAATATGATCAAGGCTGATCATCCAAAATCAGTACCCCATACAAAATCAGTAAAATCAGAGGAGGAACACCTCATCTTCCACCTGGGCTTGTTGCAGCCTTCTGGACTCAATATCTAATTTAACAGCTTTAGCTACAGGGACGTGTTTTCTCAGTTTCTATCGGAATTAGACATTTTTGTTGCAAGTCATCTGCAGCTTGATTCTCTCCACTCGTGCTGCAACCTAACTTTTACGTTCTTTTGTTCATGTTCTCACTCTCTAACTGTTCTAATTTCATAACTTTTGTTCATGTTCTCACTCTATATAACTTACACCCACAACATCCCTGCCCTCACCCCATCACAGATATTCTCTTTGTCCTATCTTTCTCTGCAACTCAAAAATAAATAGTTTTCTCCTTGGAGGCATAAGAGACTAACTGGTGGAACCGGTTGCAAAAAAAAAAGGAGAGGAGCTGGAGTAAATCAATGTTTCAGGCATAATTTGTGAAGAAAGATAAACAGTCAATGTTTTAGGTTGCCATCTGAAACGTTGTCTGTCCATTTCCATTACAGGTTCTGCCTGAAACACTGAGTTTCTTTAGTTGTTATCTTGTGCTTCCTCTCTTTCCAAATTCTGAAGAAGGAACTTTGACCTGAAGTGTTAACATTACTTCCCTTTCCACAGACACTGCCTGACCTATTGAATATTTTCCGCATTTTCTGTTCTCATGTCAGGTGTTAATATTTGCCCCATATTCCTTACGCAGAACAGGCTCCAAATAACACAACATGAAATGAAAAGGAAAGGCTTGCATTTCAATGGGACCTTTGGATATCCCAATGTGTTTCATATCCAGTGAGGATATTCGCTCACCACTTTCCACGCTGCAAGATTCTTCAGTAACATTGGTTGTATGTTGGATATCAGGGATTATTCCCCTGCAAGAGCATGGTCTGAGATATTTTATTTCTTCCTTTGAGATGAGGGGGGACCACGATTTAAAGTCTCATCTGAAATATGACACTTCTAACTGTGCACTCTCACTTCGCTCACCAAAACAAAGATTTTGAGTCGAAATGTCACCCTCTCCAGAGATGCTGCCTTCCCTGCTGAATTATGCCAGAATTTTGTGTCTATCCTTGATGTAAATCATCATCTGCAGTCCCTCCCCTCAGAGCTAGAGTTTCATGCTCGCGTCTCAAGAATGAATCTGCATCCTTTCAGCTCAAAGGTGAGAAGATCCTTGGAAATGGCACAATATGGACGTAGACAGAGAGAGCAGAGGAATACCATAATCCCAAATTACCCTGCAATGACACATTGATATTAATTAGATCATGCAGTAAAACGCTGCCATTATAAGAAGAAAGCAAACACATTACTGACAGGGAAACAAAGAGATAATTTATTTCACTGTCTCACAGAGCAGGCAGAGATCAGCTAGGTGAAAAGTAAACACGATAAAATAATTACTGCATGAGGTAACAAATGGAGAAGGGATTAGGGTTAGTGGCAGATATACCGGTACATATGATCTCTGATCAACCAAAATTCAATCATTAAGATTTAAGAGATTGAGAGGATTATCCTATAGTCCAAAACTAATGTATTTAATTGATTGCACTGATAAAAATTAGTCAAATAAAAAATCTGTGCTAGAACTGGTGACTTCCTTGCAATGATAATGCAGCTCACAGGCAATTTTTTTGTGCATTGGTAAATTGTCAGTTCTATCAAGTTACGTTATTATACTTAGGAGTGCCCGGTTCTTCAATCGTATGTTAATGCAATCAGAGGCCAATTCATCTCACTATTTTGTGTTTCATTGACGTCCCTGTTGACTGAAAACATGCATTTGCCATGCACAATTGATGGGTCTCGGATTAGCAGCCTCAAAAACATGGATCTGAGAGGCAAACATATGTCAGATTCATGTTAGTCACAACGAGGAGGATTCTGATTCACAATGTGGAAAAATGAAACACTCCCCTCACTTATCCCTGAAAGCTGTCAACTGAGCAATTTGAAACTGAGATTCATTGTTGCTAGGGGTCAGAAAATAGAGCGCTTGAATGGAGTTAAGTTCCAGATGACCCATTGATGGCAAGTCAGATCAAAGGTTGAATGAATCACTGTAGTAGAATTATAAAGGTATAGAATGGAAACAGGCTCTTTAGCCCACCAAGAGTTTACAGTCCATCAACCACTCTTTACACTAATTCTTCACTAATCCCATTTAGTTGGGGAGGGGCTCCGTGTCATGCGTGCAAGGAGTTTGGACAACTTCTGCAGGGATTGTCCCAATCACCGGGCTGCTGCGAGAAATCTCAATGCAGCAGCCCAGGAATGCACTGTAGGCCAATCCGGCGATGCCAGCTCTACCTCGGCGGCCCAGGGCAGTGCTGCCACGCGCCCCCCACATCCTGTACTGGTGGCGGTGGATGACGGTGCAGAGGGGGTAGAAGTTCAAGAGGAAGATTAAACACCGCAAAGCAAGTCAAACGCAAGGGGATGGGCCCACGCCCATTCCTGAGCCCACCTAAAGGGTGCCTGTTGGCCCAGGAGAGGTCCATGAGGCACCTGGCAGGATTCAGCGCAGAGCTGAGGAGGTCAAGAAGGGAGTAGGGGAGGTTCAGCAGGGAGTTGGGGAGGTTCAGGAGGGAGTTGGAGAGGTTGAACAAGGGGATAGAAAAGAAGAAGCTGGTAGTGTGGAGGCGGTGGACCCTTTCTTTATGGAGGTTCCCATATCGCTGCCAAAAATAAGGGGTGGGCCCTTTGAGGCAGAACAAGGCGCTGGACCCAAAGTCAGGGGCCAGTCTACCTCGGGACCTTCTACCCCCTTTGAGGCTGGTGGCCCAGGACTAGTCCTCTGGGCCGGATGATGTCCCTTTGTTTCGGGACTTTCCGAAGGTGTTATCACACCAGTTATTGGGGTTGGCTCCCCTGGAAATGTGTCCCCTGTGACGGAGGATGAGCAGAGACAACCCAAAGGGGGAGCCTCGAGTGTAGGGACGGTTTCCCAGCCTGTGCTCCTCATTAGAGCCACAAGAGTTGCAGATGGGTGTGCTGCCTCACCAGTTGAGGTAGTAGGGGAGATTCCTGAAACACTGGCTCCTTCTGTGGGCCATAATGAGGTTGCTCCCCTGGAGGCGAAGGGTGGAAATTCTCTAGTTGATGCTGTTGGAGCGGGAACTATGTGTGCGGAGGGGGCGGGGCTGTTTCGGGTCATGACCCTCAATCGGGTTCCAGGGGTGCCTGTGCATCGCGGGCCCTGGGGACGTCTCTTGTTTTGCCTTTCCCAGGCCCAGTTGTAGGGGGCAGTGGGAGAGTGCAGGAACCTGGCCATTTCACTAGCTGGCTCATCGCTGTCAGAGGTATCGGGACCCTCCCTCGACACTGATCCCAGGGGTGGGATCATGTCGGAGGAGGGGGAGCATGAGGTAGTCATCTTCCTGCGCAGTGGGGCGAGCGAGCTGGCAGCCAGCAGCAGTCCCCCAAACACAGATGATGACCCTGAGCATAGTGAGGGGGAAGATGTTGCTTCAGGTGTCAGTGGGTTGGCAGATTGCCCGGATTCCAATGCTGTGTCACGAGGGGCTGGTATCTGGGAGATTCGGCAGTTTCTGAAAACAAACAATGCAGTAGGATCAAAATCCAATCAGCTGGCAGACGGTGGCTGGACATGCCGGGACTTATCAGGACACTTGCTGCTATCCATTGCAGTAAAGATAGTGGTCTTCCCGAGTCTGAGAAGGGTCAGTTTGGGCACTTTTTGAAGCTCCTAAGAGAGAGGGGCTCCGCGCTCGCGAGGAGTGTGAGGAAAAAACCCTAGTGTGTTTTCAACATGAAGATCACAGTTGCTAGCCTAAATATAACTGGCGGAAGGAGGGAACATACTAAATTTTGTTGTCTATCAGTCCTCAGAGAGGGGAAATATGCAGTGAGTTTTCTGCAAGAGCCGCATACTGTTGTTAGTGATTAACCCACCAGGCTAATGGAGTGTGAAAGGGGGGTCTAAATGAGTCACCTTAGCACAAATTCAAGTGGGGTGGCCTTCCTGTTGGCCCCAACTTTCCAGCCAGAAATCCTGAAGGTGCAGGAAGTTGTGCCAGGCCGTTTTCTCTATCTGGCCGTGAGCCTGGATGGCATGCCGTTACATTTCATTAACTTGTACGCCCCCAGCACTGGCACGATGCAGGCGTGCCTACTTCAGGAGGTGACTGCTATGCTGAGCACGATTGATTGTGGAGAGTGTGTCTTCCTTGGGGGAGATTTTAATTGCACCCTTGAGGTACGAGATCGCTCTGGTACTCAATGTGCCCTTGCTGTAGCGAAGAAGTGAGGGTTTGATTGACTCTTTGAGTTGGTTGATGCATGGCGGAACCTCCACCCTGATTCCAATGCTTTATCGCGGAGGTCTGAGGGGGATGGTTCCCGTATCGATGGCATATAGATCTCCCGAGCATCTGTCTCTTGAGTCTTGGCGACCTCTATGCGGCCGGTGCCATGCTCAGACCACTGTCTGGTGCAAATGGATTTTGTCCCAGCATGTACACAGGCCACGTCCGTGTACTGGCACTTTAATAACTGGCTGCTGGAGGATCGTCGATTCTGGGAGTCATTCAGTCGGTTTTGGGTGAAGTGGAGAGAGAAAGAGGCAGAGGGGCTTTTCTTCCCTGAGGCAGTGGTGGGATGTGGGAAAGGCTTACATCCGTCTCATTTGTCAGGAATACACGTGGGGGTCAACTAGAAGGTGGGACGTGGCGGTCGAGCGACTCGAGAGGGAGTTACTCGATGTGGAGTCTCGCGTGGGTCGGATTGGTGAGGATTCCTATGAATGGGAAGAGTATCAGGAGAGGAAGGAGGCACTGAGGGACCAGCTGGTTGAGTGGTCCCGAGTGCTTACGTGAGGTCACGGGACCGAGCTTCACCTTTCTTTTTCTCTCTGGGGAAAGGGTGGGGAACCCGCCAACAGCTCGTCGAACTGCTCACAGATGATGGCTCCTCTGTCACAGATCCGGAAAGGATCAGTGCTTTAGTTTGGTCCCTTTATGTGTCTGTTCTCCGCAGATGGATTCAGTGGGGAGGCTCAGCGGGTCCTGTGGGAGGGTCTACCAATGGTAGATAGAGAGGTGTTTGAACTCCTTGATGACCCCTTATCATTGGAGGAGTTGACTGGTGCCCTGCACCAGCTCAGGAGGGGCAAGTCCCCTGGGCTGGATGGGTTGATGGTAGAGTTTGTTAGAGCCTTCTGGGAAGTTCTGGGGGAAAGTCTGGCGACTGGTGAGATGCCCCTCTCCTGGCGTATGGCAGTCGTTGTCCTGCTGCCCAAGAAGGGTGAACTCTGCCTGTTGAAGAACTGGCGCCCGGTCTCTCTGCTCTGTATAGAGTATAAAGTTTTTGCACGGGCAATGGCAAATTGCCTGGGCTCCGTGCTGTCCCAACTGATCCACCCAGACCAGTCCTATACAGTCCGTGGCCGGTCCATTCAGAAAACATCCACCTGGTTAGGGAACCTGATTCATCTACCCCAGGGATCTGGTCAGTCAGCTGCTTTTCTGTCCCTTGATCAGGAGAAGGCTTTTGACAGGGTAGATCATGACTATCTCTTCGGGTCGTTGCAAGCATTCAAATTTGGACCGCATTTTGTGGCCCAGGTCCGGCTATTGTATGGCTGCAGCGGAGATTCTCAGGAAGGTTAACGTTACGTTGTTGGTACGTCCCATTCACTTTGGGAGGGGGGTACGCCAGGGGTGTCCCATGTCTGGTCAGTTGTACTCGGTCTGTGTGGAGCCGTTCCTGTGTCTTCTTCGGAGGTGATTGACAGGCCTGGCTCTACCAGGACCGGGGGTGGAGGTGGTTCTCTCGGCCTATGCCAATGATGTACTCCTTACGTTCACTGACCCTGTTGACCTGCAGCGGATGCGTGATTGCCAGCAGGTTTTCTCGGCTGCATCATCCGCCAGGATTAACTGGAGTAAGTGTTCTGGACTTTTAGTGGGCCTGTGGCAGGTGGACTCTATGCCGGAGGAGATGAAATCGTATGTGTGGAGCACCACACGCCTCCAATACCTGGGGGCCTACCTGAGTCCCACTGAGGATGCTTGGCCGGCGGACTGGCAGAAGCTGGAGACGAAAGTCGCAACCCGGCTGGGACGATGGTCAGGCTTTCCTAGAGTTCTTTCTTTCCAGGGTAGGGAGCTGGTGATAAACCAGCTGGTGGCCTACATGTTATGGTACCAGCTGGCTACTCTTGCCCGCCCTCTATCTTTGCAACTGCAATACAGAAAAGGCTAGTGGATTTCACTTTCGGAGATAGGAAGCACTGGGTTTCCGCAATGGTCCTGAGTCTCCCGTTAGAAGAGGGTGGCTAGTCCTCGGTATGCGTGCGTACCCAGGTGGAGGCTCTCTGTCTCAGGCCTCTGCGGAGGTACGTGTACACGGAGCACCCTCCCAGGTGACACGCTCTGGCCACGTATTTTTTTCGCTGGGGCCGTTACCTAAGGGAATTTCGCGTTCCCGGTGGCAGGCATCAGTCGACCCGCCATAAGGGGTCTGCCCAACTTCTGTCGCGATGTGTTAAGAGTGAGGAATTTGGTCATCTTTAGCCAGCGCGTTGTTCCTCAGGGGAGGATGTGTTGTGGCTGCGAGGATGGCTGGTCCTCACCCTGTCATGGTGGGTGTCAAGGAGAGGCATGTGCTTGGTGTGATTCTGACAGAGCTTGCCCCCGCTCCGCCAGAATTGCTCATCAGGACCAGGTTCCGGTATATTTCCCAGGCGCCAGCCCCGCACAATAAGAAAAGCCTTTCCGAGATGCCCAGCATGCCTTTATGTGATGCGGAGAGACGCATACTGTACAGAATGCTCCTGAACATTCTGTACCTCTTTGCTTTCGTCATCCGGTTGACACGCCTTGGCGGTCCATGTTACCACCTGACGGTGAGAGCGGTCCCCAGTGGAGGTCTCTCTACAAGGGAGTCTTCTCTCTGCATGGGAGTCTTCCCCCTTTAAATCAGAGACCTGGGGTAGAGAGTGTTACACAGGGCCGTGGTGTGTAATGAGCTTTTGAGTCGGATCAAGCGCTAGCTGGCCGCCAGTAACTTCTGCAGCGAGGAAGAGACCGTGCTCCATGTGTATATACCTGTGGGAGGTTGCTGCCCCTGTACAAATATCTGAATGGGTTACCCCTCAAGTTTTGGTTGTAATTTAGTCCCACAATCCTGGTGTTTGGGTATAGGGCAGAGAGTGGGGAGGGCCAATTGGGAGTGTGGAATTTCCCTGTCGGTTTGCTCCTGTGCCTGGTCAAGATGGCCATTCACGGGTCCAGACAGCGGGCGGTCGATGGTCACACCAGTCGGCTGCCTGCCCGTCTTCCGGGCCTACGTCCGTGCTCGCGTGTCCCTGGAGAGTGAACACACGGTGTCCACGGGGACGCTGGAGGCCTTCCGTGAACGCTGGTCACCACGCGGGGTCGAACGCATTATAAATAAAGAGTGTACACCATTGTACTGTAATGACTGCTTGATGTATTGTAACCATTGAATATTTATGTACTTTTGGTACACTGTAATAAGCAATTGCTGAATAAAGTCCTTGGAAAGGAAATAAAAGAGAGAGAATGAGAGAGAGAGTGAGAACATCGCCGATGGAATTGTGCTGATGGTACTGTCTGTAGATAATGAGAAAAGTTGTATGAAAAGCAGTTTGAATTTGTAGATTAGGAATGAGAGAGTGAAGATGAGAAATTACCCAGCGCTGAGCTGTCCGAAGGCTGGATTGGAGAAAATTGCTGTGTGTCTACAGCATAGAGGAAATACCAACATGCCTCATATGGAATAGCCTTGCAAAAAAATACATGCCCCTTTAAAGAATAAAAATATTAAAATAGTAAAATATGGAAAATCTAAGAGAAAATATAATCCGTCCTAATCCTCGTGGGCCTGGTCTCCACCATATCCTGGCTACAAAGACTTTTGGTGAAACTTATAGTCAGCAAAATGAACAAGCCCAGTTTGGGGATGGGACACCTTGGGGCAAATTTCAGTCATCACCAAACTGATTGCCAGGTGGCAACTAGAGTTTTCACACAGAGTGATCTTCTGTGCCAGGTCTCTGTCTGCATTTACCATGCAAGATCAACACCATTTTTACAAGACCCACAACCATGTGGGAACGAAATAACTTTCTGATTACAGGTTCTTATCAGACGTCAACTTATGCTCATTTAGATTAGGTATTAATCCCTGGAGAAATATTTTCCTGTTGCCCAGCTCTTTTTCTCCTTAATGTAAATCTCTGGACTTCTCCACTCAAGGGAGTTCTGGACCAAGATCACAGGAAGCAGTTAAAATGCAGGTGGATACATTTCTCAAAGCTCTAGCAATTGGGGGCCATTGGGACCTAGCACAGAGGAGGAATTGAGGCCTGGGTCACATCGACATTGATCATACAGAATGGTTCAGCAGAGGTGGGGGACCTGGTACCTAATCTGCTCTTATTTTCTTATGTTCCTATGAATCGTCTGAGTGTCTCGCAGATGGATAAAGATATTTAAGTGAGTTAGACGCAACTTATCAATGCTAAGCACATTCAGATATGAGGTATTACTTTATCCAAGGCATGGTGACAATGAAAGGTTAAGTTACCCAAGGTTTGGAGTGATGCATCATATAATTGCTGAAGAGTTGAAAGCTATATCTGAGAACATAATAAAGCCGGTTTTTATCTTTCGTGTTTTGCCATGAGACTTTCAGGCTTGTTCATGTGTTGGCTGCATGCCAGACCACAATATTGAACTGTCTACACAAGGCTCCAAAGGTATTACAGTGTGTGCTTCATTCCCGTACACTTTCCCTCAAACAATGAATATGATTACCAGACGATTGGCAATCGTTTCCTAACAATTAGTTATGTGATAATCAGAATTAAACAGACCATTAGATGATTTTGTGGAGTTTATCCTGGATGCGCACCCTTCCTCATTGGGTCAGATCAGAGGTTGGATAACTTAACCTAGTTATAAGTCAGGGCCAATTTACATTCTGTGGACATGTCCTGAAAGCCTTCATTTTGTTTTGTGAAATGGTGAGACCATGGGTACATTCGCAAAGCCTCCCCCTACCTCACCTGGAGTCTTTATAAAAATCATTTGCTCTTAGGGAACTTTGCAATGAATTCTGGGTCCTCCAGCAGGCCCGAGTTTTATGGGAGCGACCCCAATCTGGGGTCTACATGTGTGTACTCATTGTGGGGTCAGCATATGTTAATCTCACTTGGGCCTACATGTGCGTATCTAACATGCGCGTATCGTTGCAATCAGTCTGAAGAAGTGTTTCGGCCCGAAACATTGCCTATTTCCTTCGCTCCATAGATGCTGCTGCACCCGCTGAGTTTCTCCAGCATCTTTGTGTACCTGTGCATATCTAATCATGTGTCCACATGTACTCAACCAAAAACTTGCAGAGCTTATCCAGCCAGCATGCACATGTGTCTACCTAACCCTAAGCCGACCTGCATGTACCTAACCCACAGCCAACACATGTATCTGAAAGAACTCAGCAGGTCAGGCAGCATCTGTGGAAGGGATGGAGGGATGACATTTTGGGTCAGGCCACGTTTTTGAACTGAAGACTGAAGATTTCATATCTGCAGTCTCTTATGTGACATGGATTCACATGTGTGTACTCATTCTGGAGCCAACATGCATGTATCTCACTTGGGCCCACATGTACTTATTCAACCTGGGTCTTACATGCATGCCCCTGCAATTGGAAATGTTTCTAGTTGTGCTGCTGTGCTATTACAAGATAGTTGCACCTAAAGGAGTTTGTGGCATCCCACAGTATTCAGGGATGTTTGTGGTTCAGCTTCTGTTTGAGACAAGGGACAGTGTAGTGGCAGCCTTTGCTACCCCCTCGCACTGCTACTGAACCCCAGATATCTGACGGGAACTGTGCACTGCGCCATGTATAAATCACACAATCCCTACGGCACTGCCTATTTAGCAGACTTGGAAATATGGTAAGCTGACACAAGCCATAAGTCTGTAATGCTCGTGACATGCAGAATGCCTAGCAGAGCATCAGAGAGATGGGTTCCTGCACTTTCAGAGCCCTGCTTTGGGTGAGGTGGTTCAGCAATCGTTAAGGGAAATGTAACAGCAAAGGAGTACAGTTGCAGAGGGCAGGGATGATGCTTTCCTGTTACTGACTGACGATGTTCTGGACTGAGACCAAAACACTCAGGGCAATAGTATAGCATTCAATGGGCGGTGATCCAGTTTCCTGCCTGATTCCCATAACTTTATAATTTGAGGATGTCTATGTTGGCCTCAAACATATTTCAGTTTCAAGTACAGTTTCAGATTCAGTGTAGTTTATTGTCACCTGTACCGAGATACAGTGAAAAGCTTTTGTTGTGTCAGCAGAAAGGCAATACATGATTACAATCAAGCCATTTACAGTGCACAGGTGCATGATAAGGAAATAACGTTTAGTGCAAAGGTTTAGTGCAAGGTAAAGCTTGATCAAAGATAGTCCGAGAGTTACCAATGAGGAGGATGGTAACTCAGGACTGTTCTCTGGTTGTGGTAGATCATTCATTTGATAACCCAGCCCCCACCCTCTCTGGAGTGGAGCATTCCAAAGAACACAAGTCTTTGAGTGACTGCTTGTGCATTGCTAGCTGCCAATGCCCAAGCAGTCATAGGTCATTGGGAAAATGCAGGAAGACAGATCATAACCTCACTGGGAGGACCAGTGTAAGGGCAAATGCCTACACCTATAAAAAATCAATTTTTGACTTTCTGTGGCAATAACTTCATGTGTATCTTATCTGACAAGATTATGTCTTCATTCAAAGCCCTTACAGCTTAGGTATTTCTGCCTGGTTACAATCCATACTGATGTTGCTGGAAACTCGGTTGGAACACGCAGCCAGGGGTAGTGGTGGAAGAAGATACAATAGTGGCTTTTAAGAGACTTTTAGATATGTGCATGTAGATGAAGAAAATGATGGGATATGGATCATGTGCAGGCAGAAAGTAATAATTTAAAATGGAACAGATATTGTAGCCCAAGAAGGCATGTTCCTGGAATATTATATGTTCTATAATGCTGTCCATTTATTGTGTAAGTCCGGCTTTAGTTTAGCTTATAAAAATGCAAAGCCTCACACTCGTTTCCATCTGCTGTTCCTTGGCCCACACCCATAGTTTATCTATATCCAAGATAACCTTCTTCATTGTTCACCATACCACAACTTTAACATCATCCACAGATTTACTAATCCATCTAACTACATTCTCATGGCAAGTGACTTAAAGTGTCACTTAGGGTCACTTAGGGTGAACCTTTTATGACCAGCAAACAGATTTCAAAGAGTCTTGGAAACAAACAGCTTGAAGAATTCAGCAGGTCAGGTAACATTGTGAGGGGAATGGACAGATGATGTTTCAGGTCAAGATCTGTCTGTCCAATCCCCCCACGGAAGCTGCTGAACCTACTGAGTTCCTCCAGCATGTTGTTTCCTGCTCACAATTCCAGCATCTCCAGTTTCTTGTGTCTCTGGAATTAAAGTTTAGCTGACAAAACTGATTACGCAAAGCAAGCTTTTTAAGGTGGACATGATTCCATGATATTCTAGGTACATTCCCACAAGTGCAAAGAGGAGGGAAGTTAAAGTCAAATCTTAGAGGAACAGTGATAGAGTAACATACAGCAGAAAAGGAGGAGCACTTGACAGATGCCAGATTGCTAAAACAAGGAGCCAGGCTGATTGGAAAGAATTCAAAGAGTAAAGTTAACAACTGAGGTAAAGGGAGAAAAACTGTGAAAAGTTCTGCAGCAACTATCAAAGTGGTGCTAAAATATTTGATGGGTACGTGGTGCATCATGGGCAATTCCTGATGACTAGAAAATTATCCTCCATAACCTTGTTCATATAGAGATGTAAGGATAAACTTAGTAATTACAAGTGAGCAAGATTACTGTTTTGTAATTCATTCTCTGTTCATTCCCTGCACACAATAGTTGTCCTGTAGTTACAGCAAGCTACTTGCAAGTGACTGCCATAAATACAGGATAAAGTAGTCCATTTGATTGTGAGCCTGTCCACAATTCCAACATTTACTCCCTCCATTACCATCACACGGCAGCTGAAGTGTGGGCAATACAAAATGACTTGTGTTTAGAGTTTAGAGATACAGCCTGGTGGCAGGCCCTTCAGCACACCGAGCCCACGTTGACCTCACTGACCATTGATCACCCGTTCACATTCGTTATCCCACTACACATTAGGGCCAATTTACAGAGGCCAATTAACTCTGTAACTCTCACAACTTTAGGATGTGAGAGGAATCAGAGCACCCAGAGGAAACCCACTCAGTCAGAGGGAGAACATGCAAACTCTGCACAGACAGCACCCAAGGTCAGGATTGAACCCGGGTCTCTGTGCCACTGTGCCGCCCATACAATAACATCACAAACCTATCACCTTAACCACCATGAAGGTCAAGGGCTTCAGGTGTGTACACCTGTACCCGCAGGTTCCCCTCAAGTTTCACTCTTTCCAGGAGTGATGTGGGAATTCCTTCACCATAAGAACAATCACAAAAACTGCATGTACCGGAAATCCAAAATAAAACAAACATAGCTGTAAACACTCAGCAGATCAGGCAGCATCAATGAAAATAAAATAATGGCTTTCCCCCTCACCATAGTGGTTGGACCACAACTTATCTGTTAACTCATTAAGTCAAGTGGTCTCATCCTCAGACCTTTCCATTTGACCCATCCATCCCTTGCCCATCCCCTCTGCTATTGAAAACTGATGTCTTCTCTTTTCCTCAGTTCTGATGACTGTTTCATTTTAATGTATTAATTTACCAAAGTAACGTTCTTTAATATGGTCTGTAATATTTTTATTGCGGACATTGCTCATCATGTTGGGGAATAAACTAGATTATTAGTCAAACTGCCCAAGGTTTTGTATGAGCTTCGAGCCCCTGTGAGATCTATCCTGTCATTTGAAAATGTTCACTTATCATGCAGCTTAATTTGTTCTCCGAGTGCTTAGAATCATAGAGAGATACAGCAGGGAAACAGGCCCTTTGGTTAACCAAGTCTGCAGTGCTCATCAATCACCTATTTACATCAACATTTCAAAGTCATGTGAAGAGCCCGCCAGTCCGCATGCACGTCAATTACGTGGACGCATGGAGCACGAGTTGGAGCAGTTCGCAACTGCTCTGGCAGGTAAGTAATTTTACTTTCAGCGGGCCGCTGTGACAGCGGGCCCGGAGTAGCTGATAGAGACGATCAGTCTTGGGCCGCCGTGGAGGCTCCATTAGGAGCTAGATTCAAATTGCGGCTACGAACGGGAACTCCGAATTTGGAGATCCGAACGGGAGCCGGTGGACGGATTTTAGGCCACCATGGAAATTCCATTAGTAGTTGGGGCTGCTGAGGCAGCTAGGTTTCGATCGCTGCTAAGATAACAGCAGCCGGTGTTAGCCGCGGCCAGGGCAGCGAACACTAGGTAAGCTCAGCTGCCATAGCGTCTATAATAAAATTTAAACATAGATGCTGCTGAGGCAGCATACGCTGTAGACCAACATATAGTGTGTGCTCTATTTGTAGGGGCATTTCAATATACTACGATAGTTCTATAATTGAAGTCAAAATCTGAAGAACTGATTAAGGTAGTTATAAATAGAGCTGAAAATTTTAATAGCGGTTGCTGTTCGGTCACGTATGTGACTATCACAACAGATAGGACAATTTTACTTCGGAGTCACGTGAGTGACTACGTGAAGACCCCGCCAGCACGCATGCACGACATATCGTCTAACGCATTGCGCAGCGACAGGCGGGGTGAAACGTTCTCCCACAGCGGCACATTTAAAAATGGGACCTGCAGGTAAGTTCACTATTCTAAGGTCGTGTTTTTGCTCTTGTGTTTCTCTGTTACAGAAAACTATGGACAAGGGCAAGAAATCAAAACGGGTCGCGTCTCGACTGGCTGTGGGGGATCGCAAAAGTTCCAGCAGTCAACAGTGACCGGCGGCACCTGGACCGCAATCTTTGCGATCCGTAGTCACCGACATGACACCTGCTCAGCTGGGACCAGCGCCACAAGCTGCACAGCCCGAACCAGCGCCGCGGACTGGGGGAAAAGCTAAGCAGAAGCCAGTCCGGCTGGTTGACTTGGGCCAGGAAGACTCGCTGCCGGGGAGCAGTGGAGGTGACCGCATTTCCCGCATGGAGCGGTTGATGGAGCGAATGCTCCAACGTGACATGCTCCGTGATATTGAGTATGGTCACCATGGGAGTCTTAGGACACCCATGACAGCACCTTACCAAGGGCTGTATAATGCATCTCCCTCGACAAGAGGGGAGCATTACGGGCCAGGGCTGGCCCCGAAGAAGGTGGTATGGCTGAAGAAACCGGCAGTGTGCTGGGGGTGCAGGATCTACAGAAGTTGCTCGGGGTGGTCATGAAGTTAGCGGTGTCAGCGCAAACGGGACAGCTGTTACAACCAAAACTGGCCGCAAGTATTGACTACCTTTCCTTTAATCAACTACAGGAACAGGTAGTAAATGAGACAACGGCAAAATATATGGCTCCTGAGAACTGTGTCTCACTGAATGTCCCTGCAGTAAATAGTGCTATCTGGGGGTACATTGGAGCAGGCATCCGAGCCCAGGAGGTTAAGAGGCAGAAGATATTGAAATTATTAACATCGGGTATAACGGCATTTGCTCGATCCATGGATGGTACAGAGATGACAGAGATTCAACAGGATACTCGTACGCAATATGAAATAAATTGCCTGAAGAAGAACGCCATTCGACCTGCTTTGAACCCCAAATTTGCTGGGTTGTGTAAGTCTGCCACTACACAACCGCAAATGCTACTATTTGGAGGTAATCTATCCAAGCAGGTCAAAAAGCTCGACGAGAAGGCTAAAGCCATCGGGCTCATGAAGGCGTCAACTGCTAGCAAGACCACACATCTCAGGTGGCAGCACCCCTATGCATCCACCAGCAGGCAACGACACCAGGATGCTGGGGAAAGCATGAGGGCCGCACAACAAACACCGAGGTCTTTTTTAGGCCACGACCCAGAGCGACCCTCATGGAAGATGCGCCAACCCTGCACTCCGGCGCCTCTTCTGCAGAAGCAGAAGAAATGAATACTCCACCAGTAACCATGGAGGTAGGTGGGTCTGGTTCCTTCCAGAACATAAAGGGTGTCCGTTCTGTACTAACTGGGGGTAGGTTACACCTGTTTTGGGAGGCATGGAGATCTATTACTACTGACCCTTACATATTACATAGTATTCAGGGATATGAAATTGAGTTTATTCATAAAGACATTCCCCCAGTTCAACATGTGCCTAGCCGAGTGTTTGTGCTTTCAAAGCAGGAAAAACTGGAAGGTCATGCAGAGCTGGGGAGGCTATATGTAAAGGATTAATTGAGAGATCAGAACATGACTCTCTAGAATTTGTATCCAACATATTCACAAAAAACAAAAAGATGGTGGATGCCGCATCATAATTGATTTGACAAAACTGAATACTTTTGTAAGGTATATCCATTTCAAAATGAAAACATTTGTTACTGCCAAACAATTGATTTCCGAAGGTTACTTCATGGCTTGCATCGATCTAAAAGATGCATACTATTTGGTACCTATACAGAAGGATCATCGCCGATATCTGAAGTTTAACTGGATGGAGCATATTGACAGTATAAGGCATTGCCTAATGGGATAACATCAGCCCCAAGATTATTTACCAAGATATTAAAACCAGCCTTGGCACTTCTCTGGAAACAAAAACATATTGTCATGGCATATCTTGATGATATATTAATTGTGGGGAAAACCCTGGAACTAGCTAAATCAGCTGTATCAGCTACCAAACTATCGTTTGAAAAACTGGGGTTTATCATCCATCCAGATAAACCTAAATTGACACCATTCACAACTATGGATTATCTGGGGTTCACTATTGACTCTATCCATATGTCTGTAACATTGCCAAAGAACAAGGCAGCAGACTTAATGGCGGCCTGCAACAAACTGGTTGTCATCAGTCAACCATCTATTCGACAGGTAGCAAGGGTAATTGAGAAACTTGTAGCTGCATTTCTAGCCACATAGTTTGGACCTTTGCATTATCAAAATTTACAAAGAGCAAAGGTGCAAGTACTAAAACAACATGCTGGTCGTTTCGACAGAACTATGCAATTATCAGCAAAAGCAATTTTGGAGTTACAATGGTGGAGGCAAAACATTTGGCATAACTCCAGCCCCATCATTTTCAGTAACCCATCATTTATATTACAAACTAATTCCAGCGCTATTAGCTGGGGTACTACTAATACTATATCCAGTAGTGGTAGTAGATGGAACATACAGGAATCATCGTTACTACAAACACTGGGTATAAATTATTTAGAGATGTTGGGTACGTTATATGAGCTAAAAGCATTTTGCTCCACAATGCACCATCTGCATGTCCGCCTACAAATTGATAATACCACAATGATGGCATATATTAATCATATGGGTGGAATCAAATTGATATCATGTGACAATCTGGCTAATACAATTTGGCAATGGTGTATCAATAGAAATATTTGGCTATCAGCAACTTACCTACCAGGTAAACTCAATACAGTGGCAGACACCAGGTCACGTAAATTTAATGACAACACTGAATGGATGTTGGACCACAAAGTATTTGCTGATATTGTAACGCAATATGGAACACCAGATATCGATCTATTTGCATCTAGACTAAATCACCAGTTGCCAACATATGTCGCTTGGGAACCAGACCCTGGGGAGCAGCGATGGATGCTTTCTCACTGGACTGGGGAAAATTGTTTTTCTATGCTTTTCCCCCCTTCTGCCTCATCAGTCGGGTCTTATGCATAAATACAAATAGACTCTGCGTCAGGTATTTTGGTGGTACCCGATTGGCCTACTCAGCCATGGTTCCCTGTGGTTCTCGACATGATCTCAGAACCATGTATGTCCGTCACCAAACAACCAGATTTGTTGGTCCATCCTGTAACAGGCGAGAGTCACCCGTGCCATGACAGGATCAATCGGTTGATTTGCAGAATTGTAAGAGACCACTTCTGGACCTGGGGTTGATGGATAGAACAATGGACATGCTCACGTGGCATACCGAGAATCCACGAAGAAGCAATACCTCTCATATATCAGGAAATGGGAGATATATTGTACAAGGACTGATATATCGTACAATTCAGCTTCTGTTACCAATGTCCTAGAATTTCTGGCCAACCTTCATTTTGATGAAGGTCTCAGGTATAGTGCTATCAACTGCGCCAGAAGTGCCCTTTCAGCATACCTATGGCAGGGTCTAGGACAGCACTCTGTGGGATCTCACCCTCTAGTTTCAAAACTTATGAGGGGCATCTACAACACAAACCCTCCTAGAGAGAGGTATTCCCAGATTTGGGATGTCAGTGTTGTTCTAACGTTGCTCAAGGGTTGGTCACCAGCAACGTCCCTGTCCCTGGAGAAGCTGACTCTAAAAACAGTTATGCTGATGGCACTGGTTTCAGCTCAAAGGGTCCAATCCCTACATAAATCAAGACTGGATATCATGGTTATTTCCACAAACAAGATACATTTTCGTATCTTGGAATTAGTAAGGCAAAATAGGCCAGGGTCATCAGGCCTCAATATCAAATTTCGGGCATCCCCTACAGATACCCGACTGTGTGTAGTGACACACCTATTGCTATATTTAGAGACCACTAAAAACCTTAGAAACCTTAGAAACCTAGAATTTCTGATTCATGTTTGAATACAATAACATACTTCCTCCCTTGGTCAACTATGGCAGTGAGTGAAGCATGGACTCATTCCACGGCATGAAATCACAGATCTTTAAAATCTTCACATAGTTAAAAAAATTTGGTTGAATGTGTCTGGATATTTGCATATAGAATTCTGCACAGTGTTGCATGAGTTATTGTCTAATTCAAAGTCAATTGGGACTATGGTCCGGTTAAGAACAATGCACATGTATACAAGTTAGCATCATGGTATTAATAACCCACGTTTTTCTACCATTAATGGTTTATCTGTTTAAGTGTTTCACACAGAGATAGGATTACTGCATGAAACCACTGAGCTTTGAAGTCTTCACGTAGTCACTCGCGTGACTTCGAAATGAAATAGAAAGATTAAACGAGAACTTACTGTTTGAAGTTTAACCTTTATTTTATGAGAAGTTGAAGTGAGGGAACACGTGCCCTCCACTCCCAACCCTACTTCTCATAAAGATCATTCGGTAGTTCTAAGGTCGTTAATCCTTAGACTAGGTCAGCAACTATTCTGTGGTTTCATACAGCTGCTCTAAAGATTGATGTACATGCAGATTGGTGGGCTCTTCACATATTCCCTCACTTCAACTTCTCATAAAATAAAGATCAAACTTCAAACGATAAGCTCTCGTTTAATCTTTCTATTTACATCAACCCTGAAAAATCCCATTTTTATTCTCCCTCCATTCCCATCAGATCGTCTACTTGCCCCCAAACTAGGGACAACTTAAGTTGGCCATTTAGGCTACAAACCCACACGGCTTTGGGTTGTGGGAAGAAACTGGAGCATCTGGAAGAAACCCACACGGTCACAGGGAGAAGGTGCAAAGTTCAAAATGACGAAATCAGGATTTTGCCAAATTAAGACTGACATTTTTTTTGCCCCTTAGGACTAGTGGAATCAAGGAATATGGGGAGAAGGCAGGCACAGGTTATTGATTGGGGACGATCAAACATGATCACAATGAATGGCGGTGCTGGCTCGAAGGGTTGAATGGCCTCCTCCTGCATGGATTTTCTATGTTTCTATGTTTCTATGACTCCTTTAAACCATTCACCTCTCACCTTAAACCTATGGCTTCTCATTTAAAATTCCCCTACCTTGGATATTATGCCTGCGTTGTGATGGCATGCATGACATGATGCATTGACTTAACACATTTTCCCATCTTTCTTGCCACTCACCAATCGTTGAGCCTCACCACCAACAAACTTTCCTTAAGAGTAGAGCTAATTTCAAAAGTAAATGGTGACTAATTTTAGGAACCTAGGTTAGCTAACCTCACTAGTCATGCTGCAGGATGCAGCGACCACATTTGTTTTTAATGTTTGTACATCCATCCCTAATGCTTTCACAGGTGCAAACAAGAAGATGAGCTTCACACTCACCATCTGCAAGACATAGGTTCCACCTGTACATAATCCTCTGATTTCACTGGGAAGAACAAGCAGACCAATGTTAATGTTCTCTTTCAAGATAATAATGCCAGTTATAGAGCATGTTTACTATCAATCAACGAAGTTGGACTAGCCAAGCTTGTTTACATTCCTGACATCAGATTTATGAAGAATTCCACAAAAGTGGTGGAAGGAACGCACACCTCACAAAGTACCCATCCACACACGCTAGTGGCCACCTCCTCCCCTTACTGTGGAATCAACTGTGGTTCTCACACTTCAGAACCCACAAAAATGGAGGGGAAATAAGTCACCATAAAGTCTTAGAATTATACAGCACAGAAACAGGCCTTTCAGCCCAACTTGTTCATGCAAAACCAAGATGTCCATCTAAGCTAGCCCTATTTATCTGTGGTTGGCCCCTATCCCTCTAAACCTTTTTATCCATGTACCCATCCAAATGTCTTTTAAATGTCCTCTACCACTCCCTCTGGCAGCTCATTCCATTTGCCCACCATCTTTTGTTTGAAAACCTTTTCCCTCAGATCGCCCCTCTTACCTTAACCCAATGGTCACGTTTAGAATCCCCTATGCTGGGAAAAAGGCGATGACCATTCACCTTAACTTTGCCCCTCTTTTATATATTTTTATATACCTCGAGAAGGTCATCCCTCAGCTTCCTATGCTCCACTGAAAAGAAAATACCAGCCTATCCGGTCTTTTCTTGTAACTCAAGCCCTCATAACATCTTTGTGATTTCTCAATTTATATCCTTCCTGCTATTGAGGGAGGGCAGCATAGATTCATGAGGTTAATCCCGGGATGGCGGGACTGTCATATGTTGAAAGAATGTAGCGACTGGATTCGTATAAACTGGAATTTAGAAGGATGAGAGGGTATCTTTTTGAAACATATAAGATTATTAAGGGATTGGACACGCTAGAGGCAGGAAACATGTTAGGGGAATCCAGAACCAGGGGACCACAGTTTAAGAATAAGGGGTAGGCCGTTTAGAACGGAGATGAGGAAAAACGTTTTCACCCAGAGAGTTGTGAATCTGTGGAATTCTCTGCCTCAGAAGGCAGTGGAGGCCAATTCTCTGGCTGCTTTCAGGAGAGAGAGTTAAAGATAGCGGAGTCAGGGATACAGTTGAAGTCAGGAATGCGGGTACTGATCAATGGGATATGGGGAGAAGGGAATGGCCTAGTCCTGCACCTAAAGATGTGGGAATCCGCACAATATGGAGGGTCTCACAGTATTTTCTCTGAGCTCTACCTGTGTTGTTGTCCTGTGGGAATCCAAAATATGCTGAATCTCTGAGCTCTGTGCTCTGCGTAAAAACATCTAATTTAAAAAAAAAAAATGGTTTATAATTTCAAAAGTTGCAAATTAATGGGAGTGTTCTCTGATCCACTCGCCTTGTATTTTACGTGATCAAAGACTGGGAGATAAAATCTGAGGAGCATCCACTTTCAAAGTACATAATATCTCCTAACACTTCGAGGAGAGGCTTTTATTTTAACAGCTATTATCTCTGATAATCTTTCCATTAGATTTTAAGTAATCTGAAACACATGAAAAGATTACAAAGATAGTGCTTGTGAAATGTTGAATGTTGAAGTTTGGAACATCATTCAAAATATTTATAAGTTAGTGTTTCGCATCAGTCTTGAAAGAGAGAATGAAGTTCAAAGAAAGAATATTACTGCATTAAATGTGTCCTAATAAGAAGTTACAGCACTGCTATGTAATCAAATAGGGATGAAGGTAATATATTGTATAATCAGAAATAGTTTATACTGTGGAATCAAAGAACCTTGTGATCATAGAAATATGGCAGCCTAGATGCAAACCGATTTAACTAATTGAATAGTGTTTATGGAAAAATGCATCAAGTCTCATACTCCCATTCTTTTCTCAAAACCTTGCAAATTAATTCCTTCGAGAGTTTAATTAATTTCCCATTGAAAGCAATGTTTACCTCAATTTCCACCACCTTCAGATCACACTGATTTCTGCATTAACCATTTTTTTTAGTGTTCCCCTTTATCCACCGTGGAGCTGTATGGTGGTGCAGCTAGTAGAGTTATTGCCTCACAGCCCCAGGGACTTTGGTTCAATTCTGACTCAGGAGCTATCTGTGTGGAATTTGTACATTCTCCCTATAGGCATGTGTGTGTTTCAATTGTGTGTTTTGGTTTCTTCCCATATCCCAAAAACGTGACGGTTGGTTTGTTCATTGGCCATTCAAAAATGGCTCCAGTGTACTGGAGAGCTGTAGAATTTAATGGAATTTCATGGGAAAATGGAGAGATCAAAATGGAATAGGTGTAGCATTCGTGTAAATGGTGCATGAGGGCTTGTGCAGACTGGCTGGGCATTATCCATACTGTGCAACTTCATGACTCTATCTTTTGTGCAATTCTTTAAAACCAAGGTGGCCCAGTGGCGCAGTTGGTGGAACTGCAGCTTCACAGCACCAGAGATCCAGGCTCAATCCTGACCTCAGGTGCTATCTTTGTGGAGTTACGTATTCTCTTTATGACCGCATGGGTTTCCACCAGGTGCTCCTGTTTCATCCCACAACACAAAGAGCATCTATTTCTCTCTAAACCCATCAGGGACTCGACTTCCTCGACTTCCTAATTCACAGACCACAGTCTGTTTGTATTGGTGGAAATGTGTCAGACTCGATAACAATCAGCACGGGAGCACCTCAAGGCTGCGTGCTCAGCCGCCTGCTGTACTCACTCTATACTCATGACTGCGTAGCCGGACATAGTGCGAACTCCATCATCAAGTTTGCTGATGACACCACTGTTGTGGGACGTATCACTGATGGGGATGAGTCAGAGTATAGAAGAGAGATTGAGCAACTGTCCATATGGTGCCAGCACAATAACCTGGCCCTCAACACCAGCAAAACCAAGGAACTGATTGTGGACTTTGGAAGGAGTAGGATGGGGACCCACAGTCCCGTTTACATCAACGGGTCGATGGTTGAAAGGGTCAAGAGCTTCCAATTCCTGGGCGTGCACATCTCTGAAGATCTTTCCTGGTCTGAGAACACTGATGCAATTATCAAGAAAGCACATCAGCGCCTCTACTTCCTCAGAAGATTACGGAGAGTCGGTTTGTCAAGGAGGGCTCTCTCTAACTTCTACAGGTGCACAGTAGAGAGCATGCTGACCGGTTGCATCGTGACTTGGTTCGGCAACTTGAGTGCCCTGGAGAGGAAAAGACTACAAAAAGTAGTAAACACTGCCTAGTCCATCATTGGCTTTGACCTTCCTTCCATCAAGGGGATTTATAGCAGTCGCTGCCTCAAAAAGGCTGGCAGTATCATCAAAGACCCACACCATCCTGGCCACACACTCATCTCCCTGCTACCTTCAGGTAGAAGGTACAGGAGCCTGAAGACCGGAACAACGAGGTTCAGGAATAGCTACTTCCCCACAGCCATCAGGTTATTAAACCAGGCTCGGACAAAACTCTGACCCATTATCTGTTATTTGTACTTCATCAGTTTATTTATTCATGTGTGTATATATTTATATAATGGTATATGGACACATTGTTTTGTAGCCAATGCCTACTATGTTCTGTTGTGCTGAAGCAAAGCAAGAATTTCATTGTCCTATCAGGGACACATGACAATAAACTCACTTGAACTTGAACTTGATCCTCTACACTATCATTTAACCACTTTTTCATTTTCTCTTCGACCAGATGAACAAATTAATTCCTAAAGTAATCATAAGATTATTAGTTAATTATTTCATCTTGCACAGTAAAAGGTCTAAAATAACCTGACTCCAAATTGATTTGCCAACACACCGGTAGTATTACATAGAACTTGCTGCTTGGGTCTCAACTTTTTACATTGATATAAGTGACGAGGAGTAAGCAATAGGTCCTTGAATGTGTGGTGGAAAATGAGATGTGAGAGGAAGTTTTTTTGCACAGGGAGTGGACAGACAGATGGGTTAGTTTACTTTGGCATCATGGTCGGCAGTGACATCGTGGGCCTTAGGGCTTGTTATACTGCTGCACTGTCCTGTGTATGATTATTATATTTGCTGATGATGTGAAGGTAGGTAGGAAAGTAAATTGTGAAGAGGATGCAGGGAAGATACAATGGCTCAATGCTACTTTATTATCACATGTACCCAAGTACGGTGCAATTCTTGTTTTGCCTACAGTTCTGTGAGAATTCTACTATACATCAGACTAAGTCTGAGCATAAGACTAAGCATAATACTAAGCATAAGAGTGCAAGATAGTAGACCACACAGTACACAAGAGTCATCATGTTTTAGGTGCTATCCGAAGGTCGGCACAGTGGCGCAGCAATAGAGTTGCTGCCTCAAAGTGCCAGAGACTGGGTTCGATCCTGACCACGGGTGCTGTCTGGATGGAGTTTGCATCTTCTCCCTGTACCTTTTAGTGTGCGGGAGTTAAGCCCCCAGCCCATTCACCAGCATCGTTCTTTTCTTCTGCCCACCACCACCTTCATCTGGAAGTAGTGTAGCATAAAGTTATTTCTTGGGTCTCAACTTTTCACAATCATAGAAGTGACTTGATGGAATAAGCAATAACCAAAGAATACACAGATGTAAATGAGTTGGTTAAAGATCTGACAAATCGAATAGTATATGAGAAAATGTGAAATTAGCTATTTTGGCAGGAAAAGTAAAAAAATATGCAGATTATTGAATTGGTTAGAGTTTGCAGATTTCTGAGATGCACATGGATCTGGATATTCTCAGTGTGATTCACAAAATGCCAGCATGCAAGTAGAGCAAATAATGTGGGAATC
Source organism: Leucoraja erinaceus (assembly GCF_028641065.1). NCBI lineage: Eukaryota > Metazoa > Chordata > Chondrichthyes > Rajiformes > Rajidae > Leucoraja > Leucoraja erinaceus. The sequence continues at coordinate 30,786,999 of NC_073384.1, forward strand.
TAGCAAAAGATTATTTTTTAAGGCAAGGGGAACTAAATAGGTTGTGCTTCAAATATAAAGGGCAATGTTGAACAACAAATGAAACCTGTATTAGACTATTTTTCTAAGGAAGGACAGCGGTGCATCAGAATCAGACAGGGAAGCCTTACTTGACCGTCTGATGGAATAGGCAGATTGTCTTTATAAAGAAGTGTACAACTGGGCTGGTATGAGGAATTTAAGAGAGTGAGAATGAGAGGGGATTGAAGGGATCTTGGCTGAGTGAAAATGGACATGTTTCCCCTCATGGGATAATCTATAGCTAGGTGTACTTTTAAACTTGGGGTCACCCTTTTAGATGAAAGATGCGGATTTGTGGGTCCTCAATTATTGTCGGTCCTAAAATAATCCTCAGATTATTTTTCTGAGGATTGCGGGTCTTGGTGATTCTCTTCCATAAGGATGGTGGAACCAGAATGTTTAAGCATGTGATAGATTTTTGATAAACAACAAGATGAGAGGTTACATCCGGAACTTCAGATGCTGGAATCTCTTGTCGAACACAAAGTGCTGGAGTTTGCATGTGTCCTCATTTTAGCAATGGTGGAGCAAATGGGCCTGATGTAAATTGGAAGAAAAGTACTTCATATTCTGTATGAGTAGCATACAACTCAATGGTATGAACATTAACTTTCAGGATATACCCCCCTCCCTTCTCCATTATTCATCCTCTCTTTCCTGTGCCCCTCTATGAAGGTGTCTACCTCCATTTGTTCCTCCATTTCACCCCCACCACCCTCCTCTCCTCTCCACTCATCCCCTTCCAATTATATCTCTCTCTCTGACTTTGCATCTCTTATTCATCTCTATAAAATTGTCCATCTATCTGCCAATTAACAACCCAACATATATATCTGCCTATCAATCGCCAAGCTTTGTCCCACCCTCACCTATAATGTCCAGCATTCTCCCCCCTACTACAATCAGTCTGAAGAAGGATCCTGACCCAAAACATCACCTGTCCATGTCCTTCAAAGATGGTTGACCCGCTGAGGTACTCCAGCACTTTGTGTTCTAGATGAGAGGTTATTGCAAGTAGGTTTAGAAAATGGTGATCACGTTACAATCACATGATCACAAGTTCACAACTTAATGGAGTAGAATTAGGCCATTTGGCCCATCGAGTCTACTCCGCCATTCTATCATGGCTGATCTCTGGCTCCTAATCCCATTTTCCTCCCCATAACCCTTGACACTTGTTCTAATCAAGAATTTGTCTATCTCTGCCTTAAAAATATCCACTGAGAGCCAATCAGAGCTCATATGAATGGTGAAGCAGGATCAGGGGGCCAAATGGCCTCCCTGGCTCTTGATTCATGTAGTTATATGCCTAATTTAAACATATTAAGTGCTTAAAGGTCCTGACAAGGTAGATGGTGGACGAGGGAGGGGGGGGCGAGGATCCTGCTTAAGAAGTCTAGAACTTGGTGGGTATCAAAATAAAGATTGTTATTTTGGACTAAATTTAGAAGAAATTCCATCCCTCAGAGAGTGGCTGAATCTTTGGAGGTTCAATCATTGGTGACTGGTACCAAACCAAGATGGTGAGATATCTGGATATTAGAGGAACTGAGGAATAAAAGGACTGGGAAGGAAAATGGTGTAGAGGGAGAAGATAAGACGCTTTTATTGAGTGTCAGTGCAGGATTGAGGGACTGAATACGTTACGTATAGTCCTATTTCTTATCTTTCTTATGCTTTTATTGTTATAAGCTAAAACGGGAGAGAAACAGGCAGGCAAATCGAGAAAGACCACTAAGAAAGAAAGAGACCACCTTCCCAGCTGAAAATAGAAAAGGCTTTCCTGGACTTACTTCTCAAATTCCCATCTCTCTCTGAGGTCTTGACCTTATTAAATATGTATTGATTTCTGCAATGCCTATCACATGCTGTCGGCTGCTTTATAACTTTACAGCTTTATAGTCCTCTCTACACTTAATGATAGAATTGATTGTAAACCATTACAGTAGCTCAAAAATATATTTGTCAATTATGCTAGCACAACAGGGCCTAGCAACAGGAACTTGTCATTCATCAAACAGCACAGCAGCAATAAAATGAAATGTCCTGTAGTGCTGTCTGTTATGTTACAGCTGAGCAATGCTAAACTATTCTGTAATAAAGTTTCTATAGGCTGCATTGAAGGTACACCAGGATATAAAGGGTCAGATTGTCTTCACTTACACTGATTGGCAAAGTAATAGCAACAGTTTGGACAATTTTTTGGCACAGTCTTGCACTGAAAACACCACACGCATACATACCAACCACCAACACGCAGACACAGGCACAAACACACCCTGTAGCCGTCCCTCAGGCACCATCAGCAACATTCAGCACAGTGACATGTTTCCATTCACAGAGACAGACGCACCATCTCAGCTACAGTCTTCCCATGCTTGGATCCATGCCATTAATATCCAAAGGTACTATTCTTCAACCTGCCTGTCACAATCTTCTTCCAGAAATGCTTTGTGGCTGCAGCTAATGCTTGCTTTATTTCAGCTGTCATGGGCTTCGAAGCTCATATAATTCAACATAGTTCTTTTATATTGGTTTGAAGATGAAATCCCTGAACATCAGATACTGGGAAAGATGGACTGACAACTAATTGTCAGGCTCTTCTCTATAAGCTGCTCTATCCATGGCCCGTTGACCTTTCCCATCATGCCCTGTTTCCTACCCACCCTTTCCCTGCCGTGGACCTCACGGTGTCTTTTTTTTGTCTCCTATGTGATCTCTTTTTTATTTGACTTTGAATGAGCCCGACTGGAGATTATTTGTGAGAAATCACAAAACTTACAACATTAGACTGAGGACATCCAACTGCTATTCAAGTTCAGCTTAGTTTAGTTTAGAGATATAGCGCGGAAACAGGCCTTTCGCCCCCTGAGTCCGCATCAACCAGCGATCCCCATACACTAACATTGTCCTACACACTAGGGACAATTTACAATTATACCAAGCCAATTAACTTACAAACCTGCAGGGGCCGCAGAGCGATTTTGAAAATGAGGGGTCACCAATTCATTTTCTCCAGAGATGCTGTCTTACAGAGTTACTCCAGCATTTTGTGTCTTCCTCCCAGACTTTTACAAGGTTTCCCCTTCAGTGCTAGGTCCAGCCTTCTTTGTGAAGGGTCTCCTGAAGCACTGTCTCTCCTCTCTCTGTCGGGTTTGTCATCTGCTGTTGCCTCTGGTGTGATCACCCGATGTCCATGTTGTACGTCTCTTGGAACAACTTCTCCTTGTTTGTTCCACCACAGGATTGTGAACATGCTCTCAGTCTCCTACTCCCCTCCCCTGCAATGTAAATAGCCCGAGAGGCTACACATGACTGCAACCTTTCATTGCTCACCCATTCTGGCTTCTCTACGAACTCTTGACATCCTTCCTGGTGTGAGACCAGAGCTGACCCTGGAATCTAACCGGGGTTAGCCAGTGTTTGACATGGCAGCTCTCTGTGTTTTTTGTCCCTGATTCCTCCATAAATAGGAGCAGGATGGTTGGATTGTTCTCCATTAGTCCGACCCCTTGACCTCGTGCCCTCAGACCCCAGGCTCCTCCTCCTGTTGCTCACTTCCACACGGCTCCCTGTGTGAGTGTGGGAAGCCTCCATTCTCCCGCCCTCCACCACACCCCCCACCACCATCCCCACTTCATGTTCACCAGCCCTACCGCGGTGAGTTGCTGACACCCCACCTGGTGTGTAACGGGTGATGTTGGTGCTTCCTGCAGACATTGAACCGTCTGTGTCTGTCACTAAAGTACATCCACTGGGCTGGCCACTAGCTCCCGGGGGAAACATTGATAAAAAAAGCTGCAGCCCCCCCCAGCCTCCCCTCCGGTTCCGCGGCCCATGACCTGTACATCTTTGGAGTATGGGAGGAAAGCGAGGATCCCAGAGAAAACCCACGCAGGTCACATTACTAATGTACAAACACCGTACAGCCAAGCACCCATCTTTAATATGATGTAGATGGAAAATAGAATATAAATAGAAAGTGATGGGCTGAAGGGGCCTTTTCTGTGCTGTATGACTTCATGACTCTATGCTATCAGGTGTCTGACTGGTCACCTTCAGAACTAACTCAAGGGCGCACAATACATCTCTCAAAGCTCACAGAATGTGCTTAAACAAGCAGGAACCATTTTCACAACTCTGGACAGATGAGATATTCATTCAATCAGTGCCTCAATAGTGACACAGCTGGCAGGTACCAGTACTGGAAATAATTAATACTATGTATATCATTAACTGGGTTTTTGCCTCTACAATTGCTACCTGGCATGTAAAATTCGGGATGTAGTTGATTGGTATGTGGGGAGAATAAAATGTATTAGGGTAGGGTTGGTGTAAATATGGGTGCTTGGTGAATGGCAAGGATTTGGTGGGACGAAGCGCCTGGTTTTTTTTGCTCTATCTTTCAGTGACTCTTTGAGTCTATGACCTAAGATAGATTCTGACCTTTACTCCTGTCTGTGTGGAGTTTACATGTTCTCTTTGTGTCCATGTGGGTTTTCTCTGGTGCTCCAGTTTAACTCCCACATCCCAAAACATGCTGGATGGCAGGTTAATTCCAATCTGAAGAGTAGATGGCTGAGAAGAAAATTGTTAATGTGCATGTGTGAGAAAATAAGCTACAGAAATATGTTAGGTGACAGGATTTCTCTGAGAAATGTCAATGGGTCAACTGGGACCAATGCCCTTCATTAATGTTGTAAAGAAATATGAAATGAAACAAATTATTTTTACATCCTGCCCCACTAGTGGGTGTTCCACAATTTGTGCCTGATGAGGATGTGGAATGGTGACCTCCTTCCCTGTCTCTGCCAAAGACATTCTTCTGCTCTCTGTTTCCCATGGCCTCTATCTTCTCATTTCCTCTTCGCCAGTATAGTACCGTGACTGAAAACTGCTCTGCATTATATAGGGATCATGAACTTACTGTGTGACAAGGCACAAACCCACATCTTTGGCACAGTGTCAATATACCAACATTCATCCTGATTGTATTTAACATCAAAATTGATTGGAATGAATCAGATTATAGGAGTGCCTCTGGCATGGTTTTATACTTTGCTTTTGATCTGTAGATTACAGTGAATATTAAAAGCACTTATTATGAGCCAAAGAAAACTCCAGGTTTCATTCTCAATGCATTCTAATTTGCCGCCAGTTCATTAAGAAGAGACTTAATCTGATGCAGGAGTGTTTAAGAAGGAACTGCAGATGCTGGAAAATCAAAAGGTACACAAAAAAGCTGGAGAAATTCAGCGGGTGCAGCAGCATCTATGGAGCGAAGGAAAAAGGCAACATTTCAGGCCAAAACCCTTCTTCCAATGCATTCTGATGCAGGAGTGGATGCTTTTCTGGGTTTAAATTCTGGCTTCATCAGACAGGACTTCCAATCAAATGAAGGTACACAAAATTGCTGGAGAAACTCAGCGGGTGCAGCAGCATCTATGGAGCGAAGAAAATAGGCGACGTTTCGGGCCGAAACCCTTCTTCAGACTGATGGGGGGTGGGAGGGGAGAAGGAAGGAAAAAGGGGATGAGGAGGAGCCCGAGGGTGGGGGGGGTGGGAGGAGACAGCTCGAGGGTTAAGGAAGGGGAGGAGACAGCAAGGGCTAGCAAAATTGGGAGAATTCAACATTCATGCCATCAGGATGCAAGCTGCCCAGGCGGAATATGAGGTGCTGTTCCTCCAATTTCCGGTGTTGCTCACTTTGGCAATGGAGGAGACCCAGGACAGAGAAATGAAAATCAAATGAAACAGGTTTCAATTCAGGTACCTCGCTGTTCAAATGCGGTATTTATTAATGCTGTGATTTTAACAATGAACATTTTTTAAATTATTATTAATTGGAGGGGTATGTCTCTGGTAAGCCAAACATTTTATGATCTTCACTAATTCCCCAGAAAAAGTGCTGGTGAGCATGCACCTGAACTATTACAAAAAATATATAAATGGACAACACAGGGTCAGGTCCTTCGCCCAAAGCAGTTGAAGTTGGTTTTGCCTAGGGTATGACCTGTGGAACTTCTGCTGTATAATTGCCTTCCTTTACGCAAAGTCTTCCTATACGCAAAGTATCACTCCAACCATTGGAGTGTTTTCTCTTTGTTACCTATTGACTTCTGTTTTATCACAACTCCTTAGTACCACACTTGGTGAAATGTGCAGGGCCAGTCATTTCCATCTCACGTCTGAAGTTCAGTTCTTTGCTCCATATTTGTAACAATGAAATCTAGAGTTGAGTAAAGGTTATTAATGAGCATGACGAGTTCTACTTTGACTTTGCTAAGGTAAGAAAGTAGACTAATGAGAATAATATTTGGTCGGTCATAGTTGGCGGTGTGGGTCTTAGTTGTATTTCAATGAATCCTATGCAAATGGGTGGCACAGCGACAGAGTTGCTGCCTTACAACTTCAGAGACATGGGTTTGATCCTGACCAAGGTTGCTAGTCTGTACGGAGTTTGTTCTTTCTCCCTATGACCTGCATGGGTTTACTTTGGGATCTTTGGTTTCCTTCCACATTCGAAAGACAAGTTTGTAGGTTAATTGGCGTGATATAATTGTAAATTGTCCCTAGTGTATGTAGTCTATGTAGAGTTAGTGTTCGGGGATTGCTGGTTGGCGCGGACTCGGTGGGCTGAAGAGTCTGTTTCGATGCTGTATCTCCAAACTAAACTAAAATAATCCCAGCCAAAGCACAAAAGCCACAAACTAATAATGCCTTTGAAACCCTGCACACATCCAACTAATTTATTGTTTCAATTTCCCAGGGAATGTATTTCACAACTGGAGGAGAAGGAGAGCAATTTCCCAGAAATTCATTGGCTTTTCAGCAATGACTTTAAACCTCCTTTGGGACAGCAGGATGTTTAAAGTTGTATTAAAGTCACTGTTGAAATGCCAAGGAATTTCTGAGATTTACCTCATCCTCTTCTCGTTCCCTCAAAACATCCTTAGCTTTAAGATTATCAACCTGAAAAATGAACTCCGTTTCCCTCTCCATAGATGCTACCCGGCCTGTTGAGTGTTTGTAACCACTTGTTTTTTTTAATATCTGTAATATTATTAGGCTATAAACTTAAAGCACACGGTATACTTAAAGCACACGGTAATGGGGGTTCAGTATTGATGTGGACAGAGAACTGGCTGGCAGACAGGAAGCAAAGAGTAGGAGTAAATGGGTCCTTTTCACAATGGCAGGCAGTGACTAGTGGGGTACCGCAAGGCTCAGTTCTGGAACCCCAGCTATTTACGATATATATTAATGATTTGGATGAGGGAATTGAATGCAACATCTCCAAGTTTGCGGATGACACGAAGCTGGGGGGCAGTGTTAGCTGTGAGGAGGATGCTAGGAGGTTGCAAGGTGACTTGGACAGGCTGGGTGAGTGGGCAAATGCATGGCAGATGCAGTATAATGTGGATAAATGTGAGGTTATCCACTTTGGTGGCAAAAACAGGAAAGTAGATTATTATCTGAATGGTGGCCGATTAGGAAAGGGGGAGATGCAACGAGACCTGGGTGTCATGGTACACCAGTCATTAAAAGTAGGCATGCAGGTGCAGCAGGCAGTGAAGAAGGCGGATGGTATGTTAGCATTCATAGCAAAAGGATTTGAGTATAGGAGCAGGGAGGTTCTACTGCAGTTGTACAGGGTCTTGGTGAGACCACACCTGGAGTATTGCGTACAGTTTTGGTCTCCTAATCTGAGGAAAGACATTCTTGCCATAGGAGGAGTACAGAGAAGGTTCACCAGACTGATTCCTGGGATGTCAGGACTTTCATATGAAGAAAGACTGGATAGACTCGGTTTGTACTCGCTAGAATTTAGAAGATCTTATAGAAACTTACAAAATTCTTAAGGGATTGGACATGCTAGATGCAGGAAGATTGTTCCCGATGTTGGGGAAGTCCAGACCAAGGGGTCGCAGTTTAAGGATAAAGGGGAAATCTTTTAGGACCGAGATGAGGAAATCTTTTTTCACACAGAGTGTGGTGAATCTCTGGAATTCTCTCCCGCAGAAGGTAGTTGAGGCCAGTTCATTGGCTATATTTAAGAGGGAGTTAGATGTGGCCAATTGTGGCTAAAGGGATCAGGGGGTATGGAGAGAAGGCAGGTACAGGATACTGAGTTGGATGATCAGCCATGATCATATTGAATGGCGATGCAGGCTCGAAGGGCCGAATAGCCTACTCCTGCACCTATTTTCTATGTTTCTATGTTTCTATAATGTGAACAGCTGATCCATCCCACTAGGTTTTAGAAGTTACACCACAGTCATTTAAAATTACGACCGCAAACACAGAAATGATTTATAATGTTGTTAAGCATCTGGTTCTTGCTGCTGAGTAAACATTCTTGTTAGAAAAGTTACATTTTGGATGGATTTATGGAGATTAATTCATTTAAAAAAAAAAAAAAAAAAAAAAAAAAAAAAAAAAAAAACAAAAAAAAAAAAAAAAAAAAAAAAAAAAAAAAAAAAAAAAAAAAAAAAAAAAAAAAAAAAAAAAAAAAAAAACAAAAAAAAAAAAAAAAAAAAATAAAGGTATCAGTCAGTACCATGGACAATAAACTGGTAGAAGGAAGTTCCATTTGCCTACACCTCTTTAGTTTAGAGATACAGCATGAAAACAGGCCCTTCGGCCCACTGAGTCCACACCAACCATCGATCACCCGTAAACACTAGTTTTATGTAATCCCTCTTTCACATCCACTCCTTACTCACTAGGGACAATTTACAGAGACTAATTAACCCACAAACCATGTCTTTGGGGTGTGGTTGGAAACCGGAGTGTCCGGAGGAAACACACGCGGTCACAGGGAGAATGTACAAACTCCGCACAGACAGCACCCATAGTCAGGATCAAACTCGGGTCTCTGGCGCTGTAAGCCAGCAACTCTACTGCTGTGCCACTGAGCCAACCTTGTTTCACTGTCAGAATGTAATGGTGGTTTGGATGCCTGGCAATCACATCACATCCTTGGCTGGTCTTTCCCCTGCTTGTCACATCTTCTTTCTGTTTTTCTGCCCAATTTTTGTCTGTGGGCATAATATTTTCTTAAGGCTCAATGGCTCAATTGATTTTCTGCGTTTAAGGGATGAGCCTCATAGTGGGCGTGCCGTGGGACATGCGAGGTGAGTAAGAACGACAGATAGACACAAATTGCTGGGGTAACTCAGTGGGAGAGGCAGCATCCATGGAGAGAAGGAATGGGTCGAGACCCTTCTTCAGACTAGTGAATGGGTGACGTTTCAGGTCGAGACACTTTTTCAGACTTTGGATTGAAATTATATTCGTGCCTAAAGGCATCTGTATATTGGAAGACAAATGCAGTTGTATGGTTCAAGACAGGAAAGGGTGGGGTAAATCTTCAAACCCATTTTAAATGCATGAACTCCCACTTGGCCATTATCAATTGCTACCACCAAGCATGGTGGGGATTGGGTGGAGTGAGACCAATGACCATCAATACCAGTGTATTAGTCGAGCTCCATTGACACCTGATCTTTGAGGCAGGCAGTAGGGTCCGGTTCCGTTCCAAGCATTAGGCTTACAGTCTAGGTGTACTCTTTAATCTGTACTGAGGGACCTCGCCATGATGTTGAACAATTCTATGAATACGGTGTTAAGCAATTGAGTTGTTTGCCCAGTGGGGCAGAAATTGAAATAATCTTAGCTAGGAACAAGTGAAGAATGGAGAGCATTCATGTAGTAATAAACACTGCCACACTGGGTCATCATTCATTTGTCAGCTGCCTGTGGGATTCTCCTGTGTACCATAGTTGTCCACATGACAACAGTCACTAGAATTCAAATCAAAACATTTTCAGATCTGGCATGGTTTTAAAGTATATCGGCTTTCTAAAGAACCTCCAAATGCACTGCATCCCAACATTGTTCTTAGGGAAATTGAATGTATTTATGGTTAAGTAACATTAACCATAAATACTGATAATGGTTATTTTTAACTAAAAGCTATTTGGAGCTGACAACCTCTTAATTGGAATGCGTGTTGCCGTCTCCTGTAATAGACTGACCCAGATTATTGAACCTTGCTGTTTATTCCACTGGGGTCTGTTTGCATGTTCCAAAACATTGCATGGTCCTCCAAAAGACCTTAGGGCAACTGTGCAAGAGTTTCCGTTGTGGTTGGGTTATTCTTGCTGTGTTTCTTGTCCGATGCATTCTACAGCCAACGAAGCACTTTTGAAATGGTATGTAGAAAGTAAAGTCATAGTGACATATAGCATAGAAAACGTGTCCCAGCCCATCATATTCATGCAGACAATCAAGTACCTACCTGCACTAATCCTATTTCCCAGCATTTTGTCTGCAGCCTTCTACACATTGGGCATTCAAGTTTAAATACTTCTGAAATGAATATCTACCTCAAACACCCACTCATGCAGTGCATCCCAGATTCCAACCATCCTTTGGATTCAAATATTCTCTCTCAGATCTTCTAAACCTGTTAGCCCTTATCTTAAACCTTTGGCTTCTAGCTTTAGATATCTTAGTTACCTGGAAAGATTTCCGACTGTCTAAATATCCTATGCCTTTCTTAATATTGTATATCTCTATCAGATCTATGCTCTCCTCCTCCACTGCAAAATGTAGCAGGCAATGGGGATTGAGCCGCACAGTCTAATCTGTCTTCCTACTTAAAGCACACCTTACAGAAGGAAACACACGGTGCTTTCATCTCCAACCATTCAGCTAGTCTAATTAGAGGGAGAGAGAGAGAGAGAGAGAGAGAGAGAGGAGAGAGAGAGAGAGAGAGAGAGGGTGAGAGAGAGGGAGAGAGGGAGATAGGGAGAGAGGGAGGGAGAGAGAGAGAGAGAGAGAGAGAGCTCACTATCAAGCCTGTGGGCGGATCAGCAGTATGAGTGACATAAGGAATGTGCAGCAAGCATAATCCGTGTGACAACATATATATTTATATAGTACTAAGACACTAATCTACAACAGTGGAGCTGGAACAAACAATGGGACCAGTGGATATCATGTGGGCCAAAGGCAACCCTCACAGTTTTCCTATGTTTCCGATCAGCTCTTTATAAATTGGAGATCACAAAGCAAATAACTGCAGATTAGAATGTTTAGGGTACATTGTGTTTTCACTGTTCAATTTGGAAGAATGATATTAGAAACTGAACCTAGGTTTTCCTCCCAGCACAGTGATACTTACACATTTCAGCCTTTAACATCATACCCTTGTCAATTATTTCAAAGAACAGGCTGATGTGCTATTCCAAAATCTGCAATGAAAGGGCAGAGAGGAAGAAAATCAATATTGTGTATGTTTGTGGGGACAAGCTCAGAGGAAGTAAAGGAACTGATTAAACATAAGAAGATAGACACAAAATGCTGGAGGAGCTCAACGAGTCATGCAGCATCTCTGGAGAAAAGGAATAGGCGACGTTGTGGGTCGGAACCCTTCTTCAGATAGATTTTCTAAATTTAAGAGTTAGATAACCACTTGTAACTGAATTCCTCCAGAAGGGAATCTGTAGGGATGAGATAGGTTCTTGGGAAATAAAGCACTGAAGGGATTTATTGAAGGTAACTGGAACCAAAGGAAAAATGAGAACTAACTTATTTCAGTCTGAAGAAGGGTCTCGACCTGAAACGTTGCCTATTTCCTTCACTCCATAGATGCTGCCTCAGCCCGCTGAGTTACTCCAGCATTTTTGTCTACATACTTATTTAAGGGAAATTATTTTCTAGAATATTGAATGCACGACCTGAAAAGGTGGTGGAAGGAGAATGGAAGTAGCTGTCAAAAGTGTGTGGGATCTGGGACAAAATGGTAAGGCCATATTTAGAGTACTGAAGAGAGACACAAAAAGCTGGGGTAAATCAGCAGGTTCATTTCATCCAGCCACAGGAAGGATGTTATTAAACTGGAAAAGGTAGAGAAAAGATTTACAAGGATGTCACCTGGTCTGGAAGGTTTGAGTTATAAGATCTATTTTCCTGGGGCATAGGAGGCTGAAGGGTAATCTTACAGGGTTTATAAATTTATGAGGGGCATGGAGAAGGTGAATTGCCACTGTATTTTTCCCAGGATAGGAAGTAAAAATTAGAGGGCATAGGTTTAGAGTGAGGGAAGAACCACTTAAAAGAGACCTGTGGGCAATATTTTCACACAGAGGGTGGAACGAGATGCCAGAGGAAGTGGTATATGTGGGTACATTTATGAATTTTAAAATAAACTTGGATGGGTACATGGATAGGAAATGTTTAGAGGGATATGGACCAGGCAGAGGGAAGTGGGATTAGCTTAGCTAGACATTTTGGTCAGTATGGATGTGTTTGGCCAAAGAGCCAATTTCCATGTTGTATAGCTCTATGACTCAATGACTCTATTGGCAAATATTAGTGTTACAAGTGACAGAAGCACCACAGAAGTGCCAAGTATTGAAGACATCCATCAAGAGAAATTCCAGCTTTCACCCCACGACATTCAATGACATTACCATCTCTGAATCTTCTACGATCAATATCCGGGGGCTACAAATGATCAGACTTAAATGGAGTAGCCATATATAAAATGTGATTCTTAAGCAGGTTAGAGGCTAGGAATTCTGGAAATTCAAGGAAATTACTCACCTCCTAACTCTCCAAAGCTTGTCCATCACCTTGAAGACTTAAATCAGGAGTGAGGTGGCATACTCTTCACTTGCCTGGATGAGGGCAGGTCAACTGTGGTCAGGAAGATTTATACCATGCAGGACATAACAGCCCACACTTTGTACACAGTTTTTTGTACCACCTATAGGATGTACTGCAGCTTCTGATCAAGATTCCTTGGACTGCACCTTCAAACCCATAACCTCTTCTAGACGCAAGAAAGACAAGGGCAACTCAAGCATGACTTTAAATTGCCTTCCAAGCCAGACACCATCCTGACATGGAAATATATAATTGTGCCTTCACAGTTGTGTCAATATCCCAGAGCACCCAGCCTGGCATCATTGCTGGTATGCCACTCTCCAGGGTCTGCAGTATTCAAAAAGGGAGCTCACCACCATGTTCTCAGGGACAATTAGGGATAGGCAATTAATTGCTGGCTCAGCCCGCTGAGCTCATGTCCGTAGAACGTATGAAAAGACTTACAAGATTGTGTTGAAGGCAGGGATTGGGAGTAATAGTATAGTTCTTTCAAAAGCAACATGGCGACATATGGTCATCTTTAGTGCAATGTGATTCTGAGGTTGCAAGGACACTGTACTCTCTTTGTGAACAGTAGCATTTTTACACTGGGTTGATCCATCTCTAACTTGTACATTACTTCAACACTGTGCATTCAAACATCTTGTACATCTTGTACAAGCTTTCATTATTAGCTTATGTGCTGTCAGGCAAGCACAGATTTAAAGCTGGGTTTATAATGGATAAATCCAGCCAAATCTGGGTGGTTTGGAGATGATCTGACAAGGCAAGGCTTACTGCTCATAAGAGTAGTGTCATTATATCAAGCTCCGTCACTGAACCTCACACCCAACCATATCCAGGCTCCCTCATGTCAAATTGAAGAACACTGGTGCATTTGCTTTTGCAGCCTTTCTGATTTCCAATTCTTCCCACCGAGCTCCTACACTCAACGTATTTGATCCAAGTCTTCCAGTGGTCATAAGCATCATCATTGATAGCACCTTAACTTGTTAGTGTCTTTAACACAACAACAAAATCCAAAGGAACTTCAGAGGGGGGTTATAAAACCAAATTACTTGAGTTCTCAAGTCACTTGAGCGCTTCAAAAAATCTAATCATGTTTGTAAGATGTGACCTGCCTTTGACAAAGCAATTTCTGATGTGCCTTATTAACTCATTCTCTTCCAAATTGGGAGAAAATCCTAACCCTAATAATCCTCTCCAATAACGTCTCTACCACTGATATGAGCATCACCTATCTGCAATTTCTTGAATTATCTCTATTTCCCTTCTTAAGGAAAGAGACAAAATTGGCCACTCTCCAGTTCCCTGAGTTCACCTGTGGCCAGTGAAGATACAAAGATCTAGATCAAAACACCTGCAATTTCCTCTCATGCCTTTTTCAACATTCTGGGACAGATCCCAGTCCTAAATACATTAGCGACCGATGTACATTAATGTTCTTAAAGAGATTTAACACCATCCTCTCGATCTCAGAATGCCCTAGCATCCCAATATACCTCACAATGATCTCCCTATCCTTCATGTCCTCTCTTTGGTGAAAACTGCTGCAAAGTACTCGTATAGTACCTTGCCGGCATCCTGAAGAAAAGGAAGAAAGGAATAGGACAAAAGGAATTGGAAGGAATTTGGAAGATATAGAACAATGGAATAGAAGGAAGGGATAGGAAGAAAGGGATATGAAGAAAATGATAGGAAGAAACAGAGAGGAAGGAAGAAGGAAAGAACAGGAAGGAAGAAGGAGGACTAGGAAGAAAATAATGGAAAATTAGAAAGGAGTGAAAAGGAAGAACGATAGATAAAGGGAGGAAGAAAGGAACATATTATTCCATGACTTTCAGTATTTAAGTTGTTCCAGGTCCTTAATTGATATTCAACATAGTAAATCTGAGTTGGCTACTACAATAGATTTGTCATGCAGTCCGTTTGCAGTTACCATTGTGATACTGCCTCACATATTACAGAAACACAGAGGACCTTACCATAAACCCACTGTGTACATCAACAAGTTTTACACCACACCAACAGCTGCAATTCATTCTCAACCTTTAATCTAGGATGGCATTAGTGAGGGTTTGAAGTCTGAAGTGAGGACATGACAGATTTATTACAGCTGACCACAGCAACACATTAACCTGTTAAAGAAATACAGCCATGGAGTGCATAAAGAAAAAAAACAAAGGGATGCCCTGCCTGTGGGGCTAATTTCTTGTGTCATTGTGCTAATTTCTTGCATGTTTTTGCATTAAGAATTTGGCCACAAAGAAAATAACATAAATGTGGAGTGAATCAGCAGTTGCAGTGTGGTTCATCTGAATAAGTCAGATATAATATTTTTGGCAAAAAGGATTGTGAAGAGTATGAGGATCATCTCTCTTCTGTGAAGAGTAGGGTATGATGTGGAACTCACTGTCTGTAAAGGCAATTTAAACAATGAACGTAAAAGGGATCTGAATAGTTAGGAAAGAATAATTTGAGTGCTCTGGAGAAAAAAAATGGGACTGATGAGATTTCTATACTTGCAATTCCTAGATATTTAGTTGACATGGGTTTCACTTCTGGAAGGATTAAATTGCAGAGCTGAGAAGCTACAGTATGTAAAATGTATCTAGAATTTCAGTTAGACTGCACTAGGATAACAGTGAGCAGTCAAGTCCTTCTCATAAAATGATAGAGATACTAGTGAAGCATGAAACAAATGACATGGGTGAAACCAGTATTTAGAGATGGTCATCTTGAACTGAAAGGCTGCTCCGACTGTAGCTCCTTGCTGAACATAAGGGGAAGGGTGACCTGATAGGAGATTTTAGGATTTCATAAATGCATGTATAGATGAGATGCAGGGGGATAAAACTAGTGGCTCAGTGCTTTTAGATGGCCACAAATACATTCTAAAGGAAATTAACGAAGGAAATTTGAGACAAACGAGCGATTAGAAAATGCCATGCACTCACACATAAGTGGCTGAGGTTTACATCATGGATTATTTAAGGAGCAGTTAAATAAATACACAAATGAGAATGGAATGGGAGATTTGATTGAAGCGGCTGATGAAGAGAAGTGGGTGGAGGAGAGGAAATGATGAATGTACGGAGCATTAACGCTGACATTGGCACAAAATGCTGGAGTAACTTAGCAACATCTTTGGAGAGAAGGAATGGGTGACGTTTCAGGTCGAGAGCCTTCATCTGTCCACAGTTACTTCCTACACATTAACACTGGCATGTTGGGCAACAGGCTTGTTTCCGTGATAATGGAAATATTATCCTAATGCTAACACCATTCTTCTGCGTTTAGCTTAATAACTATGAATATTTTGAAAGGGCACAGCTCAAATAAGCTACAACCTTACAGAAATAAATTAATCATGTAAAGCAAATAAATAACAATGTTGCTGGTGTCCAGCTCTTGCTATACCACTAGAGACAGAAGGAGGTTTTATCAACACTGATTACAAGAAGTTAACTAAAGCATAACCACCTTACAAATTACATTGATAAGGCTGAATACCCATACTAATGGAGTTAAAGAGGTAATGAGAAGTGATTCTTAAATAGTACCCTGCACTATTTAGCCAGTGACTGATTAAATGCCTTCGGGCATACACAGTAGATTAACAGCAGATTGTAGATGCAAATCTCACAGCCATAGTCTTCTTGGTGAATTACTTTCTCAGTATATTTTCCCTCCGCCATTGAAGCCATTGGTCTTTTTTTTAATATATAAGTTTCTATGTCATTGACTCAATGGGTTGGTTGCTTCTCTGTCTCAAAAATTGGATCTCTTTTGCTGTATGAAAGCTTTGAACCATGGAGCCAAAGAGACATAGAGCATGGAAACAAGCTGTTTGGCCCAATGAATCCACGCGAACCATTGACATTAATCCCACATCAATCCTGTTATTTTAATTCTCCCAGTTTCTATCAATTCATTTCACCCCCTCCCCCTGATTCTACCACTCACCAAGGACATTTCAGAGTGGCCATTGAACCTACCCACTGTCATGTCTTTGGGACATGGAAAAAAACTGAGTGCAGGAACTGAGCACACAGGCAAATGCAGGCGGAACAGACAAACAACACACACATGGAACCCGAGGCCAGGGTTGAACCTGAAGGGCCTGTCCCACGTGGGCGTCATTTGCGTGTCATTCACGCGACAGGCCGGTAGTGACTGACGCGTGACAGTCGTGCGAAAATCGTTTAGTAGTACGATAGTCACGCGCCAAGTGCTCTTGAGGGCCCTGCTTCTTTTGGGAGCCATTTGCGATGTCGTTGGTAATTAATCCGATCTCCATGGCAAGGATTTCCGCAGTGAAAAGTGTTCAAAACTATGCGCACTTTATACCCGGGTAGTTACGTGGTGCGGCGCTCAAATGATGAGCCGACGGCGTATGGGTGGCACATGGTTACAGACGTTGACACACAGTGATGCATAATAAATTAACATAGGCAGTGTTCGTACGTCACCGTACATAACCATGCATCACCACGCGCCACACGTACGCCATCAGTATGTCAGCGTCCGCCGTCAGTATGTCAGCGTACGCCATTAGTACGTCAGCGTGCGCAAGGGATATGTCACGCTGTTAGCGTGCGAATATTTTGAGCATTCTAAAATCCTGGGGTGCCACGCATTACCGCATGCCTGCTTACACCATCGTGCATCACCACGTGCCATGCGCGCGTCATGACACGCCAACCAATTTTTAGGATGTTGCGTAAATGGCGCGCAAATGACGCCCAAGTGGGACAGGCCCTTAAGTCTCTGGTGCTGTGAGACAACAGCTCTACTGGCTGTACCACTGTGTTGCGCTACATTCATGCTCATTCAGACCTCCCCAAAAAGTAAATGTAATTGGGCAAAAATATATGTAATTGAAGTGCTATCGTTTTTTTGCATGTGACTCGTCTTCTCGGGAACTGCAAGCAGAGCTCACAGCTGCCATTGGAAGGTGCTTAAATGGCGGCACAGTGGCACACTGGTAGAGTAGTGGTGTTCAAGTACTATTGGTTTTCACAAGAGCGACACGGTGGTGCAGCAGGTGAGCTGCTGCCTTACAGTGCTTGCTGCACTGGCGACCCGGGGTTCGATCCTGACTAAGGGTGCTGTCTGTACGGAGTATGTACATTCTCCACGTGACCTGCAAGGGTTTTCTCTGAGATTTTCGGTTTCCGCCCACACACCAAAGTATATACAGTGGCTTGCAAAAGTATTCATACCCCTTGAACTTTTCCACATTTTGTCACGTTACAACCACAAACGTAAATGTATTTTATTGGGATTTTATGTGATAGACCAACACAAAGTGGCGCATCATTGTGAAATGGAAGGAAAATGATACATGGTTTTCAAATTTTTTTACAAATTAAAAACTGAAAAGTGTGGCGTGCAAAAGTATTCAGCCCCCTTTACTCTGATACCCATCTAAATAAAAGTCCAGTGCAAACCCAATTGCCTTCAAACTGAAGTCACCTAGGATTGAGTGAATAGAGTCCACTCTGTGTGTAATCTAGATCTCAGTAACTAAATACAGCTGTTTTATGGAAGAGAAGGAAAGCCCAAAAAGCCATAAGAAGTTTTGCAGAGAACACTAGTGAACAAAACATGTGGACTCTGGTCATGAGACATGAAGCCCAAAAAGGTGTGGTGGAAACAACACCAGGACAGCTCTGGGATAAAGTTTTCTGTGGCGAAGTTTGATGGGAAAGCATGGGTTAGATGTGCAAAAACCTGGTAGAGACATACCCCAAAAGACTTGCAGCTGTAATTGCAGCAAAAGGTGGTTCTACAAAGTATTGACTCAGGGGGGCTGAATACTTTTGCACGCCATACTTTTCAGTTTTTTATTTGTAAAAAAATTTGAAAACCATGTATCATTTTCCTTCCACATCACAATTATGCACCACTTGTGTTGGTCTATCACATAAAATCCCAATAAAATAAATTTACGTTTGTGGTTGTAACGTGACAAAATGTGGAAAAGTTCAAGGGGTATGAAAACTTTTACAAGCCACTGTATATATTTTATGTATTTGGACACACTGATCTGTTCTGTATTTATGCCTACAAAATACTGTTGTGCTGCAGCAAACAGGAATTTCAGTGTCCTATCTGGGACACATGACAATAAACTCTCTTGACTTGACTACAGGTTTGTAGGTTAATTGGCTTGCTATAAATATAAATTGTTCCGAGTGTGTGTAGGATAGTGTTAGTGTGCAGGGATCGCTGGTCGGCGTTGTCTTGGTGTGATGAAGGGTCAGTTTCCGCGCTGTATGTCTGAACTAAACTAAACAAGATCAGAGACCCAGGTTTGACCTTGACTATGGGTGCTGTCTGTATGGAGTTTGTACGTTCTCCCTGTGACTGTGTGGGTTTTTTCTGTGTGCTTTGGTTTCCTCCCACACTCCAAAGAAGTAAATGTTTTTTAGATTATTTAGCTTCTGTAAATTGTTTGTAGTGTGTAGGAAAGTGTTAGCGTACAGGGTGATTGCTGGTTGTTGTGGACTCAGTGGGTCGAAGGGCTTGTTTCCCTGATGTATCTCTAAAGTCTGAAGTTAAATCTAAAGATATTATAGAAACTCTCACTTGGACAACTGCAGCAAAAAAAAAAAAAAAACATTACACAGGTCAGTTACAGAAAAAACTGCCATAAAAATGAAGTTAAACACAGGTGAGTAAAGGGAGGAAACAATGTGTGTAACCATCCTACCTTGTGACACATGTCCTGTCTGGTGGAGGTCTCCATTCTACTGTGATGCATTTATTGGTCTGACATACACTGGGCATCTTGCATTGAGACACGCGATGTACAAACACTGGGATCATCAGGATGACATGCAGTGATACCTCATTATGAATACAAAACTGTGAAAAATTAGTTTGGCAAAGGCCGAGTTAAACAGTAACATCCCATTGCGGAAGTCACGAAATGACGGGACTTTTGAACCAAACACAGTCGGACCTAATAAAGCATTTATTCCTTCCAAATACAGTCAGACCTAATAAAGCATTGCAGTTTCAAGCACAGGCAGGGCAGCAGGCCAAACAACTTATGGCATTGTCATTAAGGGCTAACAAATCCTTTATTGCAAGTACATTGCAGACTCAGATTTCAGTTGATTCACAGCTTAGAATGAGAATCGTGGCCTCT
Source organism: Leucoraja erinaceus (assembly GCF_028641065.1). Taxonomy (NCBI): domain Eukaryota; kingdom Metazoa; phylum Chordata; class Chondrichthyes; order Rajiformes; family Rajidae; genus Leucoraja; species Leucoraja erinaceus. The sequence continues at coordinate 30,806,896 of NC_073384.1, forward strand.
CCCTCGCGATCTTGCAGAGTGACTGAGTCACATCCAGGCATTTGGGGTTTTATAGTCCTGCCGATATATGGTAGCGTTTTTTCTAAAATCAATTTTGAGCGCAGACAGGAAGTGGTCAAGATGAGACTTTTAATTATATAGATGCAGGCAGAGGTGATTAATTTAACATGGCATTATGATCGGTGCAGAATCGTTCCTGTACTGTACTGTTCTATGTTCCAAGTTGTGGGAAAGACTCCTCGACTCCAAGGACGTGTTTCTCGTTCCTCATTCAGGATGCTGCCTCAAAGATTTCAGTACTTTCTATTTTAATATCAGTTTTCCATTATCTGTGGATTTTTTAAAATTGTCATTGTAGGTGCTGCTGGTCACATGGATCAGCTGCCGAATGTTAATACAGCCTGAATTAATCACCTGAAGTTCCCATGAGTGACTTAGAAAAAGCAGCCAACACTGTCTATCTCCCACCTCATGTCCAGCCCAAAATGCCGCCTGAACCACTGAGTTCCACCAGCAGTTTTTTTTGTGCTTCAGCCTTTAGCTTTGTTTCTCTTCCTAGCCGGCACAGTTTTTTAACCATTGAATAACTAAACTAACCAGCGACCAAGTAATTTGATGTGTGCATGTGTGTATTTGCCCGTGTGGCTTCAGTTAGTGTGTGTGTGTGTTTCTGGCTGTGTATGTATATGTACTGTATGTGTCTGCACTTGTCTGTATGGGTACATATTTTTCCTTTAGCTCTGATAGTTAGTGCAGCTGCACCATCATTAACCTTACTTCATTGAGCTATAAACAACAAAAAGGAGAAATCTACACATTCATGTTGCAATTATTTCACCGTTGCACATCAGGAGAATTAATGTTCACAAAGCCTCATTAGGGAGTGAAGTATTTGATATCAGCATGGATACTGTGGACAACTCAGTGTGAAGCAAGTTAGCAATGAACATGAAATAAACGTGATGAATAATCTACTGCTTGGTGATATTGCTAATATATGATTAGATCATGAGATCACTAACCCTGTCTGAATACTATGCAGCATAGACAGGAATATCAAGAAAAGACCAAAAGATTTTCGGTGCAGCATTTACAACGAGTCTGCTCATTGAAAAACATTGCTGGGTGCATTTCTGGAGCAGAGCAGCTGATTTGCAAGGCAGTTCATAATTTAGTGTTTGTTTGGAGTGGTCAATAGCGTGGTGGTTGTTGGGAAGAAGCTACTGCTGAACCTGGAGTTCACATTTTTAAGACTTTAAACTTTAGAGAGAGTGCAGAAATAGACCCTTCGGCACACCTAGTCCGCTCCGTACACCAGCACTATCCTACACACTAGGGCCAATTTACATTTTTTTTTTTACTGATGACAATTAACCTACAAGCCTGTACGTCTTTGGAGTGTGGGAGGAAACTCACTACAGACAGCACCAGTAGAAAGGATCAAACCCAGGTCTCTGGCGCTGTAAGGCAACAACTCTACCGCTGCACCACTGTGCCGCTCTTCTTCCCAATGGCAAGAGTGAAATCAGAGTGTGACCAGGTTGGTGTTGATCCTTAATGATGCTGGCTGCCTTTTTTTAGGTAGCTCCTACCATAGATCTTTTTGATGGTGGGGAGGCCAGTGCACAAGATGGATCAGGCAGTGTCTGACACATTTTGTAATCTTCTTCCTGGGTGTTCGAGTTGCTGAATCAGGGTGTTATGCAACCAAATAATATGCTCTCAACCATACACTTGTAGTTTAGATTAGTTTAGTGTGTGGATAAGGTCATGTCATAAGGCCATAAGGAAAAGGAGTAGAATTAGGCCATTCGGCCTATTAAGTCTAGTCCACCATTCAATCATGGCTTATCTATCTCTCCCTCCTAACCCCATTCTTCTGCCTTCTCCCCATAATCTTTGACAGCTGTACTAATTAAGAATCTATCCATCTCTGCCTTAAAAATTTCCTCTGACAGCCTCCACAACCTTCTGTGGCAAAGAATTCCACAGATTCACCGCCCTATGACTAAAGACATTTCTCTGCATCTCCTTTCTAAAAGAACATCCATTAATTCTGAGGCTATCACCTCTAGTCCTAGACTCTCACACTTGTGGAAACATCCTCTCCTCAACCGCTCTATCCAAGCCTTTCACTATTCTGTTATTTTCAATGAGGTCCCCCCTTATTCTTCTAAATTCCAGCGAGTTAAGGTCCAGTGCTGACAAACACTCATCACAGTTCCTTTGGCCCATCATACCCATGATGACCAACGTTCACCTGTACACTAGGTCTATCTTATCCCACTTTTGCATTCTATACACTAGGGGCAATTTACAGAAACCAATTAACCTACAAACCTGAATAAACATATAAATCTGAAGAAGGGTCTCGACCCGAAACGTCACCTGTTCCTTTGCTCCATAGATGCTGCCTCACCCGCTGAGTTTCTCCAGCATTTTGTCAACCTATAAAACTGCACGACTTTGGAATGAGGGAGGAAACTGGAGCATTCGGAGAAAACCTATGCAGTCACAGAGAGAACATACAAACTCCATACCCATAATCAGGGTGGAACCCGGGTTTCTGGCGCTGTAAAGCAGCAGCACTACCAATGTGCCACTCTATTCAAAAGAGTATTCATTGACATACCAAAGCTCCTCAATCTTTTAAGGAAGTAGAGGGGTTGATGGGCTTTCTTTATTACTACATCAATGTGCTGGGTCTAGGAGAGATCTTCAGAGATAATCTTGCCCAGAAACCTGAGGTTTTTGACTCTCTCCACTGGCAAACCTATCGATGAAGACAAGTTTGTCTCGGCCTTCCTCTTTTAAAGCTCCTTGGTTTTACTGACCTTGTGAGAGTGAGGTTGTCAAGTCAAGTCAAGTCAAGTTTATTCATCACATACCCATACGAAATGAAAAGTGGCAATGTTCGCGGACTTTGTGCAAAAAGACAAACAAACAAACAACCAAACAAACTACAAACAGAGTGTAACAGAACCACATATTCTTTTCCATATTAAATATTGTGGGCGAAAGGAAAAAAGGGAAAAAAACAGCAATTAAAAAAAAAAAGTACTTTGTTGTTCTGGTACCATTCAATCAGATGATCGATCTCCCTTCCAATACTCTGATTCATCATTACCCATAATTTGTCGAACAATGGTGATGTTGGCAAATTCAAACATGGAGTTGGATCTGTGTCTGGCTACACAGTCAAAGATATAGAGTAAGTAAAGCACAACCTTGATGTGCTGATGATTATTGGGGAGGAAGTGTAAAATACTCATTTAGTACCTGGCCTATATCTTCCAAGTCCAAACATAAATTCCCTTGTTTATTCTTATGCAGACCTACTTACCCTAGTTACCCTCTTGTTTTTAATGCACATAAAAATAGCCTTGGGACTTCATTTAATCCGATTCATCGTTGACATTTTATGACCCCTTTTAGCTAATCTAATCATCTGCATCAATTATTTTCTACTTGCTTTAAATTCATCGAAGACACTGACTGATTTCACCTTTCTAAACCTTTCATATGGTTTGTTTTTCTTTTTGTACACATTTACAACCTGTTTGGTCATCCAAGGTTCTCTTACCTTGCCATTCTTAGCCTTCTTCCTTACTGGAGCAGCTTTCTTTAAATGATTCTAATGTAGCGACACCTGGTGGTGGCTCTGTGTAATCGAACCCTCGTGAGGCTACAGAAGTCACATGAGCGCGGGTGTTTTATGCGCGGGCTTTTTGCTGTAACGGGTCATTCTAGCGCCACGCATGTAAACTAACATCTCAGATATGGACTTACTCAAATAACTGTTAAAACTTTATTCTCCCTCGCTCCAGATTAAATCTGTTTTACCCTAAATTAGTGCTTCCTCCCAATGTTCAGACTTATCCTCATTCATAATTATCTTGAAAATTATAAGGTTTTTAGTTTAGTCTGGAGAGAGTGCGGAAACAGGCCTTTTGGCCCACCGAGTCTGCACTGACCAGTGATTCCCGCACACTAACACTAGTCCTACACACACTAGGGACAATTTACATTCTTGCCAAGCCAATTAACCTACAAACCTGTACGCCTTTGGAGTGTGGGAGAAAACCGAAGATATCTGAGAAAACCCACGCAAGTCAGGGGGAGAACGTACAAACTCTGTACAGACAGCTCATGTAGTCAAGATTGATCCCGGGTCTCTGGCGCTGTTAGGCAGCAACTCTACCGCTGCATCTTCTGATCATGAAATGTAGGGTACACACTCACCTTGCCAAGCTAGTTTCCCAACATAACGTTCAGTGCAATCGTTGTAACCACATACTTTCAGGAAACCCTCACAAATGCTTTTACACACAACAAAAGCTCAGCCTTTTACACTGAGCAAGTTCCAATTAACATTTAACCTTACTAAACCCCAAAGCACTTTATTGTCATTCTCATTGTTTATATGGGAGCCATATCTCAGATGGCTTTAGCAACTTTAAGGGGAATTGCAGGAGATAGAGAGTGCATGGTCAGCATCTGGAATGCAATTTCTGACAAGATAATGGAGCCACATTCAGTTGGCATTTAGAAGGGAATTGGTACCAGAAAGAAATGAAACTGCAGGACCGTAGGAAATGGTTCAATGGTGCTTTATTTGTCACATATGCCACTGTATAGTGATTTTTTTTTGTATATACAACATGCTGTGCCACCAATTTTGGCGCGATTATTCAAGGACCAAAATCAAGTCTGCTTGGGTGCTCGATGTACTTTAGCAGTACTCGCGAACCGACTTCACTCTCCTCTCCTTGCCCGGCCATCTTTGTGTCCCAGGGACACCTCCTGCAGCCGACCTTGAAGACGCTGGAGGCATTGCCCAGATTCACCCTCCTACCGGCATTTGCTCCTTGCGTTTGACGTCTCCAGCTTCCTCCTGCTAACGCCATCTGAAGGGCTATCTGTCTGGCCCCAATGACCGACGAGCCTTCGGGCAGGTCACCTGACCCACCGCCTAACTAGCCTTCGGGTGGTTTCCCGGTCCCACCATCCGATGAGCCCAGGGGAATTAGAGAAGTATTGAGTCCGTATATGTTCAAGGTGGTGAATGGTCTTCTTCCATGCAGTTGGGCACAGTGATCTTATCAACGACAAAGCCAACTGCAGTTTTTTACATATATTTTTATGGATAGAGACATTGCTGCTGAGACCACAATTTGTTGCCCATTTGTTGCCCACCTTGCTGGTGAGGGTACTCCCACAGTTCGAATCGGTAAAGTGCTCCTGGGGTTAGATACAGTGGCAATGCAGTAATGGCACTGATGGTATGAATTTTGTATTTGCCCCTTTGTTGCATAATAAACAAACTGCTGGAGGAACTCAGTGGCTTTTGTGCTTTCATTGTGGTATTTTGCACTTTTCATTCCTGGAACATCAGCTTGTAGAAGTAACATAAGGCTAGCTGGCTAAAAGCAATAATTGTATCCATCATAGTCAGGTACAAACGGTTAATTAGTATTCCTGCATCTTCACACTTCTGATTCAAAACTGGAGATTCAAATTGGTCACAAGAGGTTCTTAATTTGAAGAGAGGCACCTGGAGATAGCTGATTGGTGGCAGGAGGCAGAAATGGGCATTGTGGTGAAATAGAAGAGTGTCGTGGAAATGGTAGCAGGAATCTGCAGAAAACAAGTTTTCTTAACTGCATATTCCAGCATCTGCAGTCTCTGGTGTCCCTCTCTTCCAGCAGTGCATTTTCAATTAGTAATAATAACGTTTTTGATTTTCAGAGGAAACAAAAGAATATATATTTACTGTATCCCAAAACATGAGTGTGGTCCAAACCAAATCTTTGATTCAATTCCCTCACTGTATCTCTCTGCAATGAGAATCAATTTAAACTTAATGGACCATAAAAGTGCTAAAGAGTCAAAAACAAAAATGGATCAAATTGCAATTGTGTTTGGCTTGACCTCTGGAATCAGAAGCCATATTATTCACAGGGATTTTTTACACCATTTTAGGATTTGGCCTCATAGATTTGTGGATATACCTTTGGCTGCCCCTGGGCCTTGATTTCAACACCTTTCCCTAACTGCCTTCTCTATATCTCTGTTACAAAAGGAAAACCTTCTGCCCAAGATTCTGAGCTTTCCCATTTTGTCCTTGCACGTCTCATTTTGCATTGCTATCAGCTCTAGAATTCTTTCCACAGACTTCACTGCCATACTATCTCACTCCCTTTGTAGGGAACATTAAACCCAAGCCTTTGGTTACCAGTTGTGACTTGGAGGTCAATTTTTGTTTAATTGTATTCCTGTTGAGTGCGCAGACCATACAAGATACAAGATACAAGATAGATTTATTCATCACATGTGCCAGATGGCACAGTGAAATGAAATTCCCATACAGCCATACAATAAAAATAAGGGACACAACACACTATAGGGTTTGACATAAAACATCCCCACACAGCAGAATCAGAGTTTTCCACTGTGTGGGAGGCACCAAAGTCAGTCTCTTCCTCCAGTGTTCCCCGTGGTCAGGGCCTCCCCAAGCCCTCCGCAGTTGCCTCTACGGGCGGCCCGATGTTCAGGACCGCTCGCTGGGGTGTTGTAAGTCCGATGTCGGGGCTGCGGGACGTCCTCAGCGGCGTGGACACCAGAGTCGGCCCCCTCCTACTGGAGTCTGCGGCTTCCAATGTCCGTAGGCCGCGTCGGGTGGATACTGCTGCTGGCGACCCTCTGCAAGGCGCCCCAGGACTCCACGATGTTGTTCAGCGCCGCCCGCATTGGAAGCTCTCCGCACCAGAGCTCCACGATGTTGGAGCAGCGGCTCAACGCTTCGGAGCTCCAAACGGCGACCCAGGTAGGCATCACCCGCTCCGCAGTGACTCCAGTGCCGCGCCGCCGCTGTAGCAGCCCTGGTCCGGTTCCCGGTCCCCGGCAGGAAAGGCCGCTCTGATCCAGCTGGTTGGCCGCGAGGTGGGGGGTGAGGACGCGACTCGGAGAAATAGTCGCGTCCCCGCCAGGAAGAGACTGGGAAACGGTTTCCCCCTTACCCTGCCCCCCTCCCCCACATAGAAAAGTAAAAGTTTCCCCCAACACAAGACTTTAGACTAACTAAAAATAATAAAAAAGATAGAAATAACAGACAGGCTGTAGGCAGAAGCTGCTGCCAGTGCAGCGCCCCTAGTGCTGGTGTAAGAAACCTTTAATTTTCCTAATGTCACTTTCCAAACATAGTGCATTTCCAAAATCCGATCCATCTTCTTTTGTAATTTCTAATGCACATTGCTTTGAGATTGAATAAAGCTGTAGGCATATTGAGTTTAATTAAATGTTTTTAAATTTATGTATTGCATTCTAAATACTATACTTGCAAGCAGCATATTCTACACACACTGGAAGTGTGCACTGCTGTGTTTATTCACCTGTCTTATTGGATCTATTGAAGCTATGTCATTGTTACTCTGATGGGAATCCAAAAGCTCCATCTGGAAAACATAGATAACTTGAGTTGCTTTGACTCTCAGCCATTTCAATGGGCTTCCCACTTTACTTATAAGAAATTGAAGTTACATCTGACCCTGAGAGGTAGATAATGGGGATATGATGTGGAGCTAATGGACTTCTACTGTTAAATAGGTCAGGTTTTGGAACCACGTTGCAGGTCAGGATGCTGTATGGGGTAATGTGCACCATGAGGAAAAGCAAGGTATTTTCAAGTCAAGATAATGTTACCGTGCACTCACTGTCCTTGTCGTAGTGTTGTACTTCGGGTGGCGCTGGTGCCAGCAGCCTCCACCTACAGCCTGGTATCTTTTTGTTTTTTTGTTTATTTAGTTATGTAAAAGTGTGTTTTTTTGTGTTTTTTTTGTGTTTTTATGTGGGGGAAGAGGGCACGGTGCGGGGGATACCGTCCTTCAGCCGCTTCCTGGTGAGGACGCGACTATTATTCGAGTCGCGTCCTCGCCCCCCCCCCCCTCCCCCCACAGCGGCCTACCTACCTGGATTGGCGCGGCCTTTCCTGCCGGGATCGACCGGAGCTCCAGCAGCGGCGGGACAGCGCTGGAACATCGCGGGGCTGGCGATGCCTTACCGGGGGTCGCCGTCTGGAGCCCGGAGTGCTGGACCTGCTGCACCGACATCCTGGAGCTGCGGTTTGCGGAGCTCCCAACGCGGGCGGCGCTGATGGACAGCGCGGGGTCCTGTGACTCTGCCCGGCTCAGCCTGCGGACTCAGGAGCTGCAGACTCCGGCAGCGGGAGGCGGCTGATCAGGAGGTCCGGGCCGCTGAGGAGGAGGATGCTCACCGTCGGGGTTCGGCGTCGGCGTTCCACCAGCCCGGCGTGAGGGCCTGAACATCGGGCCACCCGGGGCGGCGACTGCGGGTGCTCGGAAAGGCCCCGACCACGGATGAACACGGAGGGGAGGCTGGCTGGACTATGGTGCCATCCTCACCTTGGTGCCATTTATGTTATGTTGTGTCGTGGACTTTCTGTGTTTGTGCTTTTTTTTTAATTCAATTTCAATTTTATTTTTAATATGTTTTATTATTTATTTATTATTTATTTATTTTTTGGTGATTTTTTTTATGATACTGCCTGTAAGGGGAATTCAGTTCGTTGTCTCAAATTGAGACAATGACAATAAATTTGAATACAATACAATACAATACAAAGTAGAAGAGGTTACAAGTCTGGAAGTGAAAGCACGGTAGTCTTGGCTAACTAATACAGTGTATTTTATAGATGACATGCACTGCAGACACAGGACATCACTGGTGGAGGAAATGAATGATGAGGGTAGTGAACAGGGCATCAGTCAAGTGGGTTGCTTCATCCTGGATAGTTTATGTTGATGAAGCTGTGCTCATCCAGCCCAGTGCAGAGTATTCTATCATTATACATGGCGGTTAAGTTACTTGACCAGCAGCCAGATGCCTCGGCCATTAATCCAAGGATTTGAGTTTGAAAACCACCACAGCATAGCTTGACTTCTCCTGACGTAGGTGCTGTCGTAGGTTGTCACCAGGTGACGTCGGTTGTTGCCGGTGCTGACTTCAGTGAATTCTATTGGCGAGTACCTACGTCAACCGATGTCAACCAGCGACAGGGACCAGCGACTGAATTGTCTTCAGTTGTCGCCAACAGGTTCGTTGCTTCTTGTGGGTGGAAGTAGGTTGACTTCGGTTGTCGTAGTTTGTTGCCTGTGTGGTCATAGGTTGTTGCCTGTGTGGTCATAGGTTGTTGCCTGTGTGGTCATAGGTTGTTGCCTGTGTGGTCATAGGTTGTTGCCGGTGTGGTCATAGGTTGTTGCCTGTGTGGTCATAGGTTGTTGCCTGTGTGGTCATAGGTTGTTGCCTGTGTGGTCATAGGTTGTCGTAAGTGTGGTCATAGGTGGACGTCCAAATGGGTCGCCGGTTGTCGGTAGCTTGAAGTCGACTAGGTGGTAGGTTGTTGTAGCTTGTCATAGACATTGTCGCAGACATTGTTGTAGGGGAAGGTCCAATCGCTGGGTTTTCGGTGACCTGCTACGACTATGACAGTTGCCGGCAGTCGCCTAAAAAAATCGCCTAAATGGGACAGGCTCTTTAGTAAGTCTGTGGAGGGAGAAAAACAGAAATGATTTTTTCAGGTTGAAGCATGTGGCCTGATAGTTTGGCGTGAAATATTAAATCTGTTTCTCTATCCCTTCATGTTACCTGATCTGAAGATGTGTGGGAGATTGCAACCTTCACGTGGTCTGCCCTGTTTCAATGAATGCAATCAACCTGGCTTGCACAATCAAATAAGATAATAATAATAATAATAATAATTTTATTTATAGAGCACTTTAAAAACAAACATAGCTGCAACAAAGTGCTGTACATCACTAATCATTGACAAAAAAGTTAATACACACCAAAAATAACAATCAAAAGAAATAGTAGGAAAAGACATGTAAAATAAAGAAACATCAAAAACACCACAAACAGAAGCAAAGCCTCAGGCATGGTCAAAAGCCAGGGAGTACAAATGCGTTTTAACACTGGATTTGAAGATGGACAGTGAGGGGGCCTGTCTGATGTGCAACGGCAGGGTGTTCCAGAGTGCCGGAGCAGCAACAGAGAAGGCTCTATCCCCTCTGAGCCTCCGACTAGACCTCGGTACCTCCAGGAGCAGCTGACCAGCTGACCTGAGGGACCGGGCAGGAGTGTATGGGTGGAGCAGCTCAGAGAGGTAAGGCGGGGCGAGCCCATTCAGAGATTTAAAAACAAATAACAGTAACTTAAAATGAACCCGAAAGTGCACCGGGAGCCAGTGTAGGGAGGCCAGAATTGGCGATATGCGCTCCCTCTTTCGAGTCCCTGTTAAAAGGCGAGCAGCAGCATTCTGAACCAACTGGAGACGAGCCAGTGAAGAACGAGCAACACCAAAATAGAGCGCGTTACAGTAATCCAGCCTAGATGTAATAAAGGCATGGATTACTGTCTCAAAATGCTGCCGCTCGAGAATGGGCTTCACCTTCGCCAGCTTCCTTAGGTGAAAGAAGCTGGACTTAACCACCGCGCATATTTGGCGATCTAATTTAAAGTCACTGTCCATCCTAAAACCTAAGATCAAATAGAACAAGTTGTCCCACAACTTCCGACTGTGCACGCCATACGCAAGAAGAAGAAGAAGTAAAAGAAGACCAGATCTGCTGAATGTTTGTAGCATTTTCTATTGTTCATGAAGATTAATTTGGTTCACGACCTTTAGGGATTGATGAGTTTGTTCGTACCTGCTCTGGCTAATACGTGTCTTCAGACTCACAGCTAGATTCTTAACTGGTCTGATAAGCTAATGCTAAATGCCAATTAAGACAATCAGCAAAAACAGGCTATGTTATTGTCAACAGCCACATGAAAAAATACAAATGTGAAGCAGGATTAAGCCATTTGGCCCTTTAAGCTTGCTCCGCTATTCAATTGGATTATAGATAATCATCTAAATTGAGTATGCTGTACCTGCTTTCTCATCTAACTTCTTCTTGAATATATTTAATGATTTGGTTTCAACAGTTTCAGCAGTGGAAAATCCTACAGATTCCTTTCTTGCCCATTCTTTCACAGTTAATTATTTTGGCATAGGTTTGGAACACATAACCTAATCGGATTATATTATTCCTTATTTGAAAGTTATAGCTGGAGACTAATGGAAATCCTGCAATTATTGTTTTTTAAACGATAAGTATTTAAATTGGAATGGTAAATATTCAAATCTCGGGAAGTTGGCAGGAAGTAAATAGAAAAGTAGGATTTAATTTGTAAAACATTAATCAATTCAATAGCAGTAAATGCAGTGGAACTATAAAATATCTTCACAAATGTCACTGCTAACATAACTGAATGAATGGAAATGCTCCCAACACAAAGTTATGAATTAGTAGTTTTGACGGTAGTTTATTGAAAACCTTAAAACTGTCCATTTTAAAGAAGTGTTCATTGTAAAGTATATTTATCAGCTGTCTCCTAGAAATTGGAAGTCCTACCAGTATGGAAACAGAAGGTTAAACATTAAATCTTAAACCTTAGGCTCAATCTTTAAAATTTGAAGCTTGCTGGAACTCCCGGTCGCTAACGATTGTAACTCCCCTTCCCATTCCCATATTGACCTTGTATAGGAAGGAACAGCAGATGCTGTTTATAACAAAGATAGACGCAAAATGTTGGAGTAACTCAGCTGCACTGGCAGAATTTCTGGAGAGAAGTAATGGGTGCTGTGTCGGGTCGAGGCCCTTCTGCATACTGAGAGTCAGGGGAGATGAAGACTAGAGATATGCTTCTCAGTTTCTGAAACTCCTCCAGGTATACCCTTGATCCTGCTCCCTGTCCCTGCCCCGTTACTCCATTTTCCTGAGCAGATCCTCAATTCATCTCATAATCCAAGCTTCCTTATACCCACCTGCCTTGTCCCTCAACCTAACAGGAATTTGCATGCCCTGAACTCTCGTCATTAGTTCTATATTTCTAATGCCATTAAAGTTGACCTTGCCCTAATTCAGAATTTTAACATGGATCCACCCTGTCTTATTCAGAACTAGCTTAAAGCTAATAGAACAATGGTCATTGATCCCAAAAGACTTGCCCACAGGCACTTCAGTCACTTGCCCGTTCCAATTTCCTAAGAGTAGATCAAACTTTCCTGAACACATTTGACAAATTCTCTGCTTTAATTTCCTGAAGTTCATATTTCCTGAATTTCCTGAGTCAAGAGTATTTAATTATTATATACCTAGAATTATATCGCTACACAAATTTTTCAAATTATCCAGACATACAGATTTATAACTATGTTTAAGAAAGAACTGCAGATGCTGGAAAATTGAAGGTACACAAAAAAGCTGGAGAAACTCAGCAGGTGCAGCAGCATCTATGGAGCGAAGGAAAAAGGCAGAAGAAGGGTTTTGGCCCGAAACGTTGCCTTTTTCCTTCGCTCCATAGGTGCTGCTGCACCCGCTGAGTTTCTCCAGCTTTTTTGTGTACCTCAGATTTATAACTAGTTGTCAGAGCCATCGAGATTTCTCAATTTGAAGGAATTATGGTTAGATTTAGTCGAGACACAACTTGTTCACATAAAACTTTCTGAACTGCCAGAATCATGTAGTACATTAATGCCCGTCCCACTTAGGAAACCTGAACGGAAACCTCTGGAGACTTTGCGCCCCACCCCAGGTTTCCGTGCGGTTGCCAGAGGTTGCAGGTGATTGCCGGAGGTTGCAGGTAGGGAGACTGACAAAAACCTCCGGGAACCTCTGGGAACCACACGGAAACTTTGGGTGGGGCGCAAAGTCTCCAGAGGTTTTTGTTCAGGTTTCCTAAGTGGGGCAGGGGCATAAGTGTATGGCCATTGATGGATACCGTTGTAGCTGCATGAGACAAACTCTGAGGAAATGCAGCTGTAATTGCATATAAAGAAGGCATATACATGGCAGCAGTCACACTTTTAGTAGTTGCTTTGGACTTGCATACTCTAGGATAATATCCCTTCTTGCCAAAACAATTACAAGTTGCCTCGCGAGTAGGACATATCTCTCTATTATGAATATTACCCCCGCAAAAGTAACGCTTCCTTTTTGAATAAGTATATGCTGCAGCAAGGGCACATTTATCAGTAGAAATTGTTTCAGCTTGCTCCATATTAGTACTTGGATGAGATTCTTTTGTAGTAGGTGCAGCAGAATACACATTAGATGAGCCGTAAGCATCTGAATTTTTCACATCCAAGTCTAATGAGTAAGCTTGATTGTAAGCTGACTGTAAATCCAAGGTTTTGTTTTCTAATAGTCTCTGTCATATTAAAGGCTATAAAAGAGTCTCAAATAAGTTCCTGTCGATATTGATCAGATGTAACTGCTTTGAAGGCACAGTTTTTACTAAGTCTTTGAAGTTCTTGTAAAAATTAATCAAGTGACTCACCAGATTTTTGTTTACGAATAGCAAGGAGATGTCGAGCAAATATTATATTGGGTGTCTTAACAAAGAGTCTGCTTAGTACATCAATAGCAGAATCATGTTGTACATTTCTCTATGTAATCATATGCATCATAAGAGACAGAGCTTATTAATGTCCTGAATTAGTCTGGTACATTGTCGCCACACTCATCAAGGAAGTTATTTAGCATACAAAGCGGGTGCTTCCATTCCTTTGCAGCAGTAGGCGAGTTGGAATCCAAATCCAAGCGTTGTGGTTTCAATAGTTTCTCCATCTCGATGTCACACTGCTTAACTTTGGAGATTGATTTGCTTAAATTTTTGTAAGGCAAATTAAACTTGTACTCTGCTCGTAATTTACTTAAACTTTATTTAAGCTTTAAGCAACTCATTTGTGCAATACATAACTTCAAAGCGTTTGGAAATTATCGCTGATTCCACAGGCCTCGCCGGCCCGAGACCCCGCACATGCGCACACTCTGGAAAGGCCCTGCACATGAATATGAGGGCATAAGAAAATATGGTCTCCTCAAGCACCTCGCCACTCAATATGATCATGGCTGATCTACCCCTAGCTCTCATCTTCTCTTCTCTTCCAGTTCCCCATAGCTTGTAAGTCCTTTACTCAGGATCAATACGAGTCTATCTAGTCGACAGCATAATGGTGTGAGTATTGAATTTACCAAGTCCCGGTAAATACCAAGTTGCCTCCAAGGTTCCCCCTCCACCCTCACTTTTCTTGGCTTCTTGGTATTGATTGATCATTGCCCAGTGTACTAAGGTGCAGTGAAAAGCTTTGTTTGTGTGATTTCCAGTCAAATCATACCATACACAAATACAAATACAGGTAATGAATAATAACAATACAGTGTGCCGACTATAGTGTGACAATGTTTATAGAGTTACAGTTACAGTAAAAATGTAGATAAAAGCACATTAAGGTCTGCAATCAGGTAGGTTAGAAGAAAGAGACTACACCCTAGCTTATGAGAGAACCAGTCAGATGTCTCACACGCTGTTTCAGAATCTGAAAGTATGAGCTTTCAAGCTTTTGTATCTTCAGATCTGCATATTTACATAGTTTGTACTTCCCAATTACCTCTGATCCTCCCATTTTGTCCACTCACTCATTATTTCCCACCCTCCAGACCTCAATATCCATTTAAATCCCCCTCACCTCACCCCACCAGTTCCACCCACATACCATGCACACAATTCAACCACATCCACTCCCCTCTCCCACCTCACTCTTGTTCCATCTTCCCTTCACCTTTTCCTTCATGATTTCCATTATTACTTTCCTTACTTATCAGTTTCCAACAATGGTAGCCTTTGTGTTGCTACATATAACTCTTTTCCCCTTCACCCTCTCTCCTACCCCCATGTGGCCCCATCTGCCTTTTTTTGGTCTGCCTCCTCCCATCATCCTGTCTTCCTGACTGATCCTTCCCCCTCCGCTAACTGGTTCCATCTGCCTGTTATTCTTTGCTCCTTTTGGTCCACCAATCACCCACTGCCTCCTGTCTCCCCCTCTCCCTCTCATCATTGGCAGGAGGGTGGGAACTCATGCAGGACAGAGGCACAGGAGAGGCTAGAAGTTGGTATGGAGGGTGGTGTGGGAAAGGTTAATGGACAGAATCGGCAAAAAGCCAGAGAGCGAGGAAGGAGGCTTGGTTTAAACTGCACGTATTTTAATGCAAGGGGCTTGACGGGTAAGGCATATGAGGTTAGGGCGTGGATAAGTATGAGCGACTGGAACGTTGTAGCCATGACTGAAACCTGGCTAAGGGAGGGGCAGGGTTGTTCTGGGGTATGGGAGCTTTAGGAGAGACAGGGATGAGGAAAAAAGAGGAAGGGGAATTGCATTGTTGGTTAAGGAGGATGCCATGGCAGTGGTCAGAGGTGACATTATGGACGGTTCGTCTAGTGAGGTTACATGGGTGGAGCTGAGGAACAAGAAAGGGATGATCACCTTGTAGGGGGTGTACTACAGACCCCCGTAGTCAACGGGAATTGGAAGAGAAAATGTGCCGGCTGCGGGTCAAATAAGGTTGTGGTAGTAGGGGGATTTCAACTTTCCCAATATAGACTGGGAACATCATAGCGTGAAGGGTTTAGATGGGGTGCAATTCCTCAAAAGTGTTCAGGAGAGGTTTTTTTTAAAAACAGTATGTGGAGGCCCCCACATGTGAGAGAGCAATGCTGGATATAGTATTGGGAAATTGGGAAGGGCAAGTTAATGAAGTGTGTGTGAGGAAGCCTTTTGGGACGTGACCACAGTTCGATTAGGTTTAAGATAGTGATGGATCGGGACGGAGAGGGTCCATGTGTCAACTGGGGTAAGGCCAACTTTGAGGGTATGAGAGAAGGTCTAGTTCAAGTAGACTGGAGCAGGTTATTTGAGGGAAAAGGAATGTTGGCCAAGTGGGATGTTTTTAAAAGTGCACTGAAGAGAACTCAGGATGTGTACGTCCCCGTTAGAGTGAAAGGCAAAGCAGGCAAACGTTAGGAAGCTTGGCTGATGAGGGAAATTGAGACGTTAGTCAAAAACAAGAAGGATTTATAGGCAGCTGGGATCAAGTGCATCCCTGGAGGAGTTTCGGGAGCTAAGGAGCAAGTTAAAAAAGGAGATAAGAAGGGCAAATAGGGACAGGAGATAGTTCTGGTGGGTAGCATAAAAGACAATCCCTAAAGATTTTATATTATCAGGAATTATCAGGAATAAAAGCGGCCACCTCTTTGTGGAGCCACAGGAGATGGGCAATATCTTCAATGTATTTCTCCTCTGCATTTACCAATGAGAAAGACAGTAGGACAATGAAATTGGAGCAGTCACTGGAAGTGTCATTAGAGCAGTCAGTGTTACCGTCAAGGAAGTACTGAAGGTACTATCGTGTTTGAAGGTAGACAAATCTCCGGGGCCTGATAAGATATATTCGAGGGCATTGCGGGAAAATAGAGAGGAAATTGCGGGAGACCTGGTTGAAATTTATGAATCGTCCTTAAATACAGGAGAGGTGCCAGAGGATTGGCGGGTGGCAAATGTTGTGTCTCTTTTCAAGAAAGGCTGTAGGAAAAATGCTGGGAACTATAGGCCGGTGAGCTCAACATCTGTAGTTGATAAGTTACTGGAGACTATTCTGATGAATAAGATATACAGACATTTGGATGGGCAAGGGCTGATTAGGGACAGTCAGCATGGTTTTGTACGTGGGAGGTCGTGACTCACAAATCTGATTTTTTTTGAAGACGTGTGTAAAAAGGTTGTAGAGGGCAGAGCTATAGATGTTGTGTATATGTTTCGACAAGGTTCCGCATGGTAGGCTGCTCTGGAAGATTAGATCTCATGGGATCCAAGGAGAGAGAGCTGAATGGATAGCAAATTGGCTCCATGGAAGGAAGCAGAGGGTGATGGCGGAAGGTTCCTTCTCAGAATGGAGGCCTGTGACTAGTTGTGCGCCACAGGGTTCGTGGGTGGGCCCATTACTGTTTGTCATCTACTTCATTGCTTTGGACGAGAACATACAGAGCAAGATGAACAAGTTTGCTGATGATACAAGCGTTAGTGGTTTTACAGGTAGTGAAGAAGATTGAGTACGTTTGCAACAGGATCAATTGGCCAGGTGGGCAAAGGAATGGTTGATGGAATTTAATACAGAGAAGTGTGAGGTGTTGCATTTTGGGACGTCGAACAAGGGCAGGACCTACACAGTAAATGGTAGTGTTGTAGAGAAGAGGGATCTAGGAGTACAAGTGCATGGTTCCTTGAAAGTCGATTCGCAGGCAGATAAGGTGGTCAAAAAGGTTTTTGGCAATTTGGCTGTCATCAGTCAGAGTATTGAGTTTTAGAAATTTTGAGGTCCTGTTGCAGTTGTATAAGACGTTGGTGAGACAGCATTTAGAATATTATGTGCAGTTCTGGGCACCATGTTATAGGAAAGATATTGCCAAGCTTGAAAGGGTTTAGAAAAGATTTACGAGGATGTTGCCAGGACTAGAGGGTGTGAGCTATAGGGAGAGGTTAAGTAGGCTGGGTCTCTATTCCATGGAGCGTAGGAGGATGAGGTGAGATCTTATAGAGGTATACAAAATCATGAGAGGAATAGATCGGGTAGATGCACAGAGTCTTTTACCCAGGGTAGGGGAATCGAGGACCAGACATACGTTCAAGGTGAAGGGGAAAAGATTTAATAGGAATCCGAGGGGTAACCTTTTCGCACAGAGGGTGGTGGGTGTATGGAACAAGCTGCCAGAGAAGGTAGTTGAGGCTGGGACTATCCCATCATTTAAGAAACAGTTGGACAGGTACATGGATAGGACAGGTTTGGAGGGTTACCGACCAAGCACAGGCAAGTGGGACTCGGGTAGCTGGGACATTGGTGGCAGGTGTGTGCGAGTTGGGCCGAGGGGCCCGTTTCCACACTGTATCACTCTCTGACTATAATATTGGCTACTTTTCCTCTCCGCTCTGAGTCCTGATGCAGGGCTTCGACCCAAATTGTCAACAATTCTTTTGCCCCTACAAATGCTGCTCAACCTGCTAAGTTCCACCACCAGATAATTTGCTCCTTCAGATTCCAACATCTGAAGTGTCTGGTGTCACCTTCAATTCCATGTCATTTGTTTAATGTATCTACCTCCTCTTTAACTATCCCCAATGATCTAGCTTCCACAACTCCTAGGGGTAGACCAAAATTTAAAAAATGCAATGTCTGAGAATTTAGGAAAGGAAAGGGTAACTTTCCATTTTCTGAACCTGTGTTTCAAAGGGTGCGAGCAGCTCTTCCCTGGAAACAGGTGAAGTAGAAGAGGACATATGCGGCACAAAGGCTCTGGACCTCACCAGAATTTATCATGTCACAAGAACTGACCTCACATGCATTCTGTGAGCTTACAAGGGCTTCATGACCTCCCAAAATTACCATGGCCTTACAAGGCCAGCAAAAGTGAGTTTGCACACCCCTTAAATCAAAGATACTAGAGGAGCTCCTCTAGTATCTTTGCCTTAAATTTTCCATTGCCACCAACCTCGTCACATAGTGATCTTTGCACAACCCACCTTCCTTCCCATCAAACACAAGAGAATCCATCAATACTTTCCCCACACCTTTGCTCTGTTCAACCAGCAACTGGCAACATAGATTTTCCTCAAATGTAATTAATTGCACTGCCATGAACTCTTTAGTCAGAAAGTCTGAAGGGTCTCGACCCAAAACATCACCTATTCTTTCTCTCCAGAGATGCTGCCTGTCCCGCTGAGTTACTACAGCTTTTTGTGTCTATCTTCATATTACCATTTTATCATCAACCGCTGTTTGCTACTACTCCCATCTACCTCAATGGTTTTAGACAAGAAGTGATGCTATTCTTTCACTGTTGGAAAGAACCTCAGCCTTGCATTTATTGCCATAGTGATTACTATTTCATCTCGTAATTAAAAACATTGTACACGCATTACATTACTGTTCTGAATGAGTTTATAAGCAATATCCAATACAAATATCCTTGCTTTAGAATGTGAAATTCCATGGAGAAATAGATTATTTCTAGGAATTTACAAATTCGATTTGTCAATCACCTCCTGACCATTGCTGAACAATACTGTATAAACAGCAACAATCACCCTTCTAGCAGTTTTAATTAAATTCCATATTCTTGTTTGCATGGTAAAAACCACTGCCATTTGAGGTGTGAATCCAGGTCATGTCTCAGAAGAGCTGTTGGTTAATAGCTAATTAAAATAAGCATTTTAAGTATCCGAGACAATGAGCACACTAAGAGCATGCATTTATTAAAGTGTGCCTTATCTATTAATGGTACAAATAAACATTGCAGCTTGTTTTAGATTGCAATTAAATCTCTTGCAATCCTATCTTCCGCTGCCGTGGCCCAAAGGTCTGAAATTTTCTCTAAACTTGTTTTTGTGAAGGCATTCCCTAAATCTTACCTTTTTGTCATCTGCTGAAATATCTCACAAAGTGGTAGTGTTGAATTTAATGTGATTTTTCTCCTGCAAAGCAAGCTGTCATGATTCACTTTTATCTGCACATCATAGACAAAGAAGAGATAGAAGCATTTGGAGAATTCAGCCCCTGAAGCCTCCTCTATCTTCATGGCTGACTTTTGATTTCAACTCTTCTCTCCCGCTCCAACCATATAATTATTTGATTCCCTTAACATTAAAAAAATCCAGCAATCTTAGTCTTGAATGGGTTCAAAGACTGAGCATCCCCAACCGCTCGAGAGTTTGAATTCAGCAGATTCTCCATGAAGAGATTTGTCATCTTAGTTATAAATAGCTCTTTCTCTGGGATGATAGTTTCTAGTTTTAGAGGCATTGGCCTCAGCACCCATCCTGTCAAGCTTTGTGAGAATTGTATATATATTGCAATAAGATCACATCTCATTCTTCTAAACTCGTTCCACTCATTATTATTGCCAGGGGGCAGGTTTTTTCCCAGATCCTTTGATAAACATACTGCACTTGAAAATAAATGTCTTAAAAAGACACAAAACGAAAGCTGGAATGACAAAGTAAAGAGAGACAAGACAACATTACCGTATTACTGTCACAGCAAGGGCAAATAACATTCTCTTGTCAAGTCTAGCATCTCTTTTAAGAGCTTCTGGATCTAACATCTTTCATGCAACACTTTCATCTTCTTACTGCCAATAACATTTATTCTGTGCAAATGTGGCCAAATTCTAAACTGGGGTTTTGTTTCCTGTAATTCAGAACTTGTTGACCCACTTGGACAGTTTCTCTATGCACAACCACATTGCAGTATTTCACCCGTTTGTTTCGAAAACACCATTAAAATGTCGCACAAAGGAAATTGGCACAAAAAATATTAACTAGAAGAAGCCAATCCCTGCACATGAATTCCAGAAAAAAGATTGCAATGTACAGGAAGAAATGAAATATAGAGGTCCAAGAGACTGCAAATACAAGACTCTGCTTAAAAATAGCAAAACTGCTGGAGGAGCTTAGTAGGTTAGGCAACATCTGTGGAGGGTGAAAGGGATAGGAGTAGAATTGGGCCATTTGGCCCGTCAAGTCTACTCCGCTATTCAATCATGACTAATCTATCTCTCCCTTCTGAAAGTTAATATGGATACCAATAGCATTACAATAACTAGTATTTCTAGCAATTGAAGCAAACAAAAACTTTGGATGCTAGAAATCTGTAACATTAGGGCGGCACAGTGGCGCAGCAGCAGAGTTGCTGCCTTATTGTGCCAGATACACAGGTCCGATCCTGACTATGGGTGCTGCCTGTGTGGAGTTTGTACATTCTCCCTAAGAACACAAAGGTTTTCTCTGGGTGTTCCGATTTTCTCACACATTCCAAACAGGTGCAGGTTTGTAAGTTTAATGCACACTGGCTTGTGTAAATTTTCCCCAGCATGTAGGATAGAATTAGCATGCGTGCAATTGTTGGTCGGTGCAGATTCGGTGGTCCGAAGGGCTTGTTTCCATGCTGTATCTTTGAACTAAACTAAACGTCAAAAGAAAATGTCAGAAACACTCAGCAAGTCAGACAGCATCTGTTTAGTTTAGTTTAATTTAGAGATACGGCACGGAAACAGGCCCTTTGGCCTGTCGAGTCCGCAACAACCAGCGATCCCCCCACATTAACATTATCCTACACAAATTAGGACAAGTTGATTGGATTGGCAGTTGGTGAGAGCAAGGGATGTGAGAAAAGACAATTGACATTTGAAGTCAGTGAGCTTTATCTGACCACAAGTTTGTAATTATAGTGTAATTATAGAAAGCCTGAGCAAAACCATCCTGAGCCATGTTTCAGGACCAAAGACACATTAAACACTGAGTGTCACAGCAATGCTGGTGAGTGGGAGCTTGGGGAATGAGGGAGGAATGCATTTTGTTGTGCTAAAGCTAGAAAGAGAAGTGAATCTGAATCTGAATCTGAAGATGTAATAATTTCCAATGCTTCAACCTGAAAGTACAAGTGCTGGGAAGAAATGTTCAGGATTCCCATCAGAAGAGGGAGAGAACTGGGTATGTGAATAAAACATAATTATTTGACACAACTGCATTGATGCATGTTTGGGAAATGGAGCTCCTTTAGATTCAAGGAACAGGCATGGCTAGCTCTGACAAGTGATAAGCAGAACTGCTGTGCTTGTACAGCATGGATTTACAAAGGGGAAATCATGCTTGACTAATCTTCTGGAATTTTTTGAGGATGTAACTAGGAAAATGGACAAGGGAGAGCCACTGAATGTAGTGTACCTGGACTTTCAGAAAGCCTTTGACAAAGTCCCTCATTGGAGATTAGTGGGCAAAATTAGAGAACATGGTATTGGGAGTAAGGTACTTTTTTAATAAAAAACTTTTTTTAGTCACTTACCTCGATGGAGATGTGACCTTTCTCTGTCCTCCCTGTGGCCTAACAACTTGGATTGGTGTGGCCTTTCCTGGAGACAGGCCCGGAGCTTCAAGCCGAGGATCGCTGTGGAAGTGCTCTGATCGCGGGGACTTTGGACTTTAACACTGTGAAGCAGTGGTCTCCGGTAAGAAAAGGCTGACTCGGGAACTCAATGCCGCTGAGTGTTCCGATCCCTCCCGATGCTGGAGTTACCATCATCCCGACAAGAGGGCTTGAACAGCGGACCTTCGGCAGAGGCAGTGCTGAGGATTCAAAAGCCCCGATCACCACGGGTGAGCAAAGGAGGAAGATGTCTGAACTTTATTACCTTCCAACACAGTGAGAAATGTTGAATCCACTGTGGTGTATGTTTATGTTAAATTTATTGTGTACTGTGTTCTTTTTTACTTGTATGGCTGTATCGTAACTCAAATATCATTGTATCCTAATTGGTGCATGTGACAATAAACGTGAACTTGACATGGATGGAAAATTGGTTGGCATACAGGAAACAAAGAGTAGGGATTAACGGATACCTTTCAGAATGGCAGGCAGTGACTAGTGGAGTACCGCAAGGCTCGGTGCTGGGACAGCAGCTATTTACAATATACATTCATGATTTAGATGAGGGGATTGGGGGTAACATTAGCAAATTTGCAGATTACACAAAGCTGGGTAGCAGTGTGAACTGTGAGGAGGATGCTATGAGGATGCAGGGTGACTTGGATGGTTGGGTGAGTGGGCAGATGCATGGCAGATGCAGTTTAATGTGGATAAATGTGAGGTTATCCACTTTGGTGGCAAAAACTGGTAAGGCAAATTATTACCTGAATTGTGTCAAGTTGGGAGAAGGGGAATTACAACGAGATCTGGGTGTCCTAATTCATCATTCACTGAAGGTAAGCATGCAGGTACAGCAGGCAGTGAAGAAAGCTAATGGTATGTTGGCCATAACAAGAGTAGTTGTGTATAGGAGCAAAGAGGTCCTTCTGCAGTTGTACAGGGCCCGAGTGAGACCACACCTGGAGTATTGTATGCTGTTTTGGTCTCCAAATCTGAGGAAGGACATTCTTGCTATTGAGGGAGTGCAGCGTAGGTTCACTAGGTTAATTCCCAGGATGGCGGGACTGTCATATGGTGAAAGAATTGAGCGACTGGGCTTGTATACACTGGAATTTAGAAGGATGGCAGGGGATCTTATTGTAACATATAAGATTATTAAGGGATTGAACATGCTAGAGACAGGAAACATGTTCCCAATGTTGGTGGAGTCCAGAACCAGGTGCCACAATTTAAGAATTCTTGAAATCCTCTAAAGGAGGGCTAAATGTATGTATTTATGTATGTACTTAATCTATGAACCAATGTTGTATAACGTTAGTACCTCCACCAATGTAAAGCACTTTGCCAACGAGAGTTGTTTTTTAAATGTGCTATAGAAATAAAAGTGACTTGACTTAAAGAATAAGGGCTAGGCCGTTTAGAATGGAGATGAGGACAAACCTTTTCACCCAGAGAGTTGTGAATCTGTGAAATCTTCCGTCTCAGAAAGGTAGTGGAGGCCAATTCTCTGGATGCTTTCAAGAGAGAGTTAGATAGAGCTCTTAAAGATAGCGGAGTACTGATTGTTCACGATCAGCCGTGATCACAATGAATGGCAGTGCTGGCTCAAAGGGCTGAATGGACTACTCCTGCACCTATTGTCTATTGTCGAACAACACTGGCTACAGCTTCCGTTGTGCCCTACACAACCTCCTTCTCTTGTTCCATCAGCCATCAGTCATTAATTCCCTCTGACTGGGACAGGCAAATGGAAGTGACGGCAGCCTGGCGTTCCACAAACTAATCAATTGCATGCGGGAATTGTTAATGACTTTCTGCTGCATGTGGACAGTCAGTCTGAGCGCGCGGGAGGCACAAACCTTTTACATGGATGCAGTCTCAGTCTACGCCATAAATCATAATAAACCATTCACTCACAGACTTTTAGAGAGTTCACCAACCCCAAAATTGTGTTCAGAGAGGTAACTTTGTTCCATTTCCCTTTCACTTGGACAGAAACTGCATCCACTTTATTGATTAAGCATTGATTGGTCTGCTGAGCAGAACTCAGCTGTGATTGAGAATTGGCAGCATCTGTAATCTGCTTAATAGGCGATTATAAATGCATTAACCGTCATGGATACATTAATCATCATTACTGGGGAAAACAATCAGGCAATATAAGTGATCAGGATGGATTCCTGCAGTTTTGGAAAATAGCCTTTAGTCTCTTGAGGTTCAATATAATAGAGCTCAAACTACAAGTGTTCTGGCTGTGCCTGCTGGCTGACCTATTCAGTGTTAATGTTAGTGCAGTTAAGACAATTTAAGATTGTAACTGAGTCAAGCCAGGTTGGCCACTGGTGCTGACTGAAGCTAAACACTGCCAATGCATGGACCTTTGGTGCGGGACGCCACACAGTGTCGTGCCCACAGTTGGTCCACGTAGCATCTGTCGATCCTGTCATGTCAGCTTCTGCAGATGTCCCTTATTCTAGGTACGGCCCTTGTCTTTGTATCATGAGATTGTGGCTTCAAGCCTACTCCAGAGATCTGAGTTCAGAAATCTCCAGGTTGCCCCTCATTAAGGCACTGAACAAAATGTTGCGCTGCTGGATCTGCCCCCTGTTGAGATGGGATGTTTAATCTGTCCACCCCGTGGGTGTAAAAAAGCCCATTATGCCATTTTATAAAAAGAAAGCACAGGGATCATTCTCGATATCCTCAACCAAATCACACACACAAAACAGATAATCTGGCTGTATCTATAATGCAGCTCGTGGGAACTTGCTATGTGTAAATCAGCTTCTACAAGATACGAATGGTTTCGTTTCAATAATATTTAATTGCCTATGAAGCATTTTGGGGTATCCTAAAAATTGGTCCGTATTAAGATGCTCTAGAAAACTACCTTATTGACCTATCCGCTTATTACATGACACAGCTTCTTTTGAAGGATGTTCTTGTGACAAAGTCAGACAATTTTAAAAAGGTGCAATTTAAACATATGGAGCTGTTCTGGGATGTTGTTCTGAGACGCTGCCTGTCCTGCTGAGTTACTCCATCATTTTGTGTCTACCTTTGATTTAAACCAGCATCTGCAGCTCTTTCCTACATATGCTGTTCTGGGAGGTACACATCACAAAATATTACAAACTGTAGAGATTTTTATTTTTAACTGTATGGTTAAACTTGAAATGGAAACATAGATGTCAGATAGTTGATCAAAGAATTGGGGTTTTTCATGCAGCTTAAGATGACAAATAGGCATGGTTAGCAAAGGAACTCCAAACATTAGGTCGAAAAGTCAATATAACCAATAAAACGGTATCGTGGAGACTGACCCTGCCTTTCTTCTTCCTCAACCCCACTGTAAATATATTTGAGTTGATTGATTCTGGGTTGTTTCTTGATACAGTGGTGCACTCCAATTAAAGTCCTGCATTATCACATCTACTTTGGAGAGAATGCCCAGGGTTTAACTGTTTCCACATCTCCACGGTAGATGACAAGCTGAACAAGTGCTCATCAAATAAATGTGGATATTCCAGGGTAGGGCAAATGCCTACATAAATACTTATCTAAACATGTTACCCTGTACTGAAATGTGATTCCAGTGAATCAAGTACCTATTGAGTATATACACCATACTCAGAAGCTTTTAATTCTTCATACATGTGGTCTATCATTCATTGAGATCATGGGTGATTTCTACCTAGGCTGCACTTCCTTCCAGTAGTCCTATTTTCCTTGAATACATTTGCATCTACAATCCGTTGATCTCTACCTTGATTTTAATCAATGACTGATGCTGCACAATCTGCTTGGATGGATAATTTCAAAGATTCCCAACCAGCCAGTTAAAGTTTTTTTCAATCTGTCCTTCAATGGCTACCTCCTTACACAGAGACTGTGATCCTTGATTCTAGATGCCCAGTCAAGACCAGCAATATTCTTACATCTGTCCTGTGTAGGAAGTAACTGCAGATACTGGTTTACACCAAAGATAGACACAAAATACTGGAGTAACTCAGGCAGTATATTTGGAGAGAAGGAATAACCTCTTGCATAACTCTTTATTTCAAGTATTCTGAAAGTACAAATGCACCACATTAGCTGATTAACCCATATGTATTCTGCAAGTTATAACCTTGAGAAAATGTAATTGATTAGTTAAACACGATTTCCCTTTCATAAATCTGTGGGGACCATTCCCAATCCTAATGATATTTCAATTTTTTCCTGTCATCTTAATAATAGATTCTAGCATTTTCCCTAACATTGATGTTAGGTTAACTTGGCTTTCATTCCCCTCTTTCTCTCTTCCTCCTTGCTTATGTATTGGGATACATTTGTTGTATTCCATTCAATGAGAAGCAATCAAAAATCTATGGAATGCTTGAAGACGATAGACAATAGACAATCGGTGCAGGAGTCGGCCATTCGGCCCTTCGAGCCAGCACCGCAATTCAATGTGATCATGGCTGATCATCCCCAATCAGTACCCCGCTCCTTCCTTCTCCCCATATCCCCTGACTCCGCTATGTTTAAGAGTCATATCTAGCTCTCTCTTGAAAGCATCCAGAGAACCTGCATCCACCACCCTCTGAGGCAGAGAATTCCACAGACTCACAATTCTCTGTGAGAAAAAGTGTATCCTTGTCTCCGTTCTAAATGGCTTACTCCTTATTCTTAAAAGGTGGCCCCTGATTCTGGACCTAGTGGGTGTAGGATGGTGTTAATGTGCGGGGATCGTTAGTCGGTGTGGACCAATAGCAAGATGTACCCAAAACTGCACACAAGTATGGTGGTCTCACTAGGGCTCTGTCAAATCAAAATGCCTCTTTGCTCCTATATTTATTCCGTCTTGTTATAAAGGCCAACATGCCATTTGCTTTCTTCGCTGTGCTGTACCTGCATGCTTACTTTTTATAGACTGATGAACAAGGACCCCCCAGATCCTGTTGTACTTGGGTGAAGCATCTGTTTCCGCGCTGTATCTGTATCTCTAAACTAAACCAGGGTCGTGTACAACTGCAGTAGGACCTCCTTGCTCCTAAACTTAAATCCTCTTGCAATGAAGGGCAACATGCCATTGGCTTTCTTCACTAACTGCTGCACCTGCATGCTTACTTTTAGTGACTGATGTACAAGCACACCCATGTCTCGTTGCACCTCCCCTTCTCCTAATCTGACAACATTCAGATGATAATCTGCCTTCCTGTTTTTGCCACCAAAGTGGATAACCTCACATTTATCCACATTATACTGCATCTGCCATGCATCTGCCCACACACCCAACATATCCAAGTCACTCTGCATCCTCCACGCAGCTCACACTGCCACCCCGCTTTGTGTCATCCACAAACTCGTTATATTAGATTCCCTCGTCTAAATCGTTAATATATATTGTAAACAACTGGGGTCCCATCACCGAGCCTCGCGGCACCCCACTTGCCACTGCCTGCCATTCTGAAAAGGACCCTTTAATTCCTACTCTTTGCTTCCTGTCCGCCTACCAGTTCTCTATCCATGTCAATACCATACCTTCAATACCACGTGCTCTAATTCTGCACACTAATCTCTTGTGTGGGACCTTATCAAAAGCTTTTTGAAAGTCCAGATACACTACATCCACTGGCTCTCCCTTATCCATTCTCTTGTTACAAAAGATTAGCCTCACAAAATTCCAAAAGATTAGTCAAGCAGGATTTCTCCTTCATAAATCCATGCTGACTTTGACCGATTCCATCACTGCTTTCCAAATGCAAATCAGAGGACAAGGGTGGCATACTAGCACAGCGGTAGAGTTGCTACTTACATCATCCAGTGGCATGGGTTCGATCCTGACTGGGGGTGCTGTCTCTACACCCTTTTTGTACGTTCTCCCTGTGTGGATTTTCTCTGGGTGCTCTGGTTTCCTCTTGCACTCCAAAGATGTTCAGGTTTCTAGGTTAACTGGCTTTGGTAAAAATTGTAAAAGTTCCTTAGTGTTTAGGATAGTGCTAGTGTCTGTTATGATCGCTGGTCTGTGCAGACTAGGTAGGTCGAAGCGCCTGTTTCCGCACTGTATCTCTAATGTCGAAAGACAAGTTGGAGTCAACCACAGAGCTGGAGGCCAGGTGATGCATGGTGATCAGACTAGATAGGACTACATATAAGTGAACCAGATGGGAGTTTACCATGACCTAGTAATTTAATGTTTATCTGTAATAATACCAATTTTTTATTTGAGATTTATTTAATCTCTTGGATCTAAAATCCCCACTGTTGTATTTGTATCTGTATCAGTAATGCAGGTCTGATCTACTACAGACTTGGAAGAATACTGCACCAGCAGTAGGACTGGTGATGCACAATACACCAGTGAGTTTATTTGTGCTACAAAACCACTTGTAAGATCTCAGTGAGGATAGTGTAACAACTTTGATGGGACATTTTAGTCCCGTCTTTTTTTGGATTTTTCAGAGTTACACGTTCGGTTGAGCAAGCTACTTGGAGAGACTTGGGTGAAAATATCATAAGGGTAAAGAACCTGGCTAAAAGGTCAACTTTCAAAGGTCCTTGGTCGAGGTGCTGTGGGGTTGATTGGTGTACAGGTTGAAAAATAAGAAAAACATGCTGACACTGGTATTTGAGAAACCGTGCAAAATATGGAAAGAGCATTGAGAAATAAATGAAATATTTTGTCTCAGGACATCTCTGAGGGGCAGGAAGTGAATAAGCACCCAGATGATAATGATGGCATGGTCTTCTTTCGGTTATTTATCAATTTTGAGGGCATGGTAAAATAAAAGTTTACTGATGATTAAAAAAATAAGCCTTCCATCTGAAGTGAGGAAGAAAGATTTAGGCTGCAGAAAGATATAAATAGTCTGTTCAATATGCAAAAAAAAGTAAATGAAATGTAATCCAAATAAGAGTCAAAGGAAAGTGCAACAAGGCAAGGGAATATTCAATAAACAGGATTATATCAAATTTTATGGAACATAGGGATCTTAATGTATATACATCTTTAAAAGTAGATGAAAGTGGTTGTGTGCAAATAATGTGGTTAAAATTTCATATTGAATGTTTTTAATTATTCATCGAGGAGTAGAATTATAGAATAGGAAGATCATGTTAGAACTGCATATAACACTAGACAGACCACAGTTAGGTTGTTGTGTACAGTTCTGGTCGCTATATTACTGGGAAAATTGTGCTGGAGAGGCTGCAGAGGAGACTTACCAAGTTGTTTACAGGATAGAAATATTGTACAAAACACAAAGTGGTGAAGGAACTCAGCAGGCCAAGCAGCATCCATGGAGGGAATGAACGACAACATTTCTGGTCAGGACCATTCTTCAGACTGATGGAGTAGGGGGGAGAAACCTGGGCAAGAGTGGTGGGGTGGGACAAGTGATAGATGGATACAGGCTTGTTGGGCAGATGGGTGGAATAAATAGCAAAGATGATGGGTGAAAAGGAGATAAAGGGTTGTCACATAAAGAGAGAAGGAGGATTTGAAGGCGCGAGAGGGGTATGGGTGGAAGGGGACAGGTGGGAGGGGAAAGAGGGGAGCTACAAGGGATCTAAGTGACTTGAGGATTGGAGATGACTGTTCAGAGGAGGAGGAAAGAGCAAGATGGCTGAGGGGGTGGGAGATGGTGGGAAAATGTGTGCATACCAGGATAGGGATTAGGGCACAAGAAAGAGGGGGTTTGGGCATTACTTGAGATTAGAGAATTCACTATTCACACTGAAGATAAACAAAATCTGGAGTAGCTCAGCGGGACATGCAGCATCTCTGGAGAGAAGGAATGGGTGACAGTCACTATTCATACTGTTTGTTTGTAAACTACACAAAGGGAATATGAAGTGCTGTTCCTCAAGTTTCCATGTGACCTCACTCTGGCAATGGAGGATGCCGAGGACAGAAAGGTCGGTATGGGAACGGGAAGGGAAGTAAAAATGGTTAGCAACTAAAATAGTGTAGCTGTGAAGGAAAAAATGCATAAGCAGGTTGCTTTCTTCAAACAGAATAAGGCTGATCAGAGACTTCAAAGTGTATAGGATTATGAAAAGGTTTACAGAGGAGTCAAGAACCAATAGTGGTAGTTTTAATGCAATAGGTAGAAGAAATCAAGGTTGGCAGTGCTCTGAAGGGCACTGTTTGAAAAGGTGGGAGAGCCAGAAACTCTCTTCACATTTAAAT
Organism: Leucoraja erinaceus; assembly: GCF_028641065.1. Taxonomy (NCBI): domain Eukaryota; kingdom Metazoa; phylum Chordata; class Chondrichthyes; order Rajiformes; family Rajidae; genus Leucoraja; species Leucoraja erinaceus. The sequence goes on from NC_073384.1 coordinate 30,836,947, forward strand.
AATGCTTGGATGTATATTTGAAGAGCTGTGACCTGCAAAAGCTGGAAGGTGGCATTAAGGTGGAGAACTATTGGCTTGAAAGTCGGTGAGAAAGAAGGTGAGTCACAGGTTGAAAAGAGCACCAAGACCCAGGTTCAGGTAATTTACTAATTAGCCCTAAAGTAGTTAATTAGATAAGAGATTAAAAACAAGTGCAGCTGTAGCGGAGCAACCTTGGTGAATAAAGGGTGAGTCTTTGGTGAGGAGACTGAGGCAAGGAGGCTACACTCGATTCGAAAGCGTGATTTTATGTCCGTTGAAGAAATGGCAGGTAAGTTGGTGCAGTGTGTTTCCTGCAGCATGTGGGAAGTCATGGACACTGCCGGTACTTCTGGAAACCACACCTGCGGAAATTGTGTCCAGGTGCAGCTCCTGAATTAACATGTTGGGGAACTGGAGCAGCAGCTGGATGACCTCAGGGTCATCCGGGAACACGAGAATTTCCGGGACAGGATCTACAGTGAGGTTAGCACAACAAGGATATAGGAAGTGAGAAGGTGGGTGACTGTGAAAAAGAGGAGTAAATATGGAGACTCCAGTGGCTGTACCTACTGAAAACAGGTACATCCTCTTGGAATCAGACGACGACAAGATTGCGTGGTAGCCAGGGCTGTGATTCCAAACCTGGTGCTGAGGCTCAATGGGGAAGAGTGACGTCAGGCAGAGCCATAGTGGTCGGAGACTCCATCGTCAGAGGTGCGGATCGGAGATTCTGCAGCAGCAGGCGAGACTCCAGGCTGGTGTGTTGCCCCCCTGGTGCCAGGGTCCAGGACATCTCGGAGCGGCTGCACGACATCCTTAAAAGTGAGGGGGAGCAGCCAGAGGTTGTTGTGCATGTTGGCACGAATGATATAGGTCAGAAGAGGAAGGAGGTTCTGCAACAAGATTTTATGGAATTGGGCAGAAGACTGAAAAGCAGGACCTGCAGGTTAGTGATCTCAGGATTGCTTCCAGTACCTCGTGCTAGTGAAGGCAAGAATAAGAAGATAGAAGATATGAATGTATGGCTGAGGAGTTGGTGCATGGGGCAGGGATTTGGATTTCTGGATCATTGGGATTTCTTCCGGGATAGGGGTAACCTGTATAAATGGGACGGGTTGCACCCACACTGGAAGGGGACCAACATCGTAGCAGGAAGGTTTGCTAATGCTACATGCCCAGGTAGTCAAGATGGGAGGAAATACATCAAAGTCCCTCACCCTGACCCCAGGGTTGCGTCCTCAGCCCCCTACTGTACTCCCTGTACACACATGACTGTGTGGCTAGGTTCAGCTCCAAATCTATAATCAAGTTTGCTGATGACACTGTGGTGGTGGGCCTGATCTCAGATAACGATGAGAAGGCCTACCGGGAGGAGGTGGCTGATCTGGCACTGGTGTCAGGGCAACAGCCTCCTCTTGAATATCAAAAAAACTAAGGAGCTGATCGTGGACATTAGGAGGGCACACATTGAATATATGTGTGTTTATGATTGTGTTTATAGTTTGTTTGGCTGTTTGGTTGTTTGTCTTTTTGCACAAAGTCCGCGAGCATTGCCACTTTTCATTTCACTGCACATCTCGTATGTGTATGTGACGAATAAACTTGACTTGACTTGACTTGACATCCGAGGACATACACACCATTGAAGATAAATGGGGATCCTGTGGATAGGGTGAGCTGTTTTAATTATCTGGGAGTCCACATCTCTGAGGATATGACATGGACATCACACGCCGCAGCACTCGTGAGTAAGGCAAGGCAGCGCCTTTACCACCTCAGGCAATTGAGGAAATTCAGAGTGTCTCTGAGGATCCTCCAGTGCTTCTGCTCAACAGCTGTGGAAAGCATCTTGTCCACGTGTTTTAATGCAAGGGGCTTGTCGGGTAAGGCAGATGAGCTTAGGACGTGAATAGGTACGAGCGACTGGGACGTTGTAGCCATGACTGAACCTAGTTAAGGGAGGGGCAGGACTGGCAGCTCAAAGTTAAACATTTCAAGTTACACTCTTAGTACATGTACTCATGCCTGACAATGACAATAACTTGGAACATGGGGAACTGAACACGGGGAAAGTTAAACAATTGATGTGTCAAATCTTGTGCCAAACACATATCTGGAGGAACTTGGCAGGTTTCAGCATCGGTGCCTGGGAATTAGGTGACATTTCGACCTGTAATGCCACCTATTCATTCCTAACACAGATGTTGCCTGACCTGCCGAGTTCTTGCAGCATTTGTGTTTTGCTGTTTACAGTAACTTGGTTGGCAGCTCAGACACAGGATTTAAGATAAATGTCATTGCAACAACCAATATGGTGGCACCATAAGATAACTCGGGCATATTAACAAACTATTTGGATACAGTTTCGGTTTAAGTACAATATGAAAGGAGCTTTACATTTCGACCTTTTTAAAGCATCTTCCTCATTCATTCCTTTTTCTTATTTCATGTTGCCTGACCTGCCGATAGTTAGAAATTACAAGCAAATAGTGGCTTTTGTGAGTCTTAGCTATTGTAGACTGGTTTGGAGCTCAGACACAGTGATTTAAGAATAAATGTTGTTGATGATGCACATAAACCAATGGTACAGTTTAATTGGGGGGGGGGGGGGGGGGGGGGGATATACAGAGAGACTCTGCTGATTAAGATGTACATTTTTTTTTTTTTGACAAAACTATGTGGATACACAAGCTTCTCAGCTTTGTTTAGAACGACATAGAAATCAAAAAATATTTTAAGAGGAATGTGTAGCTCTTGGAAGTTCCATAAACAAAGAATGTCTATTACACCACATGCCCAGAGGCTGAGTTTCTTCTTCTAAAATCAACAACGTTTCAAATGAGAGTTAGTTGAGGTGTATAAAATGATGACTAATTTTCTCTTAGAAAAATTGAAGATACATTTTCTGGTGATAGGTGGGATCATGTTAGTTAGCAGAAAAAACAAAAGGGAGTTAAGGAGATTCTGTCATCTCCAGTTTCCTGTCACACTAGACAGATAGGGTGCCCTATCAAATCTCAATATTCCGCGACCACTGTTTTATCCTTCGTGCTAGCTAAACACTTATTAACCATCCGCAACCTTCTATTAGCAAGCTCGAAGTTGCCTTGCGTCGTGCTGGATCATAGATTAACAGCTGGATCATAGATAACTTAAATTGTGGGCAACACATTGTCCAGCGGTAGAATTGCTGCTTGACAACGCCAGAGACCTGAGTTCGATCCTGACCTCGGGTGATGTCTGTACGGAGTTTGTACCATGTGTTTGTACCCAACGACCGTGTGGGTTTTCTCTGGGTGCTCCGGTTTCCTCCCACATTCCAAAGATGTGCAAGACTGTAGGTTAATTGACTTCAGTAAAAAATGAAAGTTGTCCCTGGAATGTAGGATAGTTTTAGTGATTGCTGGTCAGTGTGGACTCGGTGGGATGTATGGCCTGTTTCTACATTACATCTCTAAAGTAAATCTTTGCTGCTTTCCTGCTTTTCAAAATATGACATTCATACAATGGATTTCAACCTTTTATTGATGCTGATTTCAAGCTAACGTATTTTGCTTTCTATTTTCATGTCCCCATAGAGTAACATTATCAAGTTTGCTGCCATCTACTTTTATAGGACTATTCCAGAATCAAACAAATTGTGGAAAGTCATGGTAAAACATTATCCCAAACAACTATATTTAGGAGCCTGAAATGTTGTCCATTTGATCTTTTCCACTTCATTACTGTATGCAACTCCCTTTTGTCTCCTTTTCATCTCTTGCCTTTGTCCACCCATCTACCAATTAATTCCCACACTCCTCCCTCACCTGTATCCACCTGTAACACGTGCTACCTCCAGCTCTTTTCCAGCTTTCTGCCCCCCTACTACAATCAGTTTGCAGATGGATGCCTCTCCGAAACATGGCCTATCCAGGTCCTCCAGATGTTGCCTGACTCGTTGAGTTAATCGAGCACATGTGTTTATTTTTTTTTTTGCCAAACCAGCATCTGCAATTCCTGTGTCTCGCTGATCCTGAGGATTTTTTTACCTCTAGACCCACTCATTTAATTACGGTTTTCTCTCGAGCAGCATTTTTATACATTAACATTAATCATTTTTGTGCCACATTCTCATTATGTATTTTCCTTATTATTTCTGCAATAGTTTCTGCCTCAACTATTTCCCCATTCCCTATTAGAATTTCTCCTCGTTAGTGTCAAAAGGATCTAAGGCTTCTTTTTTGTTTGCTCACTTCCTTTTTTCATATTTCTTGAAGGTCTCACAATCTATTTAATCAGCCTTTATGATAGTGTGCTCTCCACTTAAACCAGCTTGGAACCAGTGTCCCTGTGAATTGAACACCCTGAGTTATGTCTGGCTCTTTAAACTGGAAAGAAATGCGAGCAGATGGATTCAGGTGAGCAGAAATTCACAAATTTACAGAGAAAAGTCGAGGCCGGGTATCAATATAATATTTAGAGAATTGATAAGCAATGGAAACTGTGAATTTAATAGTCATGGCACATCAGTGAATAAAATAAAAAGTGAAAAGTTAGAATTAAAGGTAAATGCATTAAAGCTTCGGTACAAGAGAGAAGGATTAATGTTACAAGTAAAAGTAAATTACCTTAATCCACCATGGTGAGCAAGGCTGCAATTTGTTTCCCTCATTGTAATTTGCTTTTGGTCATCGTTTGCTAGTTTCTAAACTTAAATCACATACTTATTACTCTGCTTGGCAATACATTAAGCCTTTCGAATTAAACTTATATCATCCTTAACCTTTTGTGTTATTGTGTGTGGGTCACTTTTTATGTTGATATTTTATTCCTCAACGCATTGATTTTCACTGAAAATGTTGGTGTGTTGAGTGAAACATTTTCTTTGCTTACCCACTTTTCTAATCTTAGCCAAATCACCCTGCATTGTTTAAAATTAAATTATATTTGTCTATTGTGCACATTACTCTCACACACTTTTCTATTATGATTTCTCTTATCAATGCTTATCATGGGACTGCTAATTAAACTTGCGTAGCTGAAAACAGCAGGTACAATCTGGATCAACCTCTGCCCATTTTTGGTTCCGTTATATTTTCTCCTGGTAAATTGTGATTTAGGATGAGATTTATTATTGTCATGTGTACTGAGGTGCAATTTAAAAACTTCTTGCTTGTTATCCAATCAAATACTGTAGTGTAATAATACTGTACATAAATACAATCAAGTCAAACCCAAACACACAATAGGTTGAAGGAAAAGATGCAGAGTACAGAATACAGTTAGCATCGTAGCACAACAATTCCAGAGACAGTCCAATGTTCGCAACAGAGGAGAGGAGAGGAGATCCTCAGGGAAGGGAGGGGAGGGAAGATACTGGTCAGATGATAGCCTAGTTTATGGGAGGACCATTCAGGAGCCTGATAAAAGAAGGGAAGAAGCTGCTCCTAATTCAAGCTTCTGTATATTCTGCCTAGCGGGAGTGGGAAGAAGAAGGAATTACCCGGAAGGGAACGGTCTTTGATTGTATAGGCTGTTTATCCTGAGGCAACGTGAAGTGTAGATGGAGTCAATGGTGGGGAGTCTAGTCTCTATGATGCACTGGGCTACATCCACAAGTCTCTGCAATTTCTTGTGGTAGTGTACAGAGCTGTTCACAAACCATGCAAACTGACCTTATGGTTCTGATGATGCATCTGCAGAAATTTATGAGAGGGACTGGAGACATATTGACTTTCCTCAGTCTCCAGTCTGCCCTGCCCCCACCTCTCCCAGTTTTTTCCCACCACAATCAGCCTGAAGAAGGGTCCTGAACTGAAACGTCAACAATCTATGTTTCACAGAGATGCCCCCACATCTGGAGTACACCTGGGTATCCTTGTACACCAGTCACTGAAAGTTGACGTGCAGGTACAGCAGGCAGAGAAGAAAGCTAATGGAATGTTGGCCTTCATAACAAGATGATTTCAGTATCGGAGTAAAGAGGTTCTTCTGCAGTTGTATAGGGCTCTGGTGAGACCACATCTGGAGTATTGTGTACAGTTTTGGTCTACTAATTTGAGGAAGGACATTCTTGCGATTGAGGCAGTGCAGCATAGGTTCACAAGATTGATCCATGGGATGGCGGGACTGTCATATGAGGAAAGATTGAAAAGACTAGGCTCGTATTCACTGGAGTTTAGAAGGATGAGGGGGTAATCTTATAGAAACATATAAAATTCTAAAAGGACTGGACAAGCAAGATTCAGGAAAAATGTTCCCAATGTTGGACGAGTCCAGAACCAGGGGCCACAGTCTTAGAATAAAGGGGAGGCCATTTAAGACTGTGGTGAGAAAAAAACTTTTTCACCCAGAGAGTTGTGAATTTGTGGATTCCCGGCCACAGAGGGCAGTGGAGGCCAAATCACTGGATGGATTTAAAAGAGAGTTAGATAGAGCTCTAGGGGCTAGTGGAATCATGGGATATGGGGAGAAGGCAGACACGGGTTATTGATTGGGGACGATCAGCCATGATCACAATGAATTGCGGTGCTGGCTCGAAGGGCCGAATGGCCTCCTCCTGCACCTATTTTCTATGTTGCGCAATCTGCCAAGTTACTCCAGCACATTATGTCTTTTTTAAACCAATAAATAGGAATCTGAAATGGGTATAATTGTTGACTAGGTGTTTGGCATCTACTGTGGACTTGTTGTGATGGCAGACAAACTGCTCTAGATCAAGATTGTCTAGGAGGCTGGGGTTAATGTGCACCATCACCAGCCTCTCAAAGCATTTCATGATGTAGATGTCAGAATCATTGGATGATAGTCATTCGGGCACACTGCCTTACTTTTCTTTGATACTGGGATGATAGTGGTCTTCTTAAACTGTTGGGATCTGAGTGGAGCAGTGAGAGGTTAAAGATGTCTGTGAACATTTTTGCCAGCTGAACCGCACAGATCCTGAGGATGCATCTGGGAACTCCAACCAGGGCCAGTTGCTTTCCATGGATTCACTTTCAGGTTACGTTTGCCACTAACTGTCAGCACGGGCACACCCAAGACTAATGGGGCTGGTGACGTTCCTGCATCAACCTTGTGGACAGTCTTCACAGGCTATGTTTACTTATTTGATTTGTCCAGCATGTATAAAGAGCAAATTTGTTCTATGTTTATAAACTAATTGGTTTATAAGCTTATGAACTAATGTCACCAGTATCATTTGTCACTTGTTTTCATGGAGTTTCACCCATACTGATTCTATTACCTGATTTTCCAAGGTAAGACCATTCCTGACTGCTGTCCTTTTGTCAATCTTTATAGTCCATGTGATCCATACCACCTCCAATTGTCCTTTGACATTTAGACTGTTAAGGGCCTGTCTCACTTGCATGCGATTGCGTGCGTTTGGCGCGACCAAACAGAAGCGGAGTTCACGCGAAGTTCGCGCTAAGTTCGCACGTGACGTCATTTGCGCCATGCTTACCAATCAGCTGGGCAGGAGGCGGGCCGACTGAATTTGGGAGTCACACGGCGTCGGGTGGTGACGTCATCATGCAACGCCACGTTCTAGGCGGTGACGTCATCGCACAATGCCACATGCTAGGCGTACGCTGTCAAGACACTGCGTACAACATCAAGACGCTGTGACGACCGCAATGCGCCTGCGTGCCGACAGGCCGTTGGCGCACAAAGATTTCGGCCACTGCCAGAATTTCGGAGCCCCGCACAACTCTGCGCTTCTAAATGGGACCGGCCCCGCGTGGCCATACGGTGCCCGTACGCCTCAAGCGACCACGAGGTTGCGTAATTTGCGAGCCAAGGTCATGTAAGTGGGACAGGCCCTTTAGTTCCCAGCACTGATCCTCTGGACCAAACCCATTTAGTTTAGTGACAGCGCGGAATCAGGCCCTTTGGCTCAGCGAGTCCCCTGCAACCAGCGATCCCTGCACATTAACAGTATCCTACACACACTAGGGACAATTTACATTTATACCAAGCCAATTAATCTACAAACCTGTACGTCTTTGGAGGAAACCGAAGATCTCGGTGAAAACCCATGCAGGTCACAGGGAGAATGTACAGACAGCACCCATAGTTGGGATCGAACCCGGGTTTCCTGAGCAGCAAGCACTGTAAGGCAGCAATTCTATCCCTGCGCCAAAGTGCCGCCCTATATTTACCTCTGAAATTTGTGCCATTCGTCTTTTTACATTGAAACAAATGTTTCAGTCATTCGGATTTCAATGTTATTCAATGGTTTAGTTAATACAGCCGTTGCCTTGCAGCACCAGAGGTCCTGGTTCATTGCTGACCTTGGGGTGCTGTCTGTGGAATTTGCATGTTTTCCCTGTAGCCACATGAGTTTACTCCGGTGCTGAAGAAATTTCCTCACACATGTCAAGCTTTGTGGGTTGGCAGGTTCATTGGCCACTGTAAATTGCTCAGGTGTGTAGGAGAATGGTATAACCTGGTGGAAATTGATTAGATTGAAGGCAGTGCACCACTGTTGCCCCTTGCGGATGCTTGATTTTCAGCATGGCAGTGGGCTGAAGGGCCTGTTTCCATGCTGTACCTGTGTATGACTCTTTCTTTTATGAATTCATCTTGCTCGCCGAATGAACAATCACTGTTCCAGGCGTGCACTGGCCCTATCCCCAAATTCTACCTCCGCTACATCAACAACTTCACCGGTGCTACCTCATGCACCCATGCAGAACTCACTGACTTCATTAACTATACTGCTAATTTCCATCCTGCACTCAAATTCGCTTGGACCATCTCTGACATCTCCCCACCATTTCTTCATCTCACCGTCTCCATCACAGGAGAAACTATCAACTAACATCTATTATTAACCCAGTGACTCACACAACTATCTAGACTACACTTCTTCCCACCCTGCTTCCAGTGAAGATTAGATCCCCTACTCCCAATTCCTCTGTCTCTGCCAATTCTGCGCCCAAGATGAGGTGATCCATACCTGGACAATGGAGATGTCCTCATTCTTTAGGGAATGGGTGTTCCCCTCTTCCATCATAGATGAGGCCCTTACTAGGGTCTCCTCGATATCCCATACCTCTGCTCTTGCTCTCCTCCCCCCCCCCCCCCCCCCCCCCCCCCCCCCCCCCCCCCCCCCCCCCCCCCCCCCCCAGTCGTAACAGGGACAGAGTCCTCCTAGTCCTCCTATCACCCATCAGCCATCGCTCACAGTACATAATCCTCCGACATTTTCGCCACGTCCAACGGGATCCCACCACTAGCCACATCTTCACATCTGCTTTCCGCAGAGACCGTTCGCTCCGTAACTCCCTGGTCAACTTATCTCTTCCCACCCAAACCACCCTCTCCACAGGTACTTTCCATCGCATCCGCAGGAGATGAAACACCTGTCCCTATATTTCCACCCTCGACTCCATTTAAGGACCCTAATAGTTTTCAGATGTGACAGAGGTTTACTTGCACCTCCTCTAACCTCATCTACTGTATCCACTGTTCCAGGTGTGGATTCCTATACATTAGCGAGACGAAGCGCAGGCTCATCGATCATTTCACTTAACACCTCCGCTCAGTCTGCCTAAACCTACCTAATCTCCCGGTTGCTAAACACTTTAACTCCCCCTCCCATTCACACACTAACCTTTCAGCCCAAATTGCAGGAACAGAACCTCATATTTCGTTCAAGAAGGAACTGCAGATGCTGGAGAATCGAAGATAGACAAAATTGCTGGAGAAACTCAGCGGGTGCGGCAACATCTATGGAGCGAAGGAAACAGGCAACGTTTCGGGCCGAAACCCTTCTTCAGACTCATTTTTCGATTGGGCAGCTTACACCCCAGCGGTATGAAGATTCACTTCTCTAACTTCAAGTAACCCTTGCTTTCCCCCTCTCTCTCTAGCCCTCCCCATTCTCAGTTCTCTGACCAGTCGTACTGTCTCCAACTACATTTTATCCCTGTTTGCTTTGTTGTTACCTTCTCCTAGCTAACAATGATTTATTCTACATTTTCCTTGATCTCCATTCCCTTTGTCCTGTTTCACACCTTACACTTCCTTATCTATGTATCTCCTTCTCCCCTGACATCAATCTCAAGAAGGGTCTCAACCCGAAACGTTACTCATTCCTTCACTCCAAAGATGCTGCCTGTCCCGCTGAGTTACACCAGCATTTTGTGTCTATCGCCAATTTTCTATTTCTGTCAAGTACTCTTCTCCTTTGTATTCATGTCTTGCTATTCATCTAAGCTCATTTTTGGATTTACTTTAGAGCCCCATCCACAGCCTTTATTATCCCATTTGCCAGAACACTGGTCATATCTCATCTTAAGTGAAGCTTGTTCTCAAAGTCCCCACCTCCCAAACCACCCTTTGAACCAGATATACATCTGTCTAATCTGACCCTGCGGCAAACTACATGTAGCAATTGATATTCAGTTATGCCCCTTGCTTCATTTGCTTTGGACCTATGCAGTGCTGAGTCCTGGGACCAGTAAAAGAGCCCAGACTAATTTCTAAGTCTTCAAGCTTGTGATTACAGAGCTGCTCCATCAGAAAATCTAGTCCCCTAAGGTTTTAAATTTGCACTGTTATTTCTGCAGTGAATGTTAAAGCTTGCCCTAGGTTAAGTCAGGACGCGTAGTGGTTAGATCTCTGAGCTAATATTCGGATTGTTTATCCAGATGCATGCATTTGAACCCCACCACAGCAGCCAGGGAACCTAAATCCAAATAAGTAAATAAAACTGGACTAAAAAAGTCTGAGTAATGGTGACCATGAAACAACAGGATTATTGAAAAAAATAAACACGGTGTCTATTTATATTACTAAGGGATGGAAATCTGCCATCTTTACTCAGTCACTCCAGATTCACATGTTGACTCTTGTGTCCATGGAAATGGCTTGGAGGCAATTGGGAATAGACAACATGCCGATCTTCCAGAAATATCCATATCCCGTGAATCAATAAATAAAACTGATATTTGACCCTTGCTGTCTATAATTAGTTTAGCTTAGTTTAGAAATACAGCATGGAAACAGGGCCTTTGGCCCACTGAGTCCGTGCTGACCAGCAATCCCCATTCACAAGCACTATCCTAGGCACAAGGGACAATTTACAATCTTTACCAAAGCCAATTAACCAACAAACCTGAACGTCTTTGGAGTGTGGGAGGAAACCGGAGTGCCCAGGGAAAACCCACGTGGTCATGGGGAGTACTAATTCTGTACAGACGGCACCCCTAGTCAGGATCAAACCCTGTTCTATGGCACTGTAAGGCAGCAGCTCTACCTCTGCACCACCAGTCCTGATGCAGGGTATTGGCCCAATATGTCATCCACACATTTGCCTCCAAAGTGCTGCTCGAGCCACTGAGTTCTTGCAGCGGTTTGTTTTCTCTGTCCATTTTTAGAATCTGCTTCACATAAGGAATGATAAGTGACAGGCAGTGTGAGAAGGAAAAGAAGCCCCATGACATGAATGTTTAAAAAAAACTTTAGGCTCATAGAGACTGGATCTTTAGTTGGGAATGCAGCAAATGGAAACATTTCTTACAACGGTTCAAATCATTCTAAAGCTAGATCTATCAATCACTTTGATTAACAACATAATGGCTTTAATAAAAAGATGCAGGTACAGAGACATGCTCACACTTAAATACTAATGCCTTCAGCATGTGTAACTTAATTAGCTCCCAGAACAAAGCAACTGTGCAATGGGACCCAGAATAATCATTTAGTTCAATGCTTGTTCTGCGCACAATTTTGAAACTATGATGGGTGGAACACGTACTATTTTAATCTTAGCTATTGTACACAGTATTGTTTGAATATAACGGTTTGATTCTGCTTCCATGTTTTTGAAAAGGATTGACACTCGGATTGCATGCGAGTGTCTTTTGTCATTTATTATCAAATTGGACACTATGATTGCGAAAAGTTCCATATGGTTCTTTGCATCGCAGAAGTGTAGATCCATTCTGAAAGTGAAGCGTTAAATCATGAGGAAGGGCTGAATGTACATGACTTCTATTCTCTTGTACATAGAAGAGCAAAGGATAATAATAAGATTAAATGAGAACTTACCAGTTTGAAGTTTGATCTTGATTTTATGAGGACTTACGATGAGCGATTACGTGAAGAACGGCCGTCCGTCTGCGTGCGCGTCAATCTTCAAAGCAGCGGTGTTAAATCACAGATAAAAAAGGCCTGAGAATAGTAAGATTGTGAAGAAACTAGAACTTCCAGATGACCTTGATAGTATGAGGGTGGGAGCGGTGGGCACGTAATTGCTCATCGTAACTCCTCATAAAATCAAGATCAAACTTCAAACTGGTAAGTTCTCGTTTAATCTTACTATTTTACTTTGGAGTCACGTGAGTGACTACGTGAAAATTTCAAAGCTCTGTTATTTCACGCCGGTTACGAATCCAGGTGTCACACTGAATGGATTGACCATGGATGAGAGTTATTATTAAAGCATTCAGACATAACGTAGTTAAGTAAAGACACTGATGCTTCAAAGGAAATATTTTTTTTTAATAGTTTCCCCTCCCAACCTGGGGAAAACTAGGTAACAGAACTTAAAATGGTACGAGCAAACACCCCTGGTCCGGTTATGGGTATGTTATAAAACCGTTGGAATGTTCTTTCGATCGCCCATCCTGCAGCCACTAGGATATCATCAAGGGGTACATCCATCGTTCTTGCTGCCGACGTAGATGCAGCCCTGGTGGAGTGAGATTTGAAGATATGAGTGTTCACTCCCACTACAGCCATTACCTCCTTTAACCATCTGGAGATGGAAACATAGAAAATAGGTGCAGGAGTAGGCCATTCGGCCCTTCGAGCCTGCACCGCCATTCAATATGATCATGGCTGATCATCCAACTCGGTATCCTGTACCTGTCTTCTCTCCATACCCCCTGATCCCTTTAGCCACAAGGGCCACATCTAACTCCGTCTTAAATATAGCCAATGAACTGGCCTCAACTACCTTCTGCGGGAGAGAATTCCAGAGATTCACCACTCTCTGTGTGAAAAAAGTTTTTCCTCATCTCGGTCCTAAAAGATTTCCCCCCTTATCCTTAAACTGTGACCCCTTGTTCTGGACCTTAAACTGTGACCCCTTGCTCTGGATAGTTTGAGTTGACACCTTCTGGTGTTTTTTTTTGTGGCTGATGAGGACCGATTGATCTGAGCCTCTGAGGTTCTCCGTAACTCTCAGATAGTGGTGTAAGTATGTCACCACACACAACCGTTGGTCCTTTGGATATGCCAAGAACTGGATCTTCATCCCTGGCATTCCTGGCCTGCTCCGTTTGATCAGGTCCCTGATATCGAATGTTATATTGTTCATATTGGTGGTCATGTAGTCCAGTCGTAGCTTTTGTAATGTCCGGACTCTTTGGCGTGTTACTAGCGCCATCAGCATAACCACCTTCAGGGTTAGTTTAGACAATGATAAGGCCATAGGCGGTCCCCACTGACGAAGTAGGGTTAGTATCATGCTCACATCCCATGTGTCCGTGTACCTTGGCCTTGGAGGTATTGAATTGTAAATTCCCTTCATAAATTTTGTTACAAAGGGGTGCGTTCCTATCGGCCTGTGCCCTGCCTCCAGAGTCGGATAGGAGAGTGCACTTCTGGCACTATTGATTGCACTATAACTTAGTTTGTAGTCATTGTACAGGGCTGATGGGAACTCCAAGATATCCGTAATCTGAACTGTGTTGTATGTTATATTATTGGCATAGCAGAACGTTTCCCACTTCTTTATATTAGTGGCGTACTGTTTTTTAGTACTGTCCCTCCATGCCTTTGTGATGACATCCACAGTTCGTTCGGACAGTCCAATACCATGAAATGGCCTCCTCAGAATCTGCAAACCAACAAATTAATACGGTCAAATAGTGGATGATTGCTCCCTGTAACTGGGTTTACTAGGAGGGCCCTCCTCTTGGGTACAACCATTAATGGCTGGACTATGATTCCCAAAATATTCGGGAACCAGGCTCGTGTAGGCCAATCTGGTACTATCAAACTACCTGTGGCTTTGTCTTGCTTGATTTTAGTCAAGCATCGGTTTATGAGGCAAAATGGCGGAAAAGCATACATAAACATTCCTTCCCAGTTTAGGGAGAAAGCATCCACTGACTGCTCCTGGATCCGGCTCCCAGGACACATATCTGGGCAACTGATGGTTTAATCTAGATGCAAACAGATCCATATCTGGAATGCCAAATCGTGTAGTTATTTTGTTAAATACTGCACGATTCAACATCCACTCTGTGTTATCATTAAACATTCGTGACCTAGCATCTGCCACCGTGTTATATCTACCTGGTAGATATACTGCCGTAACCCAAATATCCCTCTCGATACACCAGTGCCAAATGAGGTTTGATAATCTGTCACAGGATACAGATTTTACACCACCCATGTGATTGATATACTGCTGTTGTGTTATCAATCTGAATTTGAACATGTACATGTTGCTTGTTGCTACAGAAAGCCTTGAGCCCATATTGTGCCCCCAACAATTCCAGGTATTGATTCCGTATTGTTGGAGAATTGCAGACTCCTGCTCATTCCATCTGCCCCCACAGCTCTTGACTGTGTTAGTAGCTCCCCATCCTAAACCGCTTGCGTTGGTTTGAAGAACCACTGATGGGCTTTCGAGCAAGATTTCCTTTGAGCTGAATCTTATGTTCGCCATCCACCATTGTAGTTCACCAATGGCCTCAGCTGGCAATCGCATAGGTTTGCCAAACTGGCCTGCATGTGATCTGAGTGCTCGTTCCTTTGCTCGCTGTAAATTCTGGTAATGCAAAAGCCCGTAACGTACTGCAGGAAAGGCAGCTACTATTTGCCAATTACACTCGCTGTTTGCCTGATAGATGGTTTGTATTTAACTATCGGGTCACTGCAAGCTTTCCTCAAATCTTGTTGTTTGCCCTTAGGCAAAGTCACCAACATTTTTACTGTGTTGATTGTAAATCCTAGGTAATCAATTACCCTGGTAGGTGTCAATTTTGATTTAACTGGATGGATTAGGAAACCAAGTCTCTCAAACAGGGTTTTGGTTGCTTTGACTGTTGCTTGTGCCAATTTGTGCCAAAGATGAAAATATCATCCAAATATGCCATGACTATGTGGTTCTGAGACCTTAGTAGACCCAGAATTGGTTTCAGTAATTTGTAAACAGTCTAGGAGCTGGTGTCAACTGATTTGGCACAGCCTTGTATTGCCATCTTTGACCCATCCAGTTAAACTTCAAATATCTCCTGTATTCTTTGTGAATAGACACCGAATAGTATGACATCTTTGAGGTCGATGCATGCCATATAACCATTTTTGGAAACCAGCCGAGTTGCTGTTCCTAAATTGTCCATTTTAAAATGTTTATATTGCACACATGTATTGAGTTCCGTAAGATCCAGAATGATGCGGACCCCTCCATCTTTTTTCTCTTTTGAGAATATATTGGATATGAATTGGTGAGGTTCTGCATGCGACCTCGCAATGATAGTTTTGTCAGATAAAGTTTCAATTTATTTCTGTATATCCATTGTTTCTTGTTGGGAGAAAACATATGTGTGAATATTTGAATGTGTTGTGGGTGGTGATTAATTCAAAATGAACTCAATTTTGAACCCTTCTGTACTGTGCAGTACAAACGGATCCGTGGCAACCCAACACCATTCTCTCAAGAAATATTTTAACCTTCCTCCCACCTGTATGTGAGGTTTGTCTGGAGTGTTCCCTAAGGAATTGATTTGACTTACCTTTGCTGTTACTGGCGGTATGGCGCTGGTTTTCGTCCGCGAGGTTTGGGGGGTTGAGCTGGTGGTTGCTCTCTCCTTATCCTCGCTGTCAGCCGGCTGGGGCCTACCCCTAAAAAGGACCTTGACTCCGGTGTGGGTCTTTCTCCCGTGCCTGGCTCCCTAGGCGTGAAACGCCGAAAGCTATAAGGGTGCAATCTTGTCGACGGACCCTTAGGGGTAATCTGACCTTTGGTTATGAGGCGCATGGTCTTTGCCTCATCATCCAGATCCCGTAGCTGACTCGGCAGGTCTTCCCCGAACAGGTAGTTTGCGGGCTGGATGTTGCTGGCTTTACAAAGGGCAGCGAACTTCGAGTTGATTGCTGGTTTAATTGCATTCTTCCGAATACAATTTATCTCGAAGCGGGCATTGCACAATAGTGCCATAGTGTCCTGTTCCCGGTCAGTGAGGAGTCCTCCTTCCACTCCTCCTGCAAATTAAGTAATACCAGACCCCAGTAGGTTTAGTACCTACTGGAATTTTAATTCTTGGTTCCGGATGATAGGATAGGCCCAATTTGTCCCCAGATGACATGGTTCACTGCTTGGACCTTCAGGGAAACCCAGTTAGCTGGTGGGGGTATCTGTTCATGGTTTCTTCCATGGCCAGTTCTTTGAGTTGGTGGGATGCTAAGTAATAGATGTTACTCACCAGGTCCTCATCCAGGGGAGCACCCAGTGGTGTAGTAATAGCAAACCTGGATGATTGCAGAGGTAACTCTTCTGCTCGTCCCTGGGAATGTTCCCCCCTTGTGCTTCCGCACTCTGATTCAGAGTAGTTTCCTCCACATGTACTTCCCCCTCCAGTGGGGAAGACATTGTGCTGCCCCATGTGTGAGATTCCTGGTACGGTCTGCTGAGGAGACCCGTGCTGATACTGTTCCCTCCTTTGGAGCAGATCATTGTGGAGCAACTTCTCCACAAGTTGCTCCATATGGGAGAGTTGTCCTCGTTGAGGGAGGGTATCCTTCTTCCCCGGACTCATCCGAGTCTATGGGTGTTACAGACTTATGGGTGGCTTTACGCCAGGACCACCATGGTGCTCTCCTCCCGCACCAAGTCTGCTGCTGCTGCCGGTGGTAATGTCGGTGAAAAAGACCATCGCCCGCTACTGGGAATGCTGCGGTCTTCGGCAGCCGGTTTCCCCGCGGACCGTCTCTTCGACATCTGGGCTCTGAAACACAAGAATTTCAAGCCCGAACAGAAAGCGCAGATAAGTAGTTCAACTTTCCTTTCCTGCCGCCTTTTTTAAACCCCAATGGCTGGGATGACACAGTGCCTCTCCCGTCCGTTGTACGCGTTGCATTCAGACGTAATGACGTGCACGCAGACGGACGGCCCTTCTTCACGTAGTCACCCACGTGGCTCTGAAGTAAAGTTGCAGTCTAGATAATGATTAAAAGATCCTGAAAGGTAGATGGACAAGTTTAGTAGTTTTCTTTGGTGTGGGAGCCTGGATTAAAAGATCCCCACACAACTCGCACTAGGCCTTCTAAGGGTGATATCAAGAAACACTTATTTATATGGAGGGGAGTGAACTTCCCATCCTACTTTTCCCATTAGGTGGTGAGGCTAGGAGTTAAAATAAATATTTAAAACCGAGATTGATTAATTATTTTGGCAGATAAACATTAATGGAATTTAAGTTAAGTTAGAGATCAACCATAGTCTGATTAACCGAGGGAGGAGGGTTGAGGGTCTTAATGGGAGACTCTTGTACTTCCATCTAACACAAACTGCCAATAACTGTACAGTAAATTGGCAATATTACTGAGAGGCAAACTAAATGGCTATTATGTGCAATGTATGAGATGCTATTGTGATGGCACAATACACATAGAAGGCTGCAATTGATATAAAAAGACATATTTACATTTATATTACACTTTGGGTGATCTCAGGAGGTACCAAACTACTTTAAACTCTATCGTGTATTTTTTAGTATAGTCTCTGTTGTATTGCAGAAATAATTGCAGCCAGTTGAAGTAATCTGTGAGATCCCAAAAATAACAATGTGATATCTAAATCAAGGAGTCGCAGGGCAGCAAGATGGCACAGCGGTAGAGTTGCTACCTTACAGCGCTTGCAGCACCAGATACGCGGGTTCGATCCCGACTATGGCTGCTGTCTGTACGGTGTTTGGACATTCTCACAGTGTAGAAAAGAACTGGGGAAGCTGGTTTAAACCGAAGATATACACAAAATGCTGGAGTAACTCAACGGGCCAAGCAGCATCTCTGGAGAGAAGGAATGGGTGATCTTTCGGGTAGGGACCCTTCTTCAGACTGAGGTGGGTAGGGCGGAGGTAGGGCAAGAGGTGGGAAACGATGGATGGATAGAGATGAGGAACGGTTGACAACCAGATAACAGTCAGGTGGGGGATGAAAGGGTCGACAAAGCAATAGAGGCTAGGTGGTGATAAGTGGAGAACAAAAAGCTATAGATTAAGGAATCTGATTGGAGAGGAATGTGGAGATTGGAACTAAATGAGGAGGGGTGGTGGCAGATGGGAACAATGGGGAGCAAACAATGAAACTAATGGTGGTATCACTTTTTAGATGGTTGAAATGTCAAAGAATGACGTGCTGAATGTGTGGGGTGGTGGATTAAAATTAAAAAACAAATGGAATTCTAGCAGTGTTCTGTCTCGACAGTACATGGGATACTAGGGGTATATGGTGGGATATAGCGGAGATATGGTGATCCTGATCAACCGCTGATATGGGGAAGGCAGGTGGTGGGGGGAAGCCACATTTCCTGAAAAAGGAGGACATTTCAGATTTTCTGGAATGGGAACCCTCATCTTAATGACAAATGCAACTGAGATGGAGAAACTGGGTGACATCCATACAAGAGATAGGGTGGAATGAGGTGTAATCTAGATAGCTGTGGAAGTCAGTAGGTTTGCAACAGACTTCTGGATGCCATTTGCTAACGTATCTGCTCTGAATCTCTTCCCAAATTCTGGGTTCATATTTTATCTGATAACCTGGTGCAGTACCAAGGTAGGAAAGATTGAGCAAACAAAATGTATAGAAAGGATCTGCAGATACTGGTATATTTCCCGAAGATAGACACAAAGCACCGGAGTAACTCAACGGGTCAGGCAGCATCTCTGGAGAAAAAGAATGGGTCAGGACCCAAAAGAGTCTGAAGATGTTACCTAAGCTGCTGAGTTACTCCAGCAAGATTGAGCAAAATTGGTTTATGTTCTTGGGAAGTTAGAAGGATGAGAGACAATTTTGTTGACTTTCAGAATACTTTGAAACGGTTGGTAGAACTGAGAAGGACTAATCGGAGAGTGTTAAGTGCCTGTCCCACTTGCGGGTCCTTGGCACACAAATTACGCCACCTCGTGGTCACGTTGAGCCACGACGGTCCTGTGAAGGTCATGCACGGCTTCATTCTGAAAGAAGGGCCTTGAAACGAAACGTCACCCATTCCTTCTCTCCAGAGATGCTGCCGGTCCCGCTGAGTTACTCCAGCATTTTGCGTCTATCTTCAATTTTTTTGGCCCCACTCTGGGAGTAGAAGTGGGGGTGGATTTGGACAGCAACGGCCGTGAGCCCCAGGCCGAGCTCGGCGATCGTTTGCCTGCTTCTGCTGCTGTTAGAGGTGAGACGTTGTGTCGCGCCAGGGTCTTGGGCCTGTCCCACTTTGGCCATCAGTTCCGCGACAGGCTGTTGGCGTGCGAAGATTTTGTTCACTACAAAAATTTCGGACCCCTGCGCGATGTCGCGCACAACTACATACCCCTCCTCGTTTCTCAGTGGGACCGGCCCCGCGCGGCCATATAATACGTTAGTAGGACAGGCCCTTTAGTGACAAGACTTCAAGACATTTGAGACAGAAGTCAGAAGGTGATGTTCGCTCTGAACGTGTGAAGCTCCAGCAACTTTCAAGGAGCTCAAGACCATCCAGGACAATGTAGCTCACTTGATGACAGCCACAAGACCGTAACCATCAGGCCACTGTACCAACAGCACACAGTGGCTATCCTGCTTTCCATCTACAGAATGCTCTGCAGTTATTCAGTCAAGCCACTCTGATGGCAGCTTCCAAATCTATGACCACTTCCACCAGGAAAGACAAGGGCTTTAGGTGCCTGGGAATACCACCACCGACAAGCTGCCTTGTAAGTCGCACATTACCCTGAAATATCTTGCTGTTCCTTCATGGCCGCTTCCTCCCCTACAGCACTGTGGGAGTATCTTCACCACAAGGACTGCAGTTTCTCACCACCACTTTCTCAGGGATAGTTAGTCACAAGCAAATCCTGAACAATGATTGTTTAAAAAGTACATTCAAGGGGGCGAGTGACGGTTCTTTGGAATCTAGAACAACCAAGGGATTGGGAGGGAAAGTGGACATGGTGGAATATCCATCGTGAACATGTTGAAGGGCTGATGGCTTCAAACATTAGGTAGGGTGCCCTACTCCTGCTCCCCTGTGTTATGCTCTTACCAACCTGAGGTTACTTGGTATCAAAAAAGTCCAGTAAGTCAAAATATGGAGGTCCTATTGGTGACACAGCTGAGTCGAGGACTGTAGTTAAAAGTCAAGGGCAATATGCCATCTATGTACACCATGCCAAAAGATGCAGGCAGTGTACTAATCCATCACCCTTTTCCTAAGCACAACATGAATGATGGCTTGTTTGTAAATTCCTTTGACCTTCTGTCCATTTCCAATTAGTCACCAGCATTTATTAAGCATTCTTGCATATATGAATTTGTGAAGTTTCCTCCTGGTATGTGAAGTCTGCTGTCGTAGTGTGATGGCAACGAGGATGCCACAGATGGTATCACAATCCACGGCCATTCTTCATGTGTTAATCTTGGCTCGGCTTCATGCATCTGCCGAAGTCCCTGAACATCACTTTGATGTCATTTGCAGCCTCGAAAAGCAGGAACACAAGGTTCACCTTGTCGAGGGATGAAGCAGACTTGCCAGCATCAGGAACTGGCAGTAACATTGGTTCCCGTTGGCCTGAAGACACTTTTATTTTCCCCTCCAGGGTTGCACAGATGTTCATCAAATGATGTTATGGTCCAGACTTATACATCTAATGACACTTAAGTCAGGTAGATGCATGACATTGATCCAATGTGTTTTCCGTTGATTTATTACTTGGAAAGAGCTGTCTCTGCTGCAAAGGGGGGTGGGGGGGGGAAGGTGTTCAACCTTCACATTGCAGGTTCCCACAAACATAAATTACTAGGTAAGCTGTTTCAACAGCTACAGGAGGATGGAACGGATGCTGGTGAGGAGCGGTGTAAACTCCACTGTCCTACATAAAGTAATGAAATTGGATAGTTACTAGAACCCAATTTTCTGTTTTATGTTTGCTGTTTTAATATCCCTATTGTTAAAGCAGACTTGCATCGAAGAGGAGAAATGGGACCAGTTTAAAATCTTACATGGAACTCTGCACCTCTGAGAGTGCAGCACTCTCTCTGGAGTGGGACTAACTTGCCGGTGGATGTAAGTCTGCTTTAACAATAGAGATATTAAAACAGCAAACATAAAACATAGAAAATTGGGTTCTAGCTAACGGCGGCAAGGTGGCGTAGCAGTAAAGCTTCTGCCTTGCAGCACCAGAGACTCTGGTTCGATCCCGACTACAGGTGCCTATCTGTACAGAGTTTGTACGTTCACCCCATGACCTGCGTGGGTTTTCTCCAAGATCTTCAGTTTCCTCCCACATTCCAAAGACATACAGGTTTGCAGGTTAATTGGCTTGGTATAAATGTAAACAAATTGTCCCTAGTGTGCATAGGGTGGTGTTAATGAGTGGGGTCGCTGGGCCGAAGGGCCTGTTTCCACGATGTATCTCTAAACTAAATTAAACTGTGCTAAAAGCTACACGAGGTGCAATTCTGTTTGGAGAAAGTCCAACAGACAGAACCCTTCAGTCACAAACCATTTCAGTCAACTTTCAGTCAAAAGCGATTGGAAACTTTTGAAGTCTGATGACTAACTGGGAAAGTATGGCTCCGTTTGGCAAAGAGACATAATTGTCTGATCATCAGTCGCTTCAGCTGAATTTGACATTTCCTCCTGCTCCCATAGCAACACACTTTCATTTTAGCTCAGATCTGTGGGAAAACCATCTCACTTTCAGATGGGTGACTCGAGCACATCGCTTAATGCTCCAAAATCTTTTGCATCCTGATATCTTGCAAAAATATTCCTGGGTTTAATAGAGGCCAGAGTTACTCCTTTGAGTATTAAGAGAAGTGTTGACAGACAATAAGGAAGAACATTAAAAGTGACACTTAAGGGGGGCCCTGTTTGCAGTACTCAAAATCGGATGCGTTTATCCACGATTATTTTAAAAGATTACATTATGAAAAATACCAGTGAGTTTGAGCCACTGTTTGAACCAAATCAAGTGCATCTGCTTGAGAATTTTCCTTGGATATTTTGTCGGCCACATTTGAGTACTCTGTCATTGAAACTACTGAAGCATTGACCTGGCATGGAATCATTGAGAATCAGGTTCATTGGACTTCTTTTAAATATGCATGGACAGATGGGATAAGAATGCCTTAGCAATGAAGCTGTGGTATACTAATGGGTTGGACTGGTGCCATGTCACTGCAATGCCTGCTTCTTGAGGACCTATTTTAAGTTTTCTGTAATGCTATTTTAATACCTCTTCCCAGTGTTTTGTCTTCAATAGATTTCTCTCAGGCCATCCAGTGTTGCTCCAATGACTGCTCTCATTACATCCCTGTTTTATGCTTTGTAACAGCACATACATGTTCAGTGTTGCTTCTCTTCCTCCCATTCTTACAAACATCAAAGTTTAAATCTTCAAAACTCCTCAGGATCTTTCGCCCTCTTGACTTTCCTCTGACCTTGTACTTTTTACCGTGCTTTTCATAATCTTTTCTGAATCTTTCCCACCCCTGATTATGTATGATCAGTGATCAGCAGAAGTATCGTTT
The DNA here is from genome assembly GCF_028641065.1 of Leucoraja erinaceus. NCBI lineage: Eukaryota > Metazoa > Chordata > Chondrichthyes > Rajiformes > Rajidae > Leucoraja > Leucoraja erinaceus. Next base: position 30,859,702 of record NC_073384.1, read on the forward strand.
CATCTCCTTACATCCTCATTTTAACAAATTCTGTGCATGATGTGAACTATTCTTCGATTGCATCTACATCAGTGCCATTAGTTTGACCAGGAGTCTTCAGCAGATTGTGGATCCCTTCTTTTGCCTGAATTCCCAATTTGTTTGGACCCATCCCTCTAGTTCTGACCTTTCCAGGATTTATCCATGAATAACTGTCTACATGACCTTAGACCTTAATTATTCCACTTATTTTGCACACTCTGCCCTTTCCCCTTCTGAATTTTCAATATTCTGGTGTTGGAGGAAGAATCCCAACATATTTATCAAAACTGTTGATTTGAGCAATCCACTCTTCCATTTTCAACACTCGCTCTCCTTCTCAGGTATCTTTCACATGCAACTGCAGGGAAATTAATGTTTCAGGTTGCAGGGAGAGGGAAGGGGAAGAATTTGAGTGAATGTCCATGGCAAGGTGCAACCAAAGTTGCCAAGCTATCGATTACTTTAAAAACTAACGCAGAGAAAATAATAAACAAATTGAAATAGAAAGCTACAACCACACCTGTGGGGGGAGAGACGGAGGGAGACGGAGGGAGACAAAGAGAAAGACAGAGTGAGAGAGACAGACAGGCAGACAGCCAGAGAGATAGACAGAGAGAAAGGAGTAAAATTCAGTATTATGTCCTCGGGGTTGCAAGATGGAAGATGAGGTGCTGTTCCTCAAGCATATGCTGGGAATCATTGGAACAGTATACGAGGCCAAAGATAAGAAGGTCTCCATGGGAGTGGGATGGAAAATTAAAGTGACTGGAAAACTACTGTTATCCCTGTGGGTTGAATGGTTGTGAGCTACAAAGCAGTCACTGAGTCTGCATTTAGTTCCTCCAGGGCAGACCACATTGAGAGCAACGTGCAGTGCACTAGATTGGAAGAAGGGCATGTGGATTGATGCTTGATCTAGCAGAACTGCTTGGGATCCAAGATGGTGCGAGGGAAAAAGGTACATGGGATTCCTTGTAAGGTACAAGGGATGATGTCACATTTCCCACAGTTGTGTGGGAAACTTTTTTCCAAGGGTCCCTGGCCAGAAATATTTACTCTTGTTTCTCGCTCCATGGATCTTTGGCCCATATCCCTCTAAACCTTTCATATCCATGAGCCTGTCCATATGTTTTTTTTTTAAACTTGCAATTTTATCTACAAGTACCACTTCCACTGGCAGCTTGCTGACTTTTTGCTGATTCTTTTCTAAATGAGACCTGGAGTAGAAATTGTCGACTTGACATTTTTATGCATCACTACCCTTTTCTTCAACGGCAGTTGCAGTCATAATGTTTTGAGCTGCGGATGAAGAGGTGATGACATGTTAGAGTCATAGAAACATACAGCATGGAAACAGGCCTGTCAGTCCAACTTTCCCATGTTGACCAAGGTGTCCCATCTACACTAGTCCCACCTACCTGTGTTTGGCCCACATACCTCTAAACCTAGTGCCCAAGTGTCTTTTACATGTTCTTATAGTACCTGCCTCACTACTGCCTCTGGAAGCTCATTCCATATGCCCAGCACCCTCTATTTTTCATGACATCTCCATTAACTGACCCAAGTTCCCCAGTCTCCATGTCTTTGTCCACGGTAAAAACAGAGGAGCAATACTAATTGCCCATCTCCTGCGGCTCCACACCGCGATCATTGCTTTAGTTTCTGTGGAGTTCTATTCTCTCTCCAGTTACCCTCCTTAACTTAATGTACTTTGGATTTTCCTTAATATTATCTGCCAATTCTATCTCCTGCTCCCATTTTGCTATCCTTATTTCCTTCTTAAATATGCTCCTGAAACTCCTCCAGGGATACACTTGATCCCAGCTACCTACCACACCTGCCCCATGCCTCCTTCCTTTTTCTGACCAGGGCTTCAATTTCTCTTGCCATCCTAACTTCCTCACCCCCACCTACCTTGCTCTTCCTTTAACGGACATGCCCTGAACTCTTGTCATGAGACTTTTATAAACATCCCACTATCTTCAGTTTAAACTAGCATCTGCAGTTCCTTCCTACCACTTCCTGGACATCCCTTGCCCTGCAAACAACCTACTCCAATGAACTTAAGCAAGTTCCTGTCGAATATCATCAAAGTTGGCTCTGCCCTAATTCAAAATTGTAACTTTATCCCCAACTATTTTAAGGCTAATAGAATAGTGTTCACTCATCCCAAACGGCTCACCCACTGCCACATCGTTGTCCCACTGAGTTACTCCAGCATTTTAAGTCTATCTTCAGTGTAAACCAACATCTGCAGTTTCTTCCTACACTCATGTGCCATTCCCAATATCCTAAGAATAGACCCAGCTTCACCCTCTCGATTGTAGGGCCAGCTACAAATTGCCTGAGGAAACTTTCCTGAACCCATTTGATAAATTCCATCCCGTCTAAGCCCTTGGCGCTACAACAGTCCCACTTTATATTGGGAAATCTACAACCTCCTACTATGCCAACCTTATTAGTCTTGCAGCTCCTGCAATCTACTGGTATATTTGGTCTTCTCATTCCCATTGACTATTTGGGTGCCCATAATATACTCCCAACAAGGTGTTCATTCACTTTTTATTTCTCAGCTCCATCCGCATAGTCTCACAGGATGAACCATCAGTAATATTACCGTGACATTCTCCTCAATCAATAAAGCTACACTACCTCCTCTTTTACCCCCACCTCTCTCTCTCCTGCAGCAACTGTACCCTGGAGCATTAGGCCTCCAGTTCTGTCCCTCTCTTAGCCAGGTTTCCATAATGGCGACAACATCTCAGTTGCATGTACCTACCATGCCCTGAGTTCATCCGCCTTATCCGTCAGGCCCCTTGCATTAAAATAAATGTAATTCAATCCAACAGCCCTTCTTCGCTTCCTGCCATGTTCTTGCCTATCCTGACCATTGAACTTCCTTTCATTACTTTCCATATCAACTTCCAGATCGGTTGCAAATCACTCAATCTGAAATGCCCAGGAATTCACACCGTCAGGTTTGCTGTGTAACTGTGAGGCTTACAGTTGTCTGGAATATTACAGACTAAAGCTCGCAAAATGAGTCTGGGGAGGCCTTCCATTTCCCTCCATTCCAGAGGTAGGTGTGCACACTGACTGGAAGATCCAGGTAATCAGCAGGATTTTGTGTGAGCATTCTGTGTGTGTGGTATTACTGGTAGGGATGAGAGGTTTGGTCATATTGTGAAGCACCTCATTGTACAATTGGAGCTAAAAATGGCACCACTGAAGCAATAGAATGCAACAAGAAGTAGTTTATGCATATCTTCCCATATATATATATATATAAAAGAAAAAGGAAAACTTGAATTTATATAGTGCCATTTCATATTTCTTTCAGGAGGTTCCAAAGTTCTTTAGAAAATCATTAAAGTGCTTTTGTATTCTGCAATGTAATGGAATAAACCCAACAGTTAAAGGGGTCATAGCAAACTCTTTCAAGCAGGAATGTGACGGTGAGCAGATTTAATTTTGCTATTGCTTGATGATCATGAGAAAATAATGCAATGATGTTCATTTTAGAGAATGGACAAGTGTCAGGATGCATTGAATTCACAGTTAGTTCTGATTGAGTCTGATTATACACTTGTTCATTCACCAACTGTTGCTTTGACCCATATTAAAGTATTCGTATTATGAATATACGAGTGCTGTTTCTGGGAGGAATGAGAGTTCTGGCTGCTGTGTAGGTGACCCCACGAGTAGCTTCCAACGCCCTTTTGGGCAAAAGGAAATTAAGTTTTGGATAAGTAATTTTCAAGGGAAAGACTTTGTACGAATAATTTGTTTGCTAAAGGATGCTGCTTCATTAGGCCGTATAAAAACAAGTGAATGTTTCGTTCCCTGCCACCATTTATCAATACAGTAAGTCGAACATCATTTTTTTTTCTCTCTAAGAAGTGCAAATCATTTGATTCCCTTGTAGCCATTGATTGCAAAGTCTATCAGCAGTGTATTGGCAGTGGAGGTAATGGGGTTATTGATTGCACTTCAGAAATGTGATGAGTATCATGCATCAACGAAACAGAGAAAATGAAAAGAAAAATGCAAATTAAAACCTGCTACCCACAGCGAATTATTGAAGAATTGTTTCATCCTTGTTGAAATAAATAAGACTTTTTTAGCCTTGAGCAAGAATTTAACTTTCTAGTTTTGTCAGAGGATTGCTCACTCGGCACAAGGCAGAGTCAGTACCTGGCACTTTATTGCACACTAGTCGAAAGAGAGAAAACTACATTGATATCTAGGTTGACTCTAATAGCCTTGCAGCATGTATTACTCCTGTCAACATAGAGACTTTAAAACCTCTGAGGGCATTTGCAGCACTGACATCTCCACTGCTAGTTCAAATTCAAAGCACAATATTTACTGCATCTGCACTGCCCTCCAAATGCCAACACGAGAGGAGACTGGAATCTGAATGCATATTACCTTATTGGGATTTTCATCACGGTGACTTCGAGCCCTGTCACTGAGATGCAATGCCTGTCATGCAGACACAAGAGTGGGGCGGATTCAGATTTATTTGTTGAGCTTTGTCTCCTGCACCAATGCCTCCATTTGTAAATGCACCATCTGCCAGGACAAAGATGAGGAAACAAACACAAGCAGGAGGGGAGCACCAAACGAGCTCCCCGGTGAAATTTGTGGAGCATTAAATTTGAACTCAATGCTCCATGGACTAAGGAGCGGGGAGGTTAAATGGAATCCTTTTAAATGGAAATTCTGAAAATACCCACGTAAGCCATAATTTTATTTTAAAATTTGTTCACCCTAACTTCGGTCACTGAGTGTATTCAAAGCTGAGATCAAAGGATTTGGGGTATTGATGGAACAGGAATAGAGCAGCAGAATGATGCTGAGATAAAATAAAAGCCTTATAGCTTATTGAGTGTGTAGGCAGTAACTGTAGATGTTGGTTTACATTAAAGATAGACACAAAATGCTGGAGTAGCAGCGGGTCAAGCAGGATCTCTGGAGAAAAGGAATAGGTGACATTTCAGTTCGAGACTCTTCTTCCAGTCCCGACCTGAAAAGCCACCCATTTCTTTTCTCCAGAAATGCTGCCTGACCTGCTGAGTTACTCCAGCATTTTGAATCTATATGAGCTTTTTGAGTGGCAAGGCAGGCCAGATGGTCAGAACAGCTTTAAGTTCATTATTTAAGCTTTATTTCTTATCTTCCTTTGTCATTATGGCTGTGGATGAAGCTACATTGGCACCTTTTATTGGCCATCCCTGATTATCCGAGTTGACGGTGAACTACCTTTATTCACCATTGCAGTCATGGCAAAGACGCTCCCACTGTTTGTTGGTTAAGGAGTTGCAGCATTCAGACTCAGTAATGTTTAAAGAAAAGCAATACGGTTCTCAAGGGCAATCAGTGGTGTTGGAGCTCTTGAAAGCATTAAGGGGGATAACTCCCCAGGGCATGATGGGATCAATCCAAGGTTAATACTAGTGACAAGAGAGGAGATTACAGGGGGGTTTTCTAGCTACAAGTGAGGTCTTGGAGGACAGGTGGTTAGCCAATGTTGTTCCTTTGCTTAAGAAGGGTAGTAGAGAGAATCCAGGGAATTACAGGCCAGTGAGCCTCAGGTCAGTGTGTTGGGAAGCTATTGGAGGGAATTCTAAAGGATTGGATTTTTTCCCATTGGGAAGAGAATGGGGGATTAAATTGGGACAGCCAGCATGGCTTTGTGTGCGGCAGGTCATGTGTTACAAACGTGATCAGAATTTTTGATGAGGTGACGAAGATGATCAATGAAATTAGGGTGGTGGATGTGTCTACATGGATTTTAGTAATGCTTTTGATAAAGTCCCGCATGGTAGGCTGATCATGCAAGATCTATTGGACCAGAGACCTCCACTCTGTGTCACACCCATTAGATGGGACGGGGTGTGAGAAGATCGCTCTCCCAATACACCCCGGATGGCCGTTGAATGCTCTCTTATTAAATATCTCTGATATTCAGAGCCATTCAAATAATTTAAAAAACATAACAATTAGACATCATTCTAAAATAACTAAATATAAAAGGTTATTATAAGTTCATAAGATATAGGAGGAGAATTAGGCTATTCAACCTCGAGTCTGCTCTGCCATTCAATCATGGCTGATCTATTTTTCCCTCTCAACCCCATTCTCCTGAGTTCTCCCCATAAGATTTGACACTCTTACTAATCACGAACCTATTCATCTCCTCTTTAAAAATATCCAATGATTTTTCCTCCACAGCCATCTGTGGCAATGAAATCCACTTAGTTTCCACCCCCGACTTTTAAATGTTACTACCTTACCAAGTTTACACTGGAATTTCTGCAGTGCAATGAATCTTGGCCCTACCTAATGGCTAGCTTTCACCTCAATACAGCAGAGGTTCTGTGATGTGAGCATTGTTAACACATCAAGCCAGACATAGAATGGTGTTAATGTGTGGGGATCGCAGGTTCACGTGGACTCGATGGGCTGAAGGGCCTGTTTCCATGCTGTATCTCTAAACTACACTAAACTTAAAAACCTTTGCCAGTGCATAAAGGAATATTCCAGTCATGACTGCCTCATTCCCCCAGCCATTGGCATTGGCGTGCAATGGTACAGGAGCAGCCTGGAAAAATCTGCTGTCTGCAACTCAGTGCCAATGATTTGATCAGCTTGAATCTAAAACCTACTGGGCTTTGCTCTCTCATGTGCAGTCATCTTGTTTAGAAGCACTGTTTGTAGTATTTCTTGTAAAACAGTGATTCTTGGAACATAGAAAAGTACCACACAGGAACAGGCCCTTTGGCCTACCATATCTGTGCTGAACATGGTGCCAAGATAAACTAATCTGATTTGCCTGCATGTGATCCATATCCCAACATTTCCTGCATATCCATCCGCCTACATAAAATACACTTAAATCCATCTATCCTATCTGCCCCCAGGCCCAACCCTGCCAGCACGTTCCAGGCATCCACCATCCTCTGTATGAAACACTTGCCGCTTTAACGTTTGCCCCTCTCACCGTAAAGCTATGACATTTTCCTTGCTAACTCATTGCTTTCAGTGCCAAACAGTTGATGATTCTCTGGGTTTCAATATTGTTTGTAGATGCTCTAAGAGTTAGTCGAGAGGGTCTTTTTGTAAAAGCATCTTCGTGTGTTGAAGCTCACTGGACTTGGGGAGATGTTCAACCTTTCATGCAGTAATCAAACAGATAGGGGAACCAAATGTAGTAGGGTAGTACTTCCACTGTAAGCAATGTTCAAAACCATATAACCATATAACCATATAACAATTACAGCACGGAAACAGGCCATCTCGGCCCTACAAGTCCGTGCCGAACAAATTTTTTTTTCCCTTAGTCCCACCTGCCTGCACTCATACCATAACCCTCCATTCCCTTCTCATCCTTATGCCTATCCAATTTATTTTTAAATGATACCAATGAACCTGCCTCCACCACTTCCACTGGAAGCTCATTCCACACCGCTACCACTCTCTGAGTAAAGAAGTTCCCCCTCATATTACCCCTAAACTTCTGTCCCTTAATTCTGAAGTCATGTCCTCTTGTTTGAATCTTCCCTATTCTCAAAGGGAAAAGCTTGTCCACATCAACTCTGTCTATCCCTCTCATCATTTTAAAGACCTCTATCAAGTCCCCCCTTAACCTTCTGCGCTCCAGAGAATAAAGACCTAACTTATTCAACCTATCTCTGTAACTTAGTTCTTGAAACCCAGCAAGCAGAAGAATGTTGAAAAGAAGCAGAAGCATGTGTTTCTCACGCACCTTAAACCCTGCAAATTGTCTCAAACCACAAATGCAACAGGATTTTCATTGAATTTTGATTTTCTTTAAAGACCAAGCAATAGGCAATATCAGAGCAGGTGATGCAAGTTTTGGTCAAAGATTAGTATTAAGGCGAGATGGAGAGGCACGGAGGTATTGTGAGGGATCTCCAGAGTTTAGAGCTTTGGCAGCTCAAGACTTGGCCAATGTGGACTGATTCAATGCAGCAACATGGAAAATGCTGGTGACCTCAAACACATGGTGCATATAGTGGGGCTACTGCCCCATAACCCTACTGACCAAAGTTCAGTGCTAACCTCCATAATGTTCTTTGTGGGTTCTTCTCAGTGACTGTATAGGTTGTCTCTAGGTACTCTAGTTTCTTCCTAAATTCCAAAGTGTTAGTAGATTAATTGGCCACTGTAAAATTGCCCCTAATGGGTGGGTGTCTGTAGAATCTGGGAGGAGATGACAAAAATATGAAGAGAATAAAATTGGAAGAGCGTTGAGTGCTTAATAGTTGTTGAGGACTTGGTGGGCTTCGGTGCTCGTGACTCCATGACACTGTGACACTGAAGGCTGGTTTTGAGAAGGTTACAGGGCAGGATGAGACCATGGAGGGAGTTCACAAATTCACAAGTTATAGGAGTAGAACTAGGCCATTTGGCCCTTCGAGTCTACTCCGCCATTCAATCATGGCTGATCTCTGCCTCCTAATCCCGTTTTCCTGCTTTCTCCCCATAACCCTGGACACCCATTCTATTCAAGAATTTGTCTACCTCTGCGTTAAAAATATCCAGTGACTTGGCCTCTCCACAATCCTCTGTGGCAATGAATTGCAAAGATTTCCTACCCTCTGACTAAAGAATGAGGCACAGCTGGACCAGAAATCGATGGTCAGCGAGAAGAGGTGATCGACCAAACATGGTGCAAGAGCAAAAAGAAAAACCTGTTTGCCATGATGTTTGTTAAACCTCTGCACATTGTCACTTTTCAACTGATTATAAATCTTGATTGAAACATTAATATTTAATCAAAATCTTGTCCAAGCGCGAGTTGTTTCACAGCTACCTGCGTCAAATGATCAGGCTTGCTAGCCAAGCATAAGCCACACAGCAGCACCCTTCAGCAACGAGCCTCTTGCCAAAGGCACAATTTTCTTCAGTGCCGAGATTGTTTCCGTTTGAGTTGCCACGTAAATGATGAAGTATCCTCCATATTGCTAAAGTTTTTCAAACTGCCATTTCAAATCAAGCCTGTAGTGGTTACAATCTCAGCAGAATTTTGATCCAAACCATATAGTTCTGAGCAAAGCTGGTTAAACTAGCAAGCTGAATCCTTTACTCAGAGATGAGGAATCAGGAACCAAAGGACATAGGTTTAAGGTGAGGGGGGAAACCTACCCTAAGAGGTATAGCGAGCGACATGTTGTGAATCAAAAGTGATCTTTATTAAGTAACTAGACTAAGTGGGACCCGTTGGGTCCCATGTTCACATGGGAGGGCTGGTCCCCCGACGCAATATTCCACCTCTCCACCAATTCCAATATTGGTGGCCAGTGGGGGGCTTTCTGGAGTGCTGGTATAGGTTCTTGGGGTGGCAGCTCAGTCCTTCAAGCCTGATCTGCTGGCAACTAACTCATGGCTGGTGGGCTGGCAGTTGACTCATGACTATTCCTTGAAATTCCATTTCAAGCAGGGTGCAAGGCCACCAAATTCAAATCCATGTTCCCACCATTTCAAGCAGGGTGCAAGGCCACCAAATTCAAGTGTAGTTTCATACCACTTCATGCTGGATCTATGGCCACCAAATTCAATTGCAGTTTCATACCACTTTCAACAAGGTGCAAGGCCACCAAATTCAGTGCAGTTTCATTCCACTTCAAGCAGGGTCAAAGGCCACCAAATTCAAATGCAGCTTCATACCATTTAATTCAGGGTGAAACCACCATAAAACCACACGAAACACCAAACTCACATTCAGTGGACATTCAGTGTGTTCAGTTGATTCACAGCCCAGACAGAGTCATGACCTCTCCCTCCTCCATCATGCAGAGACTGAGCCACACCCACAATTCTGGGTTTTATAACCCCTCCCCCTCCCACCGGAAAAGGTGTGCCTTTCAGGGCATGATTGACAGGAGAGAGATTCTCAACATTTTTTAAACACTAATAACACTTTTATTTTTCATTGATGGGAAGAATTCTCTGCACCTGCTCAGCGGAGGGGGGACTGAGTAAGATGGCCAAAAATCACAGCCGTAAGTGGTAGCATTTTATCTTAAATCAATATACAATGCAAACAGGAAGTAAGTGCATTTGCAGTAGTGACTTTTAACTTCAAGCCAAAGCACCCAAGCCACCATTTGCACTAAGTACTGCCTTTCAACTTCAAGCCAAAGCAACCAAGTCACCATTTGTAATAAGTAGTGCCTTTCAACTTAACTTCATGCCACCATTTGCAGTAAGTTGTGCCTTTCAACTTCAAGCCAAAGCAACCAAGTCACCATTTGTAATAAGTAGTGCCTTTCAAAGTAGTGTCTTTCAACTTCAAGCCAAAGCTCCCAAGCCACCATTTGCAGTAATTAGTGCCTTTCAACTTCATGGATAGGATCGATTTCGAGGGAGATGGGCCAATCACAGGCAGGTGGGACTAGTGTAGATGGGGCATATTGGTCGGCATTGGCAAGTTGGGCCGAAGGGCCTGTTTCCATGCTGTAGGACTATGACACAATAGACAATAGGTAATAGGTGCAGGAGTAGACCATTCGGCCCTTCGAGCCAGCACCGCCATTCAATGTGATCATGGCTGATCATCCCCAATCAATACCCCATTCCTGCCTTCTCCCCATATCCCCTGACTCGGCAAACTTTAAGAGCCCTATCTAGCTCTCTCTTGAAAGTATCCAGAGAACTGGCCTCCACCACCCTCTGAGGCAAGGAATTCCACAGACTCACAACTCTCTGTGAGAAAAAATGTTTCCTTGTCTCCATTCTAAATGGCTTGTATTATTCTTAAACTGTGGCCTCTGGTTCTGGACTCAACATCGGGAACATGTTTCCTACATCTAGCATGTCAAAGCCCTTAATAATTTTATATGTTCCAATCAGATATCCTCTCATCCTAAACTCCAGAGTGTACAAGCCCAGCCGCTTCATTCTCTCTGCATATGACAGTCCCGCCATCCCGGGAATTAACTGCAGCTTTGGCACCGACCGTGCAAGAGCTAGCTGCTCTTGAAAAGGAGGCGCAGTCGTCTTTCTTACAGTTTGCCTTTCATCACAACCAATTGTTCAAAACGCTATTGATTGCAACATACGCCTTAATTTAGTTGAACAAAGAAACTGACAAGTTACTAAAGAACCGCTGCACTCCCTCAATAGCAAGAAAGTTCTTCCTCAAATTAGGGGACCAAAACTGCACACAATTCATCTTTTATAATAGACCAGCATCTTCCCCGCAGGCTAGCTGTTCTATAATTCCCTATTTTTTCTCTCTCCTGCCTTTCTTAAAAAGTGGGATAACATTAGCTACCGTCCAATCCACAGGAACTGAATCTGAATTTATAGAACATTGGAAAATAATCACCAATGCGTCCACGATTTCTAGAGCCACTTCCTTAAGTACCCTGGGATGCAAACCATCAGGCCTTGGGGATTTATGAGCCTTCAGTCCCATCAGTATATCGAACACCATTTCCTGCCAAATGTGGATTTCCTTCAGTCATCCCAGATCCTCTGGCCACTACTATATCAGGAAGATTGTTTGTGTCCTCCTTAGTGAAGACAGATCCAAAGTATCTGTTCAACTCATCTGCCATTTCCTTGTTCCCCATAATGAATTGACCTTTTTTGGTCTTCAAGGGTCCAACTTTGGTCTTAACTAATTTTTTCCTCTTCACATACCTAAAGAAGCTTTTACTATCCTCCTTTATATTCTTGGCTAGCTTACCTTCGTACCTCATCTTTTCTCCCCGTATTGCCTTTTTAGTTATATTCTGTTGCTTTTTAAAAGTTACCCAATCCTCTTGCTTCCCGCTCATCTTTTCTATGATCCTAAATGAATTATAGGACGTAACATTTGATTCCTTGGTCTGGAATCTCTTTGGCCCTGTTGTGAGGTGGTGATTGCTGCAGTATGTCTGTACAGACTCCTCACCGTACAGTCTCTGCCAATATATCCCTCTTTGATGCTGATCCATGGGTACTGGCGTGAGCAGAAAAAGGAATAAGAACAGATAACAGGATAAAACAAGACTTCAGATGCTGAAAATCTGAAATAAAGATAGTAGATGCTGGAAATACTCAGCAGGTCAGGCAGCACCTGTGGAAAGAGAAACTGGGTTAACATTTATGCTTGAAGACCCAGGTTCGTTTTAACTCAGTTTTGACATACAGTTTGATGAAAGAATGGATGGACTGGGCTTATATTCACTAAAATTTAGAAGGATGAGATGGGATCTGATAGAAACATATAAAATTCTTAAGGGATTGGACAGGCTGGAAGCAGGAAAAATGTTTCCCATGTTGGGGGAGTCCAGAACCAGGGGTCACAGTTTAAGAGTAAGGGGTAGGCCATTTAGGACTGAGATGAGGAAAAACTTTTTCACCCAGAGAGTTGTGAATCTGTGGAATTCTCTGCCACAGAAGGTAGTGGAGGCCAATTCACTGGATGCATTCAAGAGAGAGTTAGATATAGCTTTTAGAACTAATGGAATCAAGGTATATGTGGAGAAAGCAGGAACGGATGATCACCCATCAAATGGCCAAATGGCCTACTCCTGCACCTATTTCCTCTGTTTTTAATTTGCGGAGAAGATGGGGGAAAGCCCCTGGATAACCATGTCCGACCTTTCCTGTGTTCTGAGACAGCCATGAGTGGGATACACAGGCCTATGAAAGGCAGAGTGAAGTGGTGCATTTAAGTAAAACATTAGTGACAGAAAAGCAAAAAACGCTGGAAGTACTCAAAGGGTCAGGATGCAATTCTGCAGAGAGATGGAGTTAATGATTGAGGCCAATGACCTTTCAGCAGTTCAGATGAGTGGCCATTGAGATAAATGATCAACTCTGTTTCTCTTCACCGGTGCATGCTAACCTTCTCACTTTTTCCACCATTTACTGCTTTTATCTGAGATTTTCATGACCTGGAGAATTTCACAACTGAAGAGTAACAGTGATTAGTTCATGACCTTTCTCCTATCCTTCAAACCTGACATTTTCAGTTAACATTTCCTTCTATGACTGACACACGGAATGGAGGGGGGTGAGGAGAGGTGGGAAGACATCTCAACTGTCTATCTCTGTAATCACTTCACTGAAAGCATTTAAATTGTATCTAGTTGAGCACTTGAATAGCCTTGGCATAGAAGGCTATGGGTCAAGTTCTGGAAGATTGGAATAATTACAGACGGGTCCCAACTGGTCGGCATGGATTTGATGGGCTGAATGGCCTGTTTCTGTGACTCTCTGACTATGACAACCCACTCTCAATGGAGCTAACAATTGGTTCAATGGTTTCAATGTTTTGTGGAGAATTGGTGGTGCTATTTCTGGTTTCCAAGGAAGTGTTGAGTGAAGTGTGTCTACAAATAAAATAATCAATAATTAGTTTAATCCTATCTAACATACATTTGGGACTAAATAAAACTCTTTGTGGGTTTTAGATTATGGGGTTTACAGTGGAAATTCAAATTGTTTAACAAATAAGCTTGGAAAATTTGAGGTGTTTTCCTTAAAGACTCGGTGAAAGGGTTATACAACACCAGAAGTGTTCTTTTTATTATACAAAGGAACCGCAGATGCTGATTTTAACAAAGATAGACAGATTTTGGATAGAGCCACATGTGAACCCAAGAGAGATACATCATTGCAAATAGTGAAGACAGTTATCTTTTAGTGGGAGGAGGTGTGGGAGGAGGGGAGGTGGGAAAGGAGGAGAGGCAGGGAAGGGGGGAGAAATTTGAGTAAAATGTTTAATTTATCCTGATATAATCTTGATCTGCCACTATTCAATGGTCATTTGCACAGTATTCATATCCCAAAGTGAGGAGATTTCACACATCAGTGGCTGGACCTGGATTCCAAGTTGGAGAGTTAGCATTGTCTTAATCCATTGTGTCTTCCATCTTTCTGATAAGAAAAGACAACTGGAGAGAAGGTGGAGTGGAGGAGGTCAAAAGGATGACACAAACTCTGGAATCAGCAAAGCACATGAGTGGCGAAGAAGACAGGCAACCCACGGGATAATCTGTGCCCCACTCTTCCAGTGTAACAGGTGTATAAGTAATGCTAAAGAGAGATACTTTTTTAAAATGTATTAATCATAAAGGGAACAATCTGTGCCAGCATAATTTCTAGCCCACTCCCATTTGCTGATCCTCCTTTCACGATCTTGCAGCTTGGGTGATATTAGTGAAAGTATTAGAGATGGCCCAATAAATGTAGGAGACTAGGGTCAAAATGAGCACATGAAATTTGTTCTGTTATTAATGCCTCCCAGTAGCTTAATGTTTTAATCAATTTGCTGTCCCTGAGCTGGTGAAAGACTGGTAGAGATGTTTGGCGGGAGTCCAGGGGAACATAGTGCCGCAGTATCAGGCATGCAGTGGAGTAGTTTAAGCTGATTAACCTGACGCCCGTCAGAAGCTGCAAGCACTCAATGGATTTCACTGAACCCACTCAATTGTGGTCTTTCTTTTTGTGGAATGAAGAATTTACAAAGGAGATTGTTGAAGCTCACCCCATCTGACCTGCTCTTCATCACGATCAATATTTTCTCATCCCAGACCTTAAATCTTTATTAATGCGCTAAAACTGCACCATCAGTCACACCTATGAAGCTCACTGCTCTTACTTCTCAGGACTGTATCTAGCCTGAGTTTTAACATTTATTTTTACTTACTCCATTTTTTAGGATCTGGGCATCAATGGCAAGGCCAGCACTTATTGCCCATCGCTAGTCACCCTTGAACTGATTGGGAGATTTGAAGTCACATGTGGGCTAGACTGGGTAAGGGACCAAAGGGACCTGTTTCCGCGCTGTATCGTTAAACTAAACTAAACTAAAAGATGATCAGCGAACCGGATGTATTTTTACAACAGGTTTGGAGTTGTCATTAGTAATAACCATTTGGTTTAATTCCACTCGAGTAAACTGAATTTAAATTCTACAGCTGCCATTGTGGGACTTGAAGTTAGGTCTCTATT
This sequence comes from Leucoraja erinaceus, assembly GCF_028641065.1. NCBI lineage: Eukaryota > Metazoa > Chordata > Chondrichthyes > Rajiformes > Rajidae > Leucoraja > Leucoraja erinaceus. Next base: position 30,874,702 of record NC_073384.1, read on the forward strand.
TAGGCCTTTGGATTACTAGCCCAGTAATTGAGCTACCGTGTCATCGCCTGATTGGAACCAACCGCAGAGTGCCAGACCGACAGGGAGCCCAGATTGATAACACTGAATTTCATACTTGGTTTTGTATTATGCACATTTGTATAATTTGAAGGCATCAAAAATATATATTCTTAATTAATTCACTCCCTTTGTTGGAGGGATCATTACTTACTGTCATCCCCAATTGCTACCGAAGTCAAGTCAGGGAACCAATAGGAGTCAACAATGATGGTGGGTTTGGAGACGCAAGACACTGCAAGCGCTGGAATCTGGTGCAAAACAACAAACAGGTGGACAAGCAGCATTTGTGGAGGCAGAGGGATCCACCGATGGTCTAAACCCTGCACCAGAGTGTAGAGGAAAGATAGTCGGTGTAAAGAGGTGAGAGATAGGGATCAGACAGGGGCTGGAAGGAAGTAGGTGGAACGAGGCAAAGGTGGGAAATAATTGGCAGATGAAGCCAAGTGGAGGAAGGTGAGAGGGGAACTTGGAGACAGAGGCTGGTGGGTGATGGGTGAAAATAAATAAGGGATGTGTCTAGGTTTGCACAAATTACAGACGAGGAAAGAAAGACAATTTCATTCTCTGAAGGACATTGATAAGATTTTAATACAAGTTAATTATTATACATTATTAACATTGCTTAATGTGACTGTTTATCTCAAACTATTTTTTAGGAACTGAATTTAAATGCTAGTGCAGTGTGATTCATGACTCCCTATCAATAGTCCAGGCCTCTGGTACTTATCAAGTGTGATCTATGATCTAAGTATTTTACCCACTATACTACCATTTGAGATTTTGTTGCGTGTATCAGGAGATGTCCATGCAGGAGACTGAAATAGGACCTGCTGGAAACTCTTCTAGTGGCTTTTCTTCAGTCTCATGAGTAAAAGGGGGTGGCACTGTGGTCCAGCGGTAGAGTGGTCCACCACGCCACTGTGCCAACATATCTAAAGCAGGTGCATAATGGCATTTAACATGGATATTAAAATATAATACAGGCCCTTTGGTTGTCATTGTTGACAAATGTCCATCTGCAGGGTGGCGTGTTGACACAGTGGTAGAATTGCTGCCTTAAGGACCTGTCCCACGTGCCCGTCATTTGCGCGCCATTTACGCAACCTCCAAAAATGTGGTTGTCGCATTGTGACGCACTGGTAGCGTGTGGGTAGCGCCGGACGGGTGCATGGAGAGGCGTGGAGGAGTGTGAAGTTGCGCGCGGTATCGCGCGGTGCTCCAGGATTTCGTGCTGCATGAAATCCTCGCGCGCCACCTCCGTGACGTATCGCGTATGCAAGCTGCCGCATTGGGTACGCTCACTGACGCATTGGCATCGCACGCTGGCGTCCCGACGTCTCACGTGTATTGTGTGGTGACGCATGGTTACGTCACAGTGTGTAACCATGCGTCGCAGCTCGCCGCAGGGTATTCTAATGACGTCACACGCACCAGACGGCATGATGACACGTGATTTGCACGTGACGTCGCTCGTAACGACGCGTCGACCTATTTTACATATGACACATAAATGAGGCGCAAATGACGGCCAAGTGGGGCTGGCCCTTTACAGCACAAGAGACCTGGGTTTGATCCTGACTACAGGTGTTTGCACGTTCTCCCTGTGACCACATGGGTTTTCTCTGGGTACTCTGGTTTCCTCCCACAACCCAAAGACATACAGAAATGTTGGTTAATTGTCTTTGGTAAAGTTGTAATTTGGCCCTAGTGTGTTGGATGGTGCTAGTGTATGGGGTGATTGCTGGTCAGCATGGATTTGGTGGGGCAATGGGCCTGTTTCCATACTGGATCTCTAAAGTACAGTAAAGTACTAAAGGAGATAATTTTGCAGCTTTGACGCTGTCCTGCTTGGAGAGGGAGTTGGTTCATCTGTGGTTGCATTCGCTGCTATGGCTGACTTGACATATGCTTGACAGGCAGCCCCTCCCAGAGCTTCCACAGGTGAAGTTGTCGCTGGCTGTTGCATTGGGGTGTGTGTTGCTAATGAGCATTTTGTGGCTTTGGTGCTTGACCTCCAGGGTCTGGAACCGTGCTGTTGTGTTGCTTCAATCCCGCCTGGAAATCCTTTCTCCACCTCCCCCGGTCCTCAGCAGCTACTTCCCAGTTGTCAGTGCCAATGTAAAACATTGTCATTACTCTTTTAACTGTATCCTTGTAGTGAAGCTTTGGTCTTCCTCTTGGCCTCTATGCATTGGCGACCTCCCTGTATAGCACCACTTTATGGACGCATCAATTTTCCATCTTGTGTACATGCCTCTGCTTGATAATCGCAGGGATGCTAGTCTTGTTGGTCAGGGAGAGGCAGATTCATTGGTGATTTTGTCCTGCCAAGAAACCCCCAGGATGTGATGAAGGCAATGGAAATGACAACGTTCTTGATCTAGATAAGTTGTCCAAACTTCACTACTATACCGTAACATGCTCAAGATGCACAATTTGTAGACAGTTATCATGGTCATGATTGTGAGTTTCCTGTTCTTCTATGCCCACTTGGTTAGTCTCCGGAAGGTGGTTGCTGCCTATCCTATAAGTCAATTGATTTCCTCATCCAGAGAGATGTTATCAGTCACAATAAATCCTAGGTAGGTGAATTTGTTGATCGTTTTTAGCAGAGCAGTGTTTAGGGTGATTTCAAGGGGGAGTGGAGTGTCCTGACACATGACAACAGTTCTCTTAATGGTGATTGTCAGTTAGTATTTGTTGGAAACATGAGACTGTCTCTCTATCAGCCGCTGAATTCCTTCTTCTTTTGAGGCGATGAGTGCAGCATCATCAGCGTACAGGAATTCCCAAGTTATAGGAGAAGAATTAGGCCATTCGGCCCATGGAGTCCACTCCACCATTCAACCATGGCTGATCTCATCCCATTTCAAGTCGATTCTAGTCAAGAGAGTTTATTGCCATGTGTCCCAAATGGGACAATGAAATTCTTACTTGCGGCAGCACAACAGAATATGTAAACATAATACATAACAGAAGATAAAAGTTCAATGTGTCTATAGACCATAGATCATATATACACAATAAATAAACAGATATAGTTCAATAATAATAATAGACTGTTGCTGTTGAGATCTTATTTGAGGTTGTGTTTAATAGCCTGATGGCTGTGGGGAAGTAGCTGTTCCTGAACCTGGATGTTACAGATTTCAGGCTCCTGTACCTTCTTCCCGATGGCAAGGTGAAATGAGTGTGTGACCAGGATAGAGTAGGTCTTTGATGATGTTGGCAGCTGTTTTGAGGCAGTGCCTGCGATAGATCTCTTCGATGGTGGAGAGGTCAGAGCCGGTGATGGACTGGGCAGTGGTCACATCTTTTTGCAGTCTTTTCTGCTCCTGGATGTTCAAGTTGCCGAACCAGGCCACGATGCAGCCAGTCAGTATGCTCTCTACTGTGCACCTGTAGAAATTCGAGAGAATCCTCCTTGACATACCGACTCTCCGTAATCTAAGGAAGTAGTGCTGATGTGCCTTCTTTTTAATTGCCTCAGTGTGCTGGGACCAGGAAAGATCTTCGGAAATAAACATGCCTAGGAATTTGATGTTTTTGATCCTTTCCACATCATCCGGTTGGTATGGACAGGATTGTGGGTCCCTATCCTTCCACTTCCAAAGTCCACAATTTTCCTGCCTTCTCACCTTCATTCTTTACCTTTCTACTTTGCTAGATTGAAGAGCTTTCCATCGCTTCTGGTGTGATGATACACTTCTCCCATGTATATTGGGATGGCAAAGGACAGATACGAAAATGCCAAAAAGATTGGGAGCTAGGGCACTTTATACCTCTGATTAGTAGTAAAGTTGAGCCTTCAGTTATGTTGAGTCCACTTAAGTGAACTTCTATGTATCTTAAATTGCCTATTCATTGTGAAGGAATAGTGTAAAATCTGTTATAATATTTTTAATATTATTCATAATAACGTTTTAATATTTTACAAAGCGGAGAGAGAAAGGAAATACCACTAAAAAAATATGTTCCTGGGAAATTGGTTGCAAATTTCATAATGTAGTTAGTTTATGGCTAAAATAGATTGTACAGATTTCAACACAAAATGTATTTAACAATACAATTGTCATAAGCTAGAGAGTATTTTCTGTCTCAGAGCTAACATCAGTCTTAGTCAGCTGTCCCATCAATCCCTGTTCATCCACGACTATGAGAGAAAAACGGTGTGTTGGACAAAGACATGTGCCCAACCAAGCAAAGAATGGCCCTTGCTGCAGTTTGACTCCAGTGCTTGGATCCAGGGGGTCTTGGTTGGATGGCTGGCCAGAATTTAAATATGAAAACATTACACCCAGATTGCCTGTCACACTTCTTTTGGTGTCACACTACAGTTTTTGTTGTAGATACAGCGCGGAAACAGGCCCTTCAACCTACCGAGTCTCCGTCAACCACTATTCCTTTCTACTTCCGACCCAGTTCTCTAGCACTATCCTATGCACTAGGAATCGTTTTTGTACAATTTTACCAAAGCGGATTAACCTAAAAACCTGTATGTGTTTGGAATGTGGGAGAAAACCGGCGCATCCAGAGAAAACCCACACGATCACAGGGAGGACATACAAACTCTGTACAGGCAGCACTCGGAGTCAGGAGCAAACCCGGGTCTGTGGCGCTGTAAGGCAGCAACTCTACCACTGTGCCCATATTCGGGATATTTATATACGTCCATTACCGTGCTGCCCATATTTGGCTTATTTATATAAATACATCAATGTGTACAAAGGTTGACTGATCCTGGTTTCATAATCATGCAGCAACAACTGATCACAAAAGGAGAGAGAATGTGTGGTAATCAAAACCTGAAAGAGTAGGTTCCTGTGGAGAATTGCTCAGAATCCCGAGTACTAATTAAATGGTTCAATCAGAATCAGAATCAGAATGCTTTATTGTCATTACAACGAGATTACTGTGTCTCTCCATTTAAAAGAACTTCAAACATTCACATACTCATACTTTTTACACTCCCTCCCTCCCCAAACCCACCCATGGATTCACATTTACATAAATTAACACTCTCTCCCACCCCTCCTCCTTCCCCATAACCCGCTCCCGAGCCAGTTCAGTTCCAAGATTGCTGATGGGTAAAAGCTGTTCTTGAGTCTGGCAGTGCGTGACTTTAGTGACCTGTACCTTTTTCCTGAGGGCAGCAGCAAAGATCCTAGAGGAGCAAGATAGACCACTCCTCGAAAAACGCGTAGTATGACGTGTGTGATCGTCGACGCCATTTTTCGAGGCATTTATTGGGCTTCCCCCACACTGTCATGGCGTCCTGATCTAAATTTCATCTCACTGCTCTGCTATCAATTATTCTAATCGTAAATCTAAATGACCCGACCTGTCATTCTTTAGGTTCCCCAATAAAAAAGAAAGGTGAGAAAATATTTTTATTATTTTCAGTCGATATTCTGTCGTGAAAATGTTATTTTCTGTTCTCCCATCAACGGCCATTGGGAAACTGGGTTTGTCGGTACATTAGAAAGTTATTAGACTTATTTTAATAGTTCTTTACTTACCATAATAATAAAGACAATTTTAACACTTCTGTACGTTTTTGGTTTTGTTCTTGTAAGGGATTGGTCTCCAAAATATGGCCCGCGGACACATCAGGTCCAGTGACCAGGAGATTTCTCGAGCTCAGATTCAAGTCCGAGAATGGGCGGCTGTTACCCATTATATTCCTCGAATTGTCAAGACATCACAAGCAAAGATCACAAGCCCGCCGTGAAGAAGGGTGCAATCAAATATTATATAACTCTGCTCTATCATCTTTTGGGTGCAATGGTGGGTCGGGGGGTTAGGCGGCGGCGGCCGCAATCAAAGATACGAGAGGAGCTCTGCTCTATAATCTTTGGTCGGAATGGGACGGCTGCGCGTTATAATGTGCTATTGTTCCACTCTCCCTCTCCCCCTTCTCCCTGTCCCCCTTCTCCCTCCCCCCTTCTCCCTGTCCCCCCCTTTCCCCTTCTCCCTTTCCCCTTCTCCCTCTCTTCTTCTCCTCTCTCTCCCCTCCTCTCGATCTCTCGCTCCCCTCTCTTCTCTCGATCTCTCTCTCTCTCTCCCCTCTCTTCTCTTCGCGATCTCCCTCCCTTCCCTCTCTCCCTCCCTTCCATCTCTCCCTCCCTTACCTCTTCGTGAGAGTTGGCAGCTCTGCTATGCCTTGGGTCCAAAAGAGGATAGAAAGAAAATACTTAATGGTCTTTGTAAGAAGATTTTAATAAGCTCTTATCCATTTAAGGTAAATTGACATATTAAAGGCAAAACGCATTTTCAATATACAGGTCTCTCCACACAACTGAAAACAATTGCATTTAAGTGATATATCATCCATTGTTCAGGCAAGTAGCAATAGGTTACAATAAACTTCCTACATATTCCAGGAATTCATCTCATAACAATGGGAGAGGCTTAAATGCATTGTAAAATCATAAATCCATGTTGACTTGGACTAATCCTTTTACTGCTATCCAAATGCCCCATTATTACATCTTTAATAATTGACTCCAGCATCTTTCACACCACCAAAGTCAGGCTAACTGGTCTGTAATTCCCTGTTTTCTCTCTCGCTCCTTTCTTGAAAAGTGGGATAGCATTAGCTACCCTCCAATCCACAGGAACTGATCGTAAATCTATTGATCGTTGGAAAATAATAGAAACATAGAAATTAGGTGCAGGAGTAGGCCATTCGGCCCTTCGAGCCTGCACCGCCATTCAATATGATCATGGCTGAGCATCCAACTCAGTATCCCGTACCTGCCTTCTCTCCATACCCTCTGATCTCCTTAACCACAAGGGCCACATCTAACTCCCTCTTAAATATAGCCAATGAACTGGCCTCGACTACCCTCTGTGGCAGAGAGTTCCAGAGATTCACCACTCTCTGTGTGAAAAAGGTTCTTCACATATCGGTTTTAAAGGATTTCCCCCTTATCCTTAAGCTGTGACCCCTTGTCCTGGACTTCCCCAACATCGGGAACAATCTTCCTGCATCTAGCCTGTCCAACCCCTTAAGAATTTTGTAAGTTTCTATAAGATCCCCTCTCAATCTCCTAAATTCTAGAGAGTATAAACCAAGTCTATCCAGCCTTTCTTCATAAGACAGTCCTGACATCCCAGGAATCAGTCTGGTGAACCTTCTCTGCACTCCCTCTATGGCAATAATGTCCTTCCTCAGATTTGGAGACCAAAACTGGACGCAATACTCCAGGTGTGGTCTCACCAAGACCCTGTACAACTGCAGTAGAACCTCCCTGCTCCTATACTCAAATCCTTTCGCTATGAAAGCTAACATACCATTCGCTTTCTTCACTGCCTGCTGCACCTGCATGCCTACTTTCAATGACTGGTGTACCATGACACCCAGGTCTCGCTGCATCTCCCCTTTTCCTAGTCGGCCGCCATTTAGATAATAGTCTGCTTTCCTGTTTTTGCCACCAAAATGGATAACCTCACATTTATCCACATTATACTGCATCTGCCAAACATTTGCCCACTCACCCAGCCTATCCAAGTCACCTTGCAGTCTCCTAGCATCCTCCTCGCAGCTAACACTGCCCTCCAGCTTAGTGTCATCCGCAAACTTGGAGATATTGCCTTCAATTCCCTCATCCAGATCATTAATATATATTGTAAATAGCTGGGGTCCCAGCACTGAGCCTTGCGGTACCCCACTAGTCACTGCCTGCCTAATGAAGAACTCAACCATATTATGGTCACTCATGCCCAAGGGGGCACGTACAACAAGATTGCTAACTAACCCTTCCTCATTACTCAATACCCAGTCTAAAATAGCCTGCTCTCTCGTTGGTTCCTCTACATGTTAATCATATGTATAAATATATATGTATGTGTATATATGCATGTATGTGTATATATGCATGTGTATGTATATGTGTGTATATATGTATGTATATATATGTTTATATGTGTGTATGTATGTGTATATATGTATGTGTGTATATATGTATGTGTATATATATGTGTGTATAAATATATATATATGCATATATATATTATTACTATATAATTATATATATAATTGCCTTTATGGTTTATGTATATCATCTTACAAGACAAATAAATTAATAGTGATTATTTAAATCAAAGTTGCTTCTGATCCATGAGAATAAACTTAATTATCTCTAACTTGCCTCTCACACACAGACACACATTCATATAAATATATAAAATATGTATACGTTAAATTTAATTTTGTGCAGTGTGTGTTAAAGCAATACAATGCAAGGGAAACTACGCAAAGGAGGGGGCTGTTCCCGCTACAAGATACTCGAGGATCTTTGCTTTGGATCAAAGATTATAGCGGAGCTCTATAATCTTTGCTTTGGATCACAGCGAGTGGCATACCGGAAGTCGCGTGTCGCATTGAAAAATGGCGGCCGTGACGTTCCGTCACGTACTACACGTCAGCCCATTGAATTTCGGAAGAGTGGTCTATCTTGCTCCTCTAGGATCTTTGGGCAGTAGTGTGAAAAGGTGGTGACAAGGATGTGTAATGTCTTTCACGATATTACAGGTCTTGCTGCGGCATCTGGAGTGGTAAATGTTCTCCAGAGGGGGCAGGGGGAGTCCAATGATACCCTGGGCAGTTTTTATCACCCTCTGGAGAGCTGCTTTGTCAGCTGCTGAACAGTTCCCAAACCAGGCAGTTATGCAGTAAGTCAGTATGCTTTCTACCGAACAGCGGTAGAAAGACTCCAGCAGTTTAGCAGACAGATGGGCCTTCCTCAGTGTTCTGAGGAAGTAAAGTCTCTGTTGTGCCTTTTTTACAACCACAGCAGAGTTCACATACCATTTAAGATCCTCACTGATGTTGATCCCCAGAAATTTAAAACTAGGCACCCTCTCCACTTCCTCGCCCCCTATCTCCAGTGGCCTGAGCTCCGCTCTATGTCGCCTGAAATCAGTGATGATCTCCTTTGTCTTTTTAGTGTTCAGAGAGAGATTGTTGTGAGCACACCACTCAGAAAGTCTGTGCACCTCCTCTCTATAGGCGACCTCGTTCCCATTTGAGATGAGCCCCACCACGGTTGTATCGTCCGCAAATTTTATGATCCTATTTGCGGGGTGATGGGGCAAGCAGTCATGTATGTATAGGGCGTAGAGGAGCGGACTGAGCACACAGCCCTGTGGTGCTCCTGTGCTGAGGGTCAGGGATGTTGAGGTGTAGGGTCCAAGTCTCACCGTCTGTGGGCGTCAAAACACTTGATGAAAATTTGGTTCTGTCTTTGGTTTAAGATTGGAAATAAAATTCTGACATATAAAATAAAACATAAGCTGCCTGAACTACCAAACAGGTCATGTAGCTTCTGTGAAAATAGATGGGAGGTTTCATGTCAATACCTTTTCATCAGAACCTTCCCTGATGAATGGTCATCAGCCTGAAATATTGATTCTCGTTCTCTCTCCGCAGATGCTGCCTGACCTGCCGCATATTTCTGTTGCATAAACCTACCCCAGACCAGTCTTAAGAAGGATCTCGACCCAAAACGTCGCCAATTCCTACTCTCCATAGATGCTGCTTCACCCACTGAGTTTCCACAGCATTTCTTGTCTACCAACAGCTGTAGAGTTTAAATTCCGATAATGATCTGATAATAGACAATAGGTGCAGGGGTAGGCCATTTGGCCCCTCGAGCCAGCACCGCCAATCAATGTGATCATGGCTGATCACATTGGGGGGCATTGTGGACCTGAGGGATCTAGGAGTATAGGTACAAGGTTCACTGAAAGTAGAGTCACAGGTAGATAAGGTTTTCAAGTAGGCTTTTGGTACATTAGTCTCCATCAGTCAAGGTATTGTGTATAGAAGTTGTGATATTACATTAATTGTTGGTGAGCTCGCATTTGGAGCATTGTGTTCGGTTTTGATTACCATACTATAGGAAGGATGTTATTAAGCTGGAAAGGGTGCAGAGAAGAATCATGAGGATGTTGCAAGGACTCGAGTGCCTGAGCTATAGGGATAGGTTTGACAGGCTAGAACTTTATTCCTTGGGTACAGGAGGCTGAGGGGTGATCTTATAGAGGTGTATAAGATCATGAAGGGAATAGATAGAGTAAATGCAGTCTTTTACCCAGAGTAGGAGAACCAAGAACCAGAGGACATTGGTTTAAGTTGAGAGGGAAAGATTTAACATGAACCTGAAGGGCAACTTTTTAAACAGAGGGTGAGAGGTATATGGAACATGCTGCCAGAGGAAGTAATTGAGGCAGATACTGTAACAACATTTAAAGACATTTGGACAGCTACATGGATAGGAAAAGTTTAGATGGATATTGCAGTAATACAAGCTGGTGGGACTAGCGTAAATGGGGCATCTTGGTCAGCATAGAGAAGCTGGGCCGAAGAGCCTCTATCCATGCTTTATGAGTCTATGGCTCTATGAGACGTGTGGGCCGTTATTTACACAGAGGATGGTGGGTGTCTGGAATATACTGTTGGGGATGGTGGTAGAAGCAGATACAATAGTGATATTTAAGAGGCTTTCCTATATGCAGGGAATGGAGGAATATTTCTTAAATGCTGCAGAAGTGATTAATTTAATGGCATGATTTCCGTCATGGACATTGTAGTCCAAGGAGCCTGTTCTGGTGTAGGACTGTTCAATGTTCCATCTGGGAGGCAAGCAAGGACTAAGATTAACATTTTAATTTAAATGTAGTCCCTTAGACAGTGCTGCACATCCTCATTATGGCAGTGGAGTGCCAATGTCAAGCTTTGTTTTTACAATAGGGTACGATAAGATAGAACCTTATTTATCCCAGGGGGGAAATTGGTCTGTCAGCAGCCAGTCAGGGAAGTCAGTCTACCCCACGACAGAAGGGGGAGGAGTTGTACAGTTTGATAGCCACAGTGCAAAAGGATCTCCTGTGGTGTTCTGTGCTGCATCTTGATGGAACCAGTCTGTTGCTGAAGGTGCTCCTCAAGTTGACCAGTGTGGAGGTGGAGGTGGCGAGTTGGATTGTCCAAGATCCTCTGCAGTTTGAGAAGCATCCTCCTGTCGAAGGCCACGTCCAATGAATCCAACTCCACTCCTTTGATGGAGCCAGACTTCCTGTTGATTTGGTTGGCGTCCACGGCAAATCTCTAGAATAGGATTGTAAATCCACAACTGTCTATAATAGTGCTGCCGTCTGAGCCATGTTGAACCACAGCGAGAGATTCTCCAGGTAGTTAGCAAGGTAAATGTTGAAGACAGTGTAATAAACTACAGCATCCAACTCTGAGACCAGGAATGTATCCACATAATTAATCAGTGCACCTGTAACTTGTGTAAAGAAATCAAATGTAATTGTTTTCATTTGATGTCTCTGGCTGGTCTTCTTGGCGTCTGTTGTGTAATGGTATTCACACTGTGTGATTAATGATCCTGACGTCATTACATTAAGTCTATCAAAAGATCATTTGCAGTTGATTACCCAACAACTCTTTGGCCAGAATGCATTTTAATCACCTAAATGAGTTCAGCAGCACATTACGCCTTTCACGGCCGACTGCTAATGACTCAGCACTTTTTAGCTCATTTCTCCAATGCTGCCTAATGGTTGTTATTTCCCTGTGGGTGATATGGTTGCCGGTTGTCTAAATAATTGTCTCCACACTGATATATAAACCCATTTGTGCAAATGAGAAGTATTGATCACTTTTATGGACAATCCAAAGAATGGTAGAGTGGAGTAAGAAGGAGGAGCTAAAAAATTAAGTGACTGAAGGGGCTGTCCCACTGCGGCAACCTAATCTGCAAGTTTAGAAGAGTTTGCCCTCGACTCAAACTCGACACGTGGTCCTTGAAGGTCACTGGAACTCTCCTTCATGCTCGAGGGAAGTTCCCGCATACTCGCGACCTCAGCTAGGTTGCAGAAAACTTTTCAAAATGTTGAAACATTTTCCGCGAGTAAAAATTGGTCGGCATGGTTCTTTTGAACTCGTAGTGCAATGGAGTGGGGTCGCTATTTAGTTAAAGACAGTTGAGGGCAGCCGTAGGCAATCACCTTCGTTGACTGGGCATTTTAATTGGCTCATTGGAGATTTCAGGACCAAGGAAAACCGACCGGTAGGTAAAATGCCCGCTAAAATGCTGCTGCACCCGCTGAGTTTCTCCAGCGTTTTTGTGTACCTTCGATCTTCCAGCATCTGCAGTTCCTTCTTGAAAACTTTATTAAACGTTGTCTGACTTCTTAAAAGTGGCTCCACTCCTTCTCCCCCCATTCTCCTCCCCCCTTCTCCCCCCTTCTCCCCCCTTCTCCCCCCTTCCCCCCCTTCTCCTCCCCTCCGCGCTCTCTAAAGGACTTAACGTACACTGTGCAGCCATCTTTTACCTTCCTCTTCATCGTGGGTGGTAATTTCAGACAGTCGGTCGATCCAGCTCGCGGTTTCATCGCGGACGGTCGATCCAGGCGAGTGCACTCGAGCTTGAAAGTCGAAGACACTATTCTGAACTCGCAGATTAGATCGCCGCAGTGGGACAGCCCCTTGAGTATCATGAAGTTCGGCACTTTCAATGCCTCTAAGATGAAGGTTAGCTAATGGAAGCATGGGAGTTTGGCTAATGGGTATTCTTTCATCTTTATAATGTCTCCTGCCTTTGCCTCTGTCCCAGTTCAGAATGGTTTGGCAAAGTCCGCATGCTTTCTTAGGAAAAAGAAAGGGTGTAACTAATGGGGTAGATAAGGAGGAAACAGAGAATGTAATATATCTGGATTTTCAGAAAGGATTCAATAACTCACTGCACAAGGTTATTAAAGAAAGGGCATTCTCATGCAATGGACGAATTGATTAATCGACAAAAAAACATTATAGGACAAAAGGGAGACACAATAGATTGCAGATGCTGGAATCTTGAGACTGGATCCAAAGAGGTTCCTGAACCAAAACATTTCCTACCCATTCCCTCCCCAGATGCAGCCAGACCTATAAAATTCCTCCAGCACTTTGTGTTTTGTTGAGAGACAATAGGTGTCGTCTTTGTGGGAAAAGCCATAATTAATGGATTAATGTTTGGTGCTTCAGCTATTTACAATTAATACTATCAATTTAAATAAAGGAAAAAAGTCACAAAGTTCTGGAGTAACTTAGCATGTGAGGCAGCATCCCTGGTGAACATGGATTGGTGACGCTTCAGATCAGGAACCTTCTTCAGGAGTCAGAAGAAGTTTCCGGAACCAAAACATCACCTAACACGTCTGAGGAAGGGTTTAGTTTAGTTTAGTATAGTTTAGTTTAGTTTAGTATAGTTTAGTTTAGTTTAGTTTAGTTTAGTTTAGAGATACAGCATGGAAAAACGTCCTTCAGCCCACCGAGACCATGCTGACCAGTGATCACACCAAGGACAATTTTTACAAATTTTACCAAAGCCAATTAATCTACATGATTGAATGGTGGAGTAGACTTGGATGGACTAAATGGCTTAATTCTGGTCCTAGAACTTTGAACAAACCTGCACCTCTTTGGAATGTGGGAGGAAACCAGATCACCCAGAGAAATATCACGCGGTTACAGGGAGGACGCAGGAACTCCCTACAGACAACATGTGCAGACGGTCAATCCGGCAAACGGTTTCATCGCTGACGGTCAATCCAGCTCGATGTTTTTCAGGCGAGTGCCCTCGAACTTGACGGACGAAGACAGTCGCTGAAAAGCCGCGTTAGTGGGACAGGCCCTTCATAGAAAGTGTGAAAACAACATTTTGATAGTATGATTGTAATAGAAGAGTATTTTTCAATGTGGAGAGGTCAGTTAATGTAAATGTTCAAAGTGATTTGGGGAACCTAATGTAGAAAAGAAAGGTTGGCATGCTGTTAACTCAAATTGAGTTGAGTTTATTGTCATATGTACAAGTGAGGTACATGTATAAAGAAAAGCTTGCTTGCAGCAGTGTCAAAGGCTCATAGTCTCAAATGACACACAACACATAAGTTATACATAAATTAAACCTCAATTATATGAGACTGCAAATAAGACATTAGTGCAGCATCATAATTATACAATTAAGGTGGCAAATGGCATATTAGCCTCTCTCACCAGGGTTTGGAGCACAAGTAATCTTGCTGTGGTTTTCCAACTTAGTCAACATTTGGAGCTTTGTGTTAGTTTTAGTCTCCTTGTTGCAGGAAGGTTGGCCCAGAGAGGATGCAAGTAGAATAAAAAATCAAAACGCCACAGATGCTGGCAAACTGAAATATGAACAGAAAAGGCTGGAAACAATCAGCAGATCAGGCAGCATCTGCGGAGAGAGAAACAGGGTTAATGTTTACATCAATGACATGTCACCAAAAATTATATATGGTGGCTATCAAACATACTGAGCAGATTCAGAATTATCTGTTTTATTCAACGCTCTTTGGTGATCAAAAAAGTAAAGTTGATGTTGTTAAAATATACCTGGTTGTTGGAAAACTGGACAAGGTAGTTTTGAAAGGCTGCTTCCCTGCATCGAGGCACCATCCCAGGAGAACAGGTCTGCCATTTAAAGGGCTGTCCCACTGCGGCGACCTAATCTGCGAGTTTCGAAGAGTCTTGCCCTCGACTCAAACTCGCAGCATGGTCAACACGTGGTCCTAGGAGATCCTAGGAGGTCACTGGAACTTCATGCTCAAGGGAAGTTCCCGCATACTCGCGGCCTGAACTAGGTCACGGAAAAATTTTCAGCATGTTGAAATAATTTCCGCGAGTAAAAATTGGTCGGCATGGTTCTTTTTAACTCGTAGTGTAGTGGAGTGGGGTCGCTATGTAGTTACAGGCAGTTGATGTCAGCCGTAGGCATTTTAATTGGCTCATTGGAGTTTTCAGGACCAAGGAAAACCGACTGGTAGGTTAAATGCCTGCTAAACTTTATTAAACGTTGACTGACTTCTTAAAAATGTCTCCACTCCTTCTCACCCCCCCCCTTCTCCCCCCCCTCCTCCCCCCCCCCCCCCCCCCCCCCCCCCCCCCCCCCCCCCCCCCCCCCCCCCCACCTCTCCCCCTTCTTTCCCCCCTCCCCCCCCCCCCCCCCCCCCCGCGCTCTCTAAAGGACTTCCCGTACACTGTGCAGCCATCTTTTACCTTCCTCTTCATCGGGGGTGTGAATTTCAGGCAGCGCTCCCCCCCCCGCTTTCCCTGGCCCACACTGTGTGTGTGTGTGTGTGTGTGTGTGTGTGTGTGTGTGTGTGTGTGTGTGTGTGTGTGTGTGTGTGTGTGTGTGTGTGTGTGTGTGTGTGTGTGTGTGTGTGTGTGTGTGTGTGTGTGTGTGTGTGGTCGCCGATTAGGGCACCGCAGTGGGACAACCTCTTTAGGATTGCAGTGCACACAACACTGGAGACAATAAATGCTCTGACAATGAGTATACATGAGACTGAGACTATTAAATTATTAGACATAAGCATTTGGGAATTGGTTAGAAAACTGCCGTTAAAGTCAAGGATATGGCACAACCATTTTTACTCCTCTCTGCTCTTCTCATGGTCACATATCTTTCCAAATATTTTGGGCATCATTAGGATAATGAAACGTGTCCATACTGGCCATCCTCACAAACACCATTGGTTCAATTGGGAATGCTTTCCCCATTGGCAATATCTGTGCTGGGATGTTGGGGCAGGCATTGGTGGATGTGGGGTGGGGGGTGGGGAGGGCTCACATTGCTTCAGGGAGATAAGCACTTGTTTGTAATACTTACTTTCGGGTGGCAGCTGCAGGGAACACTGAAGATCCTTTATGTCAGCAACACCAAGGACAGGGTGCATCCTATTGGGATGCTTCAGGACATGGTTTGGCAACTGCTCTGTCCAAGACCACAAGTAATTGCAAAGAGATGTGGATGCAACACAGTCCATCGCACAAAGCAGACTCCATTACATCTACACCATCATTTGCTAAGGCTGTCTCAGGAAAGCAGCCAACATAATCAAGGACCACTACACCCCAGTGATTCTCTTTTCTCTTCTCTCGCATCAGGCTGAAAGTACAACAAGCTTGAAAGCACATAAAGGTTCAGGAACAGCTTCTTCCTCCCTGTCATTAGGCGACTGAATGGACCACTCATACACTAAGTGTGTAGTCACCATCTGCCTCATTGTGGGTACCTTTTTTTATTCTGAAATTTTACTGTAGCTGTAACATTATATACTGCACTCTGGTTATTTTTTCTTGCACTACCTGCTGTATTTGTCTATGGGTTGACTGTACACAGGTATGGTGTGCTCTGACTGGATAGCCTGCAAAAACAAAGATTTTCACTTGGTACCTTGCTGCACATAACAATAATAAACTAGTCAATTCAAGTCAAGTCAAGTTTATTTGTCACATACACATACGAGATGTGCAGTGAAATGAAAGTGGCAATGCTCGCGGACTTTTGTGCAAAAAGACAAACATCCAAACAACCAAACAAACTATAAACACAATCATAATACACATACACCTTTACATAATAACTAATGGAAGGAAAAACGTTCAGTAGAGTTAGTCCCTGGTGAGATAGGCGTTTACAGTCCGAATGGCCTCTGGGAAGAAACTCCTTGTCAACCTCTCTGTTCTCACCGCATGGCAACGGAGGCGTTTGCCTGACCGTAGCAGCTGGAACAGTCCGTTGCAGGGGTGCCAATCAGTGCCAATCAGTACCAATCAGTATCAACTAATGCCAATCAGTACCAATAGTCAAAAACACAAAGTGCTGGAGTAACTCAGCGGGTCAGACAACATCTCTGGAGGACATGGATAGGCAATGTTTCAATATTTGGACTGTTCTGCAGACTGATTGCAATATGAGGGGAGAAAGCTGGAAGAGAGGTGGGGGAAAGACAAAGTCAGGCAAGTGATAGGTTGATACAGGTGAGGGGAGTCAATTGGCAAATGGGTGAACAAAAGCTAAAATGTTGTGAGATAAGAGAAGAGACACGAATTATGAAACCAGTGGAGAAGATATGGGTGGAAGGGGATAGGGGGGAGTGGTGGTGGAGGACAAAGCGAGATGAGATAGTGAGATAAATGAATGCGCAGCCCTGTGGGGCATGGGGAAGAGAGGCGAGAAAATAACCCTCCAGAGATGCTGCCTGACCCACTGAGTTACTGCAGCACATTGTATATTTTATTGTAAACCAGCATCTGCAGTGTGTGTGTGCCTATGCATGGAAAAAAAAAATCAGAACCACCTCATTACAGCCCGTCCTTTCTTTTTATCACTTTCTCGGCAACTGCTGTACTGTGCGGCTTCGGAGATGCTGCTGGGCTCAGCAGTGACCACACCGCCACTTACAATAGGGTGAACTCACGTGATACATTTTATTTACCGTGGTAAGAAAGTCCAGGAGATGCTGTCCCTCACCATCAGGGCACATGTGGTGGCACTGGTGATCTGGGGCTTGCCACAGCATCTCAGTCCTGGTCACAAAGGAGGAGGCTTGAGATTTTAGGGCTTGGAGAGGCCTTGCCTGGAGAGAAGGTGCTGGCAGTGTCATGTTTACCTTGGCGGCTCAGCTTTGGGGTTTGAATAGGCAGAGCTGCCAATCTCTTAATTATCCTGGCAGCTCAGCCTTTGCCCCTGTGTGGGCACAGACCCTCATTGTCCGTGGATAGGGAGAGGTTCTGTCATCTCAGGCCTGCCCAGCCATTCAGTCTTAACCTCAGGAGAGGCACTGGCTGTCTAGGGATTCTCCCCAGCAGTCCAATCTTGACCACACAGTGGCACTGGTTTGTCCCAGTGGCTCAGTCTTCCTCAAACCTATGACAGGAACACAGCTAGCAGGGAGGTGCCCCTAGCAGGGAGGTGCCCCCCTCTTTCTCTCCCTTCATCCCTTCCCCCTCCTCCTCCCCTCCCCTCCCCTCCTCCCCTCCCCTCCTCCCCTCTTCCCTCATCTCCTCCCCTCCTCCCCCTCCTCCTCTCCTCTCCTCCTCCTCCTCCTCCCCTCCCCTTCTACCCCTATTTTTCCTCCCCTCCCCCCTCCCCACCCCTCCTCCTCCCCTCCCCTTCTACCCTATTTTTTTCCCCTCCCCTTCTCCTCCCCACCCCTCCTCCTCCCCTCCCCTCCTCCTCCTCCCCTCCTCCCCTCCTCCCCCTCCTCCTCCTCCTCCCCTTCTACCCTCCTCCCCCCCCCCCCTTCCCCTCCTCCCCCACCCCTCCTCCTCCCCTTCTTCTCCTTCCCTCCCTTCCTCTCTCTGGCTTGAATGCCTGGGTTTTACTATATCTAGAGTAGGCTAACAAAGTTCAAGTGGCCAACCAATGATGATGGGAAATGGCCTCTCCGGGCCTGTCTGCCAGAGATAGGGTTCAGAGCAGCATCCAAGGGAGTGGGTGCTGTCACAGCTGTTGTAACACTATAACACTCTGCTCTGCACAGTGGTGGTTTTCATTGTGCATAATCAGTCGTACTTGTGTAATTACTTTATTGTACTCGTGTATAGTATGATTTTACTGGATAGCATGCAAAGATTTTCACTGTATCTCAGTACATGTGACAATAATAACTCAGTACCAACACCAAAGTAAGAACATGTTGGATGTCAGGCCAGTCTTCCTGCTCTATCCATGGATTCATCATTCATTCCACAGATATACCATTATTACGCAAGCCAAAAGGGTGGATGCACTTCGGACCTGGGTCCTCAGCGTTCTTTCCAGATGTCAATTTTACACCTAACACAGCCCCATTTATTTCTGAAGATAGACACAAAATGCTGGAGTAACTCAGAGGGCCAGGCAGCATCTCTAGATACAAGGAATGGGTGACGTTTCGGGTCGAGACCCTTCAGACATTTATTCCTATAGGCTTACAAACCTACATTAGAAATTGAGGGCCTGAGGTTTAAGTTTACTTTACCTTCATTCATATCAATAATTTATTTGTGTTGCTTGGGCTTTTAAGGGAATCTTGTTTAATTATGTTAGTATTTTCTATGTTTCTGGATGTCATTGGGCATTTGGGATATTTGCAATCAGTGAAAATATGTCTGACACTCAAGTTGTCAGAAGGCTATCAGGGTTTGGCCTCTACATTTGCTTCCCCATATCTGAATGTTTCTGGGAATTCTGCGGTCACACAAACTAAAGGAAAAAATGCTCAACGTACATCAAAATGACCGGCATTTCTCTCTTTATTTCACATTTCCAGTGTTGACAGTTTTGATCTTCCCCATGTTGGTGGAAAGCATCAGCCATTTGGTGCTTGGGTGAGGAGAATTGTCTTCATTCAGTTGATTGCAAATCTTTGTATTTCTCTATCCTAGCGGATGTGGATATGTTGAAGAAGGTGATTGACATCGTAACTGGCACACAGGAAAAGTTTGGGATAAGTGGATTGGAGCGGAAAAGGGGATTTTGGAGGTTGTGATCTCATTAAGAAGTTTTGAGGGACAGAATGGCCTATATCTATTCCCTTTTCCTATCGACTTCCTCATTACTGATACATCAGAGCGTTACAACATGGGGCTGCAGCTAGCCCAGAGACTCCTCACTACACTGGGGACTATTATAGTGTCAGTGCCTTCATCTTTCAGACCTGGCGACAAACATCTTGAAACTCTAGGCATTATTTCAAAGAAAAGCAGGTTTAGGTTTTCTTTTCTACACAGGTTTAGGTTTTTCCGGGTTAACTCATCCCTTCCCACTCAAATGAGCCCTCCCCAGGTACTTTCCCCTGCAAACGCAGAAGATGCAACACCTGTCTCTGTACCTCCTCCCTCGACTCTGTCCAGGGACCCCAAAAGTTCTTTCAGGTTAGACAGAGGTTCACTTGCACCTCCTCCAACCTCTCCTCCAACAGATCTACTGTATCTGTTGTTCAAGATGTCGACTCTTATACATTGGAGAGACCAAACCAAACGCAGACTGGGCGATCGTTTCATGGAACACCTTCGTTCAGCCCACCTGAACGAACCTGAACGAACCTGATCTCCCAGTTGCTGGACACTTTAATTCTCCTTCCTATTCCTACACAGACCTTTCTGTCCTCCGTCTGCTCCATTGTCAGAGTGAAGCTAAACACAAATTGGAGGAACAGCATCTCATATTTCGCTTGGGCAGCTTGTAGCCCAGTGGTATGAAAATTGATTTCTCTCACCAGGTAACCCCGGCATTCCCTCTCTCTCTATCCCTCCCCCACCCAAGATGCACTAGCTTCTCATTTTCACCCTACAAACAACTTACAATGGCCTGTTTCCTTTATCATCATTACTTTTTTGCATATATTTCACTCATTGTACTTTATCTCTACACATCACCGTCTATATCTCTCGTTTACCTTATCCCTAACCAGTCTGAAGAAGCGTCTCAAAATGAGATGTCACCCATTCCTGAGCAACCCTCTCCATGCAGCCCCAGCAAGGCTTCAACGCATGATGATGCAGCTACAACAGTTTGACTTTCGCATTGTCTACAAAAAAGGTAAAGACATGCACATCGCAGACACTCTATCTCGAGCACCACGCGCCACCAGCGAACGACATCCATTCCACCAAGAAGAATTCTCCATTCTGAAAGTTTCTTTTGTTCCAACTGACCACCTGCGCCGTCTCGCCGAGCACACTGCCGTGGACAAGACCTCCCAGCTGCTAACTTCAATCATCAAAGGCGGCTGGCCAAACGAACAATCTAACACCCCCTCGGAACTGCGACCCTATTTCTTGGTACGTGATGAACTTGTGCTACAGGACGGAGTGATAGTAAAGGGTCATAAGACGGTCATTCCCCCTCTCTCTCTGCGAAATTAGTATTACGAGGAGATCCACGGTGGCCACCCAGGTGTTGAGGACACCCTGCAAAGAAATGATCTATTGGCCCGGAATGACCAAGTACATTCGGGAAAAAACTGAATCATGCACGATCTGCAACATACAGGTGCCACACCAGCAAAAACAACCGCTGCTGTCCCAACCTGCCCCCTCTCTACCATGGTCGTCAGTGGCTGCCGACATCTTCGACTGGCACAGGAAACACTATCTCGTGTTAGTGGACTCGTACTCGAGTTGGTTTGAAATTGATTTTCTACCAACCATCACCTCAGAAATAATCCAGAAACTCCAACAGCACTTCTCCGTACATGGCATACTCCGTACAGCACTTCTCCGTACACAGCCCGCCTGCAGACTGCCAACGGGACACAATTCACCAGCCAAAAGTTCAAAGACTTTGCCAAGCACTGGAACTTTAAACATGTCACCAGCAGCCCAGAATACACGCAGTCCAACGGACTTGCTGAACGCACTGTTCGCAGCACTAAACAACTTATGGAATGCTCCTACCTGGCAAAATCTGATGTCTAACTGGACCTGTTGAACTTGAGGAATATTGCCAGAGACAATGCTTTAGGCTCTCCAGCCCAGCGCCTGATGTCCCGCTGAATGAGACATCTACTGCCAGTGACACAGGATCACCTGAAGCCCAAAGTTTTCTGCCCTGCTGTAGTTCAAAAGCGCGTGCAGTCCAATCGAGATGCGCAGAAACGTGCCTACGACAAAACCACCAAACCACTTAAGCCACTAATCCAAGGCCAAATGGTTCATTTGCAGACAGACAAAGGAAATACCAAACTGGGGTTCATCCATGGCCCCGCAAAGGAACCATGTTCCTACCTTGTCGATGTCGACGGTACCATCTGTAGACCGATCCGTCAACACCTCCTTCCAGTGAAGGAACGACGTCCGGAGCTCCAGGGTCCTGACGCACCTCCATTGAACTTTAAAGTGATCGCTGTTCCAGCCGTTCCAGTGTCTGCAGCTGCTACTCCCTATCACTCCCCGCGTCGGTCTGCACCCCCTCCCCCCTTTGCAACCGGTTCACTGGTACCCCCCAGACGGTCTTCCCCAACGGTGTCTCCCCAGAGCCCCATAGGCTCACCCAAACGTGCCCTTAACTTTTCAGAGGAAAAGGTTGATGAGGCAACTCCTTACCGTACGAGGACCAGGCGGGTTAGTAAGCCACTTGTTAGGTACAGTGATTATGTGTAACCCCATTATTATTAGATGTGGCATTTTTGCATTTAACAATTTATTTACTCATCGTAATGATAACGCCTTTTCTACTTTTCATTTATAGAAGAAGAGATGTTGATTGGCTATAGCATGTTAGCCAATTAGAATGCTTAGTAATTATCACATTAATTGTTATAATAACCCACTGTCTACCAGTTGGAGTTGCAGTGTGAACTTGTGATGATCTGCTTAGTAGTTAATGACCTGAACAATAAAGATGCTTGTGTTTCAACCTGTGTGAGTTTGGACTCTTCACAGTGTCTATCTCAGGTTTAGGTTTAAGTTTATTATTGTCACGTGTACTGGGATAGAATGAAATGCTTGGTTTTGCATGCTATCTAATCAGATAATACTGCACATAAATACAGTCAAGTCAAGCTCAAGTACAATAGGTAGAGAAAAGGGGAAGGTACTGTGGGCAAAATATAGTCCTCAGCTTTGGGCATAACAGTTCCAGAGACAAAGTTCAATGTCTGCAAAGAGGTAGAGAACAATTGTACTGTTCCCTGGCTGAAGGACCATTCAGAAGCCCAATAACAGAGGGGAAGATGCAGTTCTCAGCATATTGGCCAAAATGTATCCCTCGACAACACCACTAAAATAAGGATCATGTTGTTATTTGCAGAATGTGTTAATTTGTAGCCAAGAGCATTACAACGTCAAGTACTAAAATACTTCATTAGCTGCAAAGCCCTTTGCAATACCCTGAGGGTGTCAAGGGCACTGCATCAATGAAAGTCTTTCTTCATCTGAATCTGTAGTGGGTTTACTGCCAGATATTCCTGTCACCATGCCTCTTTGCTTTTAAATATCTGGTGCCTCTCCTCGTATATTAGACTTCCAAATGTTGCCTTCTGCATAAACGTTCGTGTTCTCTCCCTAGAATTCAGCTTTGCTTAACCGAGGCTAACAAGCTACCTGCTGACAGCCTCGTAACTTAAATGTACATTGACAGGCAATGACTAAAGCCCACATAAATAAGCCAGACTGTTTTGCTGGGGCAATAGGAAGTAGTGAATTCATGCAATGGACAAACAAGATAGTAATTGACGTTTATATGTGTTTATATGTGTATTTCAGCCTCTGCTCATTTCGAAGTACTTACAGATATAATTGGAAGCATACACTTTTTTGTTGCTCTCAATTCCCCAGATTCCTAAGAAGTTGCAACATTTCCTCAGTGGGCCTATTAAGTCAATAAAGTACCACAACACAACAGATTAAATTTGCACAAATAAAGCACAAAAACTGGCTTACATCTATCATTCACTGAAGTAAGCAGGGCTGTAAAAGTGTTCGTTTAATCCGGATCATTTGACACAAAGGTTTCCTTGAGCCATGAATACGCACCGACAAACAGCATTGGGCATTAGGTGGGAGAGGGGAACTGAATGGTCAGCTATCTATGGCCCTTCAGGCTTTAATTCCACATAAGCTCTTCAGCTACACTTATTTGTCAATCTCCAATAAGTCAAATGCCTATCAAGCATGGAGAATATGTGGAATTCTTTGCCACAGATGGCTGTGGAGGCCAAGTCAATGGATTTTTGTTAAGGCACAGATAGAGATTCTTGATTAGTACGGGTGTCAGAGGTTATGGGGAGAAGGCAGGTGAATGGAGTTAGGAGGGAGAGATAAATCAGCCATGATTGAATGGCAGAGTGGACATGATGGGCTGAATGGCCAAATTCTGCTCCTATCACTTATGACCCTATGACCTACGTCCAATTGCCTATTTTGCTTGAGACAAGCACTGTGATTGTGCACATGAGTGGTGGGACAAACACTCCTGGACTTTCTTGGACTGAAGTTTTGCCTTCTATTTGTTACTCCATGGCATGCGGACATCAATAGCAAGACATTCGCCCGTGGCTGTAACTGAGAGATCAGTTCAATGGTTCAAGCGACAGTCAGCATGTTTTTCACGTGAGAGTTCTAGTCTCATGAAATTGACTGAGATTTTTTTAAGCAACCAAGAAGGTTGATGAGGGCAAATTGAAAGGTATATTCTGTATGGACTTCAGCAAGGCCTTTGCTAAGGTTCAGCACTGTAGTCTGCTCTGGGAGATTAGATTGCGTGGATAGAGGAGAGCAGGATGCAGAATTGGTTTAATGAGAGGAAGCAGAGGGTGGTGGTGGAAGGTTGATTTTTAAACTGCAGGTTTGTGACGAGTGGCTTGCCTCGGGGATTGGTGCTGGGCTCATTGGTGTTTGTCATCTATATCAATGCTTTGGAATGAGGAGTGTAAGGCATGATTGGTAAGTTACAGATGACACCAACATATTGGAATCATATTCAGTGAAGATGGTGGGCAATAATTTAGGAAACTCTCGTTTAGTTTATTGTCACGTGTACTGAGGAACAATGAAAAGCTTTTGTTGCTTGCTATCCAGTCAGCGGAAAGACAATACATGCCATTCATAGATACGTGATAAGAGAATAACTTTCATGGCAAGGTAAAGCCAGCATAGTCCAATCAAGGATAGTCCGAGGGTCACCAATGAGGTAAATAGTCATTTATAACTGCTCCCTGGTCATGGTAGGATATTCAGTTGCCTGATAACAGCTGGGAAGAAACTTCCCCTGACAGCTGTATCAGAGCTGGATCTTGATCAGCTGGATACATGGGCTGAAGAATGGTTAATGGTTTAATTCAGGTAAGTGTGAGCTGCTGCATTTTGGAAGACCATCCAAGAGAGGACTTTCACAGTAAATAGTAGGATCATGTGGAGTCTTGTAGAGCAGAAGGATCTAGCAGTACAAGTCCATAGTTCCCTGAAAATGGTCACAGGTAGATAGGGTGGCGAAGAAGGGTTTTGGCATGCTGTTCTTCATCAGTCAGGGAGCTGAGGACATAAAATTGCAGTTGCATAAGATGTTTGTGAAGCTGCACTTGGAGTATTGTGTTCAATTTTATTCACCCTGCTATCAGAAAGTTGCCATTAAGCTGGAAAGAATACAAAGAAGATTTGTGAGGACGTTGCCAGGATTCAAAGGCTTGAGCTATAGGGAGAGGTTGGGTAGGCTATAACTATATTCTTTGGAGGCTGAGGGGTGATCATATAGAGATGTATAAAATCAAGAGGGGCATCGTTAGGGTGAGTACAAATACTTTTTCCCAAGGCAGGAGAATCAAGAACTAGAGGACATAGGTTTTAGATGAGAAGGAATAAATTTAACAGGAACCTGAGTAGCAACTGTTTTACACAGAGGGTGGTGTGTATATGGAATGACCTGCCAGATAAAGTAGTTTAGGCAGGTATATTTAAAGCACATTTGGACAAATACATGGATAGGAAAGGTTTAAAGGGATATGGGCCAGGCGTGGGCAAATGTGACTAGCTTCAATGGGACTCTTCATCGGTCTGAATGTGTTGGCCAAAGGGCCGTTTCTGTACCTGTAGTCACACTCTTGTGCTTGGGCTGCTCTCTGTGTTGCTGCTTTTGACTCAGAATTTCCGTGCCACAGAATCCTCCAAGGAGCCACCAGGTATATCTGGTATATCTTTCAATTTGCGGATTACTGCAACATTGGATGGGTCACTGAGACACTAAATTCATGGCAAAGTGATTTAATGTATTTTGATTCCAGCCAGGTACTGTGGACATCCAGGGCACTGGAATTTGACCATTGCTACGTTCTATGAGTGCATTAAGACCTCTTTAAATGAGGGACCATGTTAACAATTGAACACATTTCCTCAATGGGATAAACACTGCTTTGTCGTGGATTACATGAGTGCCGTGTTTCGAGGAAGCACAAGTGTCTCCTTCAAATTCAGCGTTCTATATTGACGGATATATTTCATGGCCAGAACTCCCCATTCAAATGGATCCTGGGGAAGCACGCTACCTTCTATTTCCCTTCCTACTTACACCACGTTGAACCCCGAACAGCAGCTGAGCGCTGCGACAGTGAGTGAACGAGAATCCCATGGAACGTGATGGAGACCACCATTGTCTTGGCAGTCTCTGTTGCCCGTGCACCAGAGGGAGGGGCCCTGCAGCGTACAGCAGCAGAGACTTAGAGACTTAACTATTGTGTGACGTACATTGCACAGACTCGCTGTCTGAAGTCAACAGGCGGTGCCGAAGGAAGAGGGACAAGGATTCCCTGAGTCTGTGGGTCAGGGGGTACTGGCTGAAGAGCGGCAGAAACAATAGTAACAGGAAGATGAGGAATGCTGCTGGAAGAAAAATGCTGGAGCAGAGTCTTTGTAATCCATCTCAATGGTTCAATGGTTCTTTTTATTATCATGTGTACTAATTTTTTATCATTAATATTTTACTATTAATAATGTATAGTGTTTTCTGAGTTATTCGTAACTGTCACTGTATGTCATGTTGTTATTTGTGGGCGGAGCACCAAGGCAAATTCCTGGTATGTAAATACTTGTCCAATAAACTTACTTATTTACTTACCAAAGCTGCAGTGAAATTCGTTTTTTTGCATACAGATCAGTTATATTGTTGCTATACATAAATACAATCCCCAATTAAAAATAGAATGTACAGAAACAGCCCACTGAGTCCATATGTAAGAGTCGGCAGGTTTTGGCACCATTTTCCAAGTTCCAGCAATGGCTGGTCATAAAGGTACTTTGCAGACAATGCCCCCTCTTTCATCTGGATTGCCAGTGAAACATCGTCACCTCTGTTATCTGGCCACCTTCAGCCTTCATGCCCCAGTGGGTGCCACCTGTAGCCAACATTGAGGGCGCAGAAGGTAAGACCACCGTTGGTCCTTACAGGCCCTTTGTCCACCAACATGCTTGGAGAGATTGGTGATGTTGCACGTTAAATTCAGCTTCCCAGGCAGCCTTGATCCACCACAGTTTGTCTACCATCACAACAGGTCCACAGTATCCACCATCTCCCTGACCTGAATTCATTTCTGGAACACCCAGACAACAAGGGGTCCTATGTTAGACTCCCATTTATGGGCTGGATCTCTGCCTTCAACACCACAATCCCATTGTCAGTTCCTTGACAGTTCCTTGACATTAATATTACCAATGAACTGTCGTGGACCAACCACATTGATGCGACACTCATGAAGGCACACCAATGGCTCCGCTTCTTGAGAAGACTGAGGAAATTTGGCACCTCTCCAATGACTCTTATAAACCTGTGCAGATGCACCTTGGAAAACATGCTGTTGGTTTGCATCAGTCTGGGAACAGCTCGGCCCAGCAGCGCAAGAAATCACAGAGAGTTGTGGATGTAGCCGAGTCCATTACACAGACCAGACTTTCCACCACTGACTCCATCTACACTTTATGCTGCCTCCGAAATGCAGCCAACATAATCCAAGATTTATCCCATCTTGGTCATTCCCTTTTCCCCCTGCTCCCCACTGATAAAAGGTACAGAAGCTTGAAAGCATGCACCACAGGATTCAGGAACAGCATCTTTACCTCTGTTATCAAGCTTCTGAACGTTCTTGCCATAAGCTAGGGCACTGTCCGATTCACCTCTACTCCAATGTGGACATTGGACTTTGTCTATTGAACTGATGGCTAAAATACACTGAGACCTATATTCTACACCGTTGCTCTGTTTATTGTACTTGAGTTTGACTTGATTGTGTCTATGTGTGGTGTATTTCATCTGTTTGGATTGCATGCAAAACAGTTTTTCACTGTACTTCGGTACACATAGACACATAGAAACATAGAAAATAGGTGCAGGAGAAGGCCATTTGGCCCTTCAAACCAGCAAATATGATCATGGCAGATTATCCAAAATCAGTATCCCGTTCCTGCTTTCTCCCCCTATCCCTTGATTCTGTCTGCCTGAAGAGCTGGTGGACACATGACAATAACCAAGCTAAACCTCTGATCCATTTTGACATCTCAGTAAGATACTTTCTACTGTACATCTATCGAAGTTGATAAGTCATTGGGGACATGTCAAACTTCTTTAGCCTTCTGAGGAAGTGGAGGCACTGGTGTTTTTACTTGGCTATCGTCTTAATTTGGTTGGACCGAGACAAATTGTTGGTGATATTTAAGCTTTGGAATCTGATATTCTTGACCAGCGAGACTTCAGCAACTTTGATGCTGTCTGGGGCAGGTACACCACCTCGCTTTCCTGAAGCCAATAACTAGCTTCCTTGTCTTGTTGACATTGAGTGGAGGTTGTTGTTTTGACACCATGTTACTAAGTTCTATATCCCCTACCTGTACATTAACTAGACAGTGTCATCTGCAATCTTGTAAATGGAGTTAGAGCAAAATTTGTGTCAAAACTGTGTGTATCTCAATTAAATGTTCTCTCATTCTTTATTTCAAACCAACCTAGACCCCTGTGGTTTCAGAGAAGCAAATATTAGATCTTACTTTGGGTAATCTCCTCAGTGGCACTTATTTTATCAATCATTGGGTCAAACATTGCGTATATAGTTATAGAGATGGAAAAACATGCAACTTTTTTTTTAAAATAGCTTTTGTCTTACGTGTGTAATACAACTCACTAACAGCTTTTATTGTACGTGTTATAACAGTTTTATTTTGTATTTAGCTGAGACCAAAGCCATCCTGGTATCAATCACATCTTCACATATGTGAAGTATTGATTCTGTCACAGTCCATTATAAATGTCACAGCTGCATAATAAAGGTGAAATATTAGCCAGGGCCTTTAACAACTTTTAATTGAGACATCAGTCATCTTCGTAACAGCCCCTTGACCTTTACATCAGACGGAGTATTACAGAACAGTTTCAATCTTAATTGTCAGCAAAGCCATTCTGCAAATATTTCAGGAGCATTCATTAAATTAAATGAGCAGCATCATATGTTGTTAAATATTTTAGCCTGCTTCTAGGGATTTGCATTGCTTTATAAATACATTACTTCTTTCCTCTCCCTCCCAGTCTCTGTATTTTGAATACAAATTGCTTTTCTCCTTGGGTGCATGGATGATGCCATTCTTCCAAGGACTAGATCAGTGTTGATGTAGCCAATGCCCATGAGATGGTAATTATTTTAAAGGTATGTTTATGGGATATCAATGGCAGAGCCACCATCACTGGTCAATCATAGATGCTCTTGAGAGGTTGGCAGTGGGTTGGCCTCTTGAATTAATGCAATCTTTCTGAAGAGGGTTTTGCCACAGTGCTTTTAGGTAGGGAGTTCCTAAGTGTATACCCAATAAAGGATCAGTAATATACTTATCTCACGATATTACATGATTTGGAAGAAACATATCGAGACCTGTATCCCCTCACTCTTGCTGCTCGTGTCCATTTAGACGATAGAATTTGAGAGTAGTCTATCTGCCTAACTAACTTGGGCTCAACGGTAGAGTTTACAGTGGCAGAAGCCCGGGTTTGATCCTGGCTGCAGGTGCTAGTCTGAATGGAGTTTGTACATTCTCCCCATGACTTGCGTGTGTTTTCTTTGAGAACTTCAGTGTCCTCCCACACTCCAAAGATGTACAGGTTTGTAGGTTAATTGACTTGGTACAAATATTTAAAAAATGGCCTTAGTGTAGGATAGTGTAAAGGGCCTGTCCCACGGGCAAGCGACCTGCATGCGGCAAGCCCGACCTAACGTGGTCACTTGAGCCGTACGGCATGCGGCAAGCGCGACCAAACCAGAAGCGGGAGCCACGCGGAGGTCGAGTGAGTGACACGTTAAACACGGTCAGTTTTTCGGAGCCCCGCGCGATGTCGGGACCAGCTCCGCACAAGTCCATACGGCTCCGGCGATAGAAGTTGGACCGGCCCTGCGAGGCCGTATGGCTCAAGCGACCACGTTAGGTCGCGCTTGCTGCATGCAGGCGCATGCTGGTGGGACCGGCCCTTTATGTCGCGCTTGCCGGATGCAGGTCGCATGCTCGTGGGACGAGCCCTTTAATGTGTGGAGATTGCTGGTGAGTGCAGACGCGGTATACCAAAGGGCCTGTTTCCATGCTGTATCTCTAAACTAAATTAAACTGCCATGCACTTTGTAGATGATACACAATGAAGCAATAGTGTATCAATGATCGAGGAGTAGTATGTGGGTTAGTGGATGATGGAAGAGATGCTGGTTAAACAGGCTGCTTTATGCTGGATTGTATCAAGTGCCTTGGGTGTTGTTAGAGCTGCAGTACATAAGAAAGTTTAAGGTTACTGCTATCAATCCCAGTCATCCTTTCTGTTGAGAGGAATATTTTTTCTATCACAATTTATTTGGTAGACGTTTTAACAAACATTCCTAGAATAATAAATGAAATAATAAATTTCAGTGCCAAGTGATTTAATAAAAAGGCTTTACAAAGGCATTTTGAATGTGTGATGCAGATGAAGAGACGTCAGTAAGTCTGACTGAAAGAGTCGCTCTGCTGTTCTATTTTTGCTGTCTTCTCTGATTTGTTCCACATGTACTGTATCTTGGACCCGTTAAGCAGCTTCCGTCGGGCCCAAGCAATGTTATATTATTAGCATTGTGTCAGTCAGCATATCTGGAACAGACTTCTTGGGATCATTATCATCTGTCTGCATAAAACTGCATGTAATCCACTACTAGTTGGAACTTAATTGGCAACCAACCCTAAAAGGGCCTCAAAAGTCCCACAAATAGGAACTGATCTAACTTTATCACTTGAAGTTGAGACACATGGTTAGTGATAAGAGGAAGTATATTTGTATTCTGGAATAGGTATCTGCTGTTAGTAGCAGGGCACTGCATCTGCCATCAGGGTTATCGATCCTCAGAGGGTACATTAATGAACATTTAGAATATATGGGTTATTCACTGCATTAGAGAAACACCCTGAAGAATGCTGAATGAATGGGATGGAATCATTAAAATTTAAGGGGTTGAAGGTTATTTGGCTCATGCCAGTGAAAGTGGATTTTGCGAAATCCAATTTCCTGGTTCTTTGCCACAGTCCTGCAGATTATAGCCCATCACATACTCAGCCACATTAAAAAGAGGGTAGATGAGAAAGGACATCAATCTGTAATCAGTGGGTTACTTAAATTCATAAATTCATAAGTAAAAGGAGCAAAATTAGGCCATTCGGCCCATCAAGCCTACTCCCCAAGTTACAGGACTAGCAAACTTGATTTGTACCCACCCCCACCTCCCTCCCTATCCCCCTCCCCCTCCCCCCTCTCCCCCCCCCCCCCCCTCTCCCCCACCCCACTATGGCAGTCCATACCCGACTAGTGGCTTCAGTCAGTCCAACAGACTCGGCAATCAATCAGAGATTGCAAGTGAAGCTCTTCTATAGACTAGCTTTGAACAACCCAACTTCATGTAATTGGATTGGATTCTTTGCTCCTCTAGTTTCCCATCAGCTTGGCTGATTATGGCCAGATCTATTTGTTCAGATTAGCATAGCATGCACTAAACTGGGGATATTTCACCGTGCTGTTTTGGAATTGAGATGAGTTTGTTTAAAAACAAATCAGTGTTGGAGCAGTGGCAAATGGGCAACTATCTATGAATGTAATTAACTATGTATTCAATGCTAAGTGTAAGGGGCAATTCAATTTTCTTTTCCACCCCAGACACTTCCATTAGGTAAGGGAAATGCTTGCGATTCTGATGGTCCCATTACGAGAAGGATGACTTCACATCCAAACAAGCACCACAAAGTTTTCAGAATTTACTAGAATAGAATTTGTGTCTTTGTGTACATTTTATCCATCTTTAGCTCAGATCCCTCTAAACCTTTCCTATCCATGTACCTATCCAAGTGTCTTTGAATTGCTGTGATAGTCCCTGCCTCAACTACTTTCTCTGGTAACTCATTCCATGTACCCGCTGTCAATGTTGCATGGGTCTGTACTTAATGATGGAAGATCAGAACAGAGTGGACTTTCAAACACAGATGTAAATCTGATGAGTAACCAAGAGAATTCAAATCGGATCAGAGAAGGTCAAAACTAGACATGGATTACCACGCCTACAGTCACCAAGTCCAACCTTAAAAAATGGTGCAGAGCAATCAGGAAGCAAAGGGAAAATGAGGTGAACTGTTCCATCCTTCATGACAGAAGAGATCAATACAGGTGCAAGAAACAAGAAATAATTGTTTTCAAATGTCCACTTCCACAAATAATAATAATCTCTAACGAACATATGAATTGGGGTGAGACAGCAGCCCTTTGTTCCTCCATTCAATAAGGTCATGGCTGATCCAATTGTAACCTGAATGCTGCATCCCACCTTTCCCTAATCACCTTTCATCCTTTTGTTCATCAAAAATCTAACAACATCCATCTTAAAATGATTTGGAAAAGTGTTTACCACTGTGTTTAAGGTCCTCCGAAAAGAAGAGTTCTAAAAATTCATGCATCTCTGAGTGAATAATACAGTTATCTCATCTCTGTCAAACAGATGGCCTCTAATTAAAAGACAATGACCTTGGTTCTGCATTCTGCCACCAAAAGAAACACCCACTCCTCATTTGTTGTGTCAAGACCCATCAGTCTTATTCTTAAAGATTCATTTTGGATTCCAAAAAAAATATTCAGCTTTCAGTCATAATATGCAGACTATATTTGGTTTGGAGTATTCTCTCCTACCAATTATCACAGCAGTATATAGATAGGGCCCACGTCTGCCCACTGACCATGACCATAGACAAATCCATGACCATATACCGATGCGCTATAAAGAGCATTTTATTGGGATGCATCACAACATGTTTGGGAACAGTGCCATCCAAGGCCGCAAAAAAATTGCAGAGAATTGTGGACGGACGCAGTCCAGACCATCACACAAACTAACCTCCCTTCCATTGACTCCATTAATACCTCTTGCTGCCTCAGCAAGGCCACCAGCATAATCAAGGATGAGTCACACTCTACTACTTCCTCTTCTCCCCTCTTCCATCGGGCAAAGGTATAGAAGTGTGAAAACGCACACCACCAGATTCAGGGGCAGTTTCTTCCCAGTTTTTATCAGGCAACTGAACCATCTAACACAACTAGAGAGCAGTCCCGAACTACTATCGAGACCCTTGGACTATCTTTGATCAGACTTTATCTTGAACTAAACATTATTCACGTTATTCCCTTCTTATGTATCTGTACACTGTGAATGCCTCGATTGTAATCATGTATTATCTTTCCGCTGACTGGTTAGCACACAACAAAATCTTTTCAGTGGACCTAGGTACATGTGACAAACTAAACTAAACTAAATCTCTGTTAGTCTGTTAGTATCTACTTGTGGGGTGCAGTCTTCAGATTATTCTCACATTGTGTGTGAATGGATGCTGTAGTCCATGCGTCGTTTGTTGCCCCATTTTCAGCGCAGTAGTCTCGTCTTTGCTGCCATGATGCCGGTTCAACATCTAAACAATTTGCTGTGCTGCAAAACAGCTTTTGGTGTATCTACAACATACTGCAACTCATAAACAGTACAGTTACTAATAAAATATTGTTAAAAGCATTTTTGCATTAAAAAAAATGCCAGAACAGAATTGAAAATATTTTACTGAATTGATTAAATCAAGTACAATCTTATATCCAGCATTCTCTCCAGCCATTTCTTCCCATTGACTTGCTGCTAGCAGGTAGATTTTGCAGTTAAAGTACAGTACTAGGGATTTTGCACAAGCCTATGACCCTCCCTTGCTCATACTCATAATGATTCAGAAGGAGGTAACTCTCCACCGATTCCATGCCAAGTCATAGAAGAGCTATTCTATACTTTCCAATCCCTCTCCTCACACATCCAACAACTCCTCTATGATTATTTTTGTCATTAACCTGCATTTAAGGGTTAATTACAAACAGATAATTAACCTACCAACATATCTTGGGGGGTGCCCAGAGGAAACATGAGCAGAAACAGAGAAGATATAAAGTCTGAAGAGTCATCAACTGAAGTCAGGGTCGAAACTGTGTCACTAGAATTATTAGGCAACAACACTAACTACTGTGCCACCAAAATATCTATGAAAATATTCTATAGCACAGCATAGACATTCTAAGATAGCCATGAACCTAAGTGAGGGACTGTAAATTCCATTCAGAATTATTGGCTTTTAAGTGTAGAACAATTTGTTTTCGCTCTCCACAGATGCTGTCTGACCAGAAGAGTATTTCCAACATTTCTGTTTACCTTAAGATTTCTAGCATTCACAATAACAATATTGATGGTTCACCTAAATGGTCTTGTTCATGTCTGGTCCTCTTTATTTCTGATATAGTCATAATAGTCAGAGCCATACAGTACGGAATCAAGCCCTTGGCCTCAACTCGTTCCTGCCATCCCATCTAAGCCAGTCTCATGTCCTGCATCGTGAGCATACTACTTAAGGGAGCAGACCACCCTGGGATATGGCGGTATACTGACTAAAGTACATGGAATAATATCCTGCAGTCTGGGCTATTGATTCAGGCATACGAGTTCAAATCCAGCCGTGGCAGCTGGGGAGTTTACAAGAAAGTCTCTATTTGTAAGACTGACTGTGAAACAATTGATTGTTGTAAAAACAATCATATGGTTCCCTGATGACTTTCAAGTGGGAAAAGCTGCCCTTTTTCTCTGGTCTGGTCAATACGTGACTCCAGACCCACCACAGTGGTAGCTCTTCAATGCGTGTACAAATCATAGATAGACATTGTAATTTGTATAATTACAGGGAGGAGGGGCTACAATAAAAATCTTGCTTGCACCAGCAGCACATGCACACAGTCTCAGATAACATGTGAAACATAAATAATGCATCAATTATACAAGTTAATGAGAAGAACTAAAAGCAATAAGATATTAATGGAAAGCACAAATGGGAAACAAGTCTATGGTAATGCAAGAGTTGATCTTTAATGTTGCCGTGATAAGATTAAGATTGTGTATGTCGGTTCAAGATCATGATGATTGTACAAAAGTAGCCGTTCCTGAAGAAGTGGTGTGAGTCCTCACAAAATAATTAGCTGAGATACTAGGAAAGATTCTGATTCAGATTCAGATTCAGATTCAGATTCAACTTTAATTGTCATTGTCAGTGTACCGTATAGAGACAACAAAATGCAGTTAGCATTTCCCTGGAAGAGCGACATAGAATATGATTTCAATAAATAAATCTATTTACATGAAAGATCCTTTTTCAGAGAATTAATTGGGTGTTTACCCATTCCCATTCTGCCTCCTACAGTTCAGTACATAAACGTTGCCAATGTCAGCATGGGTGGGGCTTATTTGGACATTTTCTTCATTGGCACCATAAATCTACAAGAAATAAATGGACCCACAAGACATAGCTGGTGGGTCCACGGTACAACATATTAATTAAAAAGCATTTGGAGTATTGTGTACAGTTTTGGTCAGCACACTACAAAAAAGATGGGGGAGCAATAGAGGGAGTGCAGAATAGATTCATTTGGACATTAAAAGAACAGAATAACCAGTGTGCAGAATTTAGTGCCACAACATTACAGTGTTACAGCTCCCGAGAAAATGCCGATAAAACATTGCTGTTTCTGAATCTGGTGGTACGTGTTTTCAAGCTTTTATATCTTCTGCCTGGCGGGGAGAGGGGAGAAGGCGTTGGTTTGAGTGATGAACTAGGCTACAACCACGACATGTCGCGGGATGACGCCTGTTTGGTCATGAGTAGTCGCCCAAAGAGTTGTACCTTTTTCTGGTCGCCATTGGATTTTCAACATTTTGATAATTTTCGGCAACCTGCTGCGACTATGCTGGGTGCCAGCAATTCGCTGAAAGAAAATTACATGTGGGACAGGCCCTTTAGTCTCCTGAGGAAGTTGAGGCAATTGTATGATTTCTTTGTCATTGGGGTCACAAGTGACAAGGTACAGTGAAATTCTTTGCTTGCATACCCAAGGTATACAAGTAACGGCCACGTATGGCACTAACAAAGTTACAAAGCATGCCGGCTCCACTTTTGTTCTCCCCCCACCCCGCTCCCTCATGGTAGTTCCCCCATGCTGGGTCCACCACTGTTCTTCCCCCTCCTTCACGGTGGCTCCCCCGCGCCCTCATCAACCGCCGACATCTGGTCGACCAGTTAGGTTTCACTGCTGCCGCCGAGGCTTCACCGCTGCAGAGGCCCCACCACCACCGTGAGGCTTCACCGCTGCTGAGGCCCCACCACCGTGAGGCTTCACCGCTGCAGAGGCCCCACCACCGTGAGGCTTCACTGCTGCTGAGGCCCCACCACCGTGAGGCTTCACCGCTGCTGAGGCCCCACCACCATGAGGCTTCACTGCTGCAGAGGCCCCACCACCGTGAGGCTTCACTGCTGCTGAGGCCCCACCACCGTGAGGCTTCACCGCTGCTGAGGCCCCACCACCGTGAGGCTTCACTGCTGCTGAGGCCCCACCACCGTGAGGCTTCACTGCTGCAGAGGCCCCACCACCGTGAGGCTTCACCGCTGCTGAGGCCCCACCACCGTGAGGCTTCACCGCTGCTGAGGCCCCACCACCGTGAGGCTTCACTGCTGCAGAGGCCCCACCACCGTGAGGCTTCACCTGTGAGGCTTCACCGCTGCTGAGGCCCCACCACCGTGAGGCTTCACCGCTGCTGAGGCCCCACCACCGTGAGGCTTCACTGCTGCTGCCGCCGCCGTCACTTCACTGCCACCGGTAGTTCATGTATCAAGAGTAAAAACTCTGGCAGAACAGAAAGAGTACAGGTTACAGTCATTTGTAGCAATCCCAAAGTTGGATCCTTCTTTGACTTAAAAGTAATCAGTTTTCTATATTCGCTAGCTCTAGGTATTTAGCTGAAAGGTTAGCTTTCCCTTTCCACCTCCTGACAGTTTCCAGTATTTTATGTTTCCAACACTGCCTTCCAGCAAAAGAAATTCTCTTGATTTTCATGGATATTTCCTTTGTTCAATCAATCAAAGAAGGCTGACCATATTTACAATTGCAGATCACACTTATATAGAATGTAAGAGGTCATGAATGCTAGACAACTTGAAACAAAGCTACACAGTGTAAGCAGCAAATCAGAATGTAATTCAGAGGTTAATGTTATAGAACCAACAGTGGGCACATTACTATTCTTTAACTCAGTTGCTTCAATAGTCAGGAAAGGCATAAATAAACATGTCTTTGAAGAGTATCATTATTTTACTGATTAAAGGTGACAAAGCTTGTGTTGAGATGATGATGTGCTCAGCCCATGCACAAAATACTTTCCTATTTTTGTAATGCTAATAATTTCTATCATTGGTCAAAGCTCAGACATTGTCAGTTGGAAATTTGACTTTAGACATGTGATATAAGTGCCATTCATCAACGATTAGACATCCTCAAGTAAATTCAAACCAGCCAGCATTTCAGCAATGAGTTCTAGAGTGCACACGTAACCAAGACCAAACATCAACCCAACAACAAGCCTCATCTTATTGCTGACCAGCCTCAATATTAGTTACAACAATAGACCTGCATCAGAAATTGGGTCTGTTTATCCATTCATGGGCTTGGCCATGCCAAGGAGACCATTATTTATTGTGCATCCCAAACTGCACTTTAAGTGAATGTTCTGGGGACAAGTTCAGAGGCCAGTTAAAAATCTGTTCATCTGAAGCCATACACAGGCTATACTGGATACATATGAAAACTCACTTCCAGATGGGTTTTTTTTAAATTAACATTTCAACCTTAGTTAATTTTATTTAATTAACTGAATTTAAATTCCCCAATTGCTCTGATGAGATTTGAATTCACATCACTTAGCATTATTTCAGGTCTTTAGATTATTAGTTCAAAAGTATTCTCAATATGCTTCCAAGTGTAAATGTACAGTTGTGTCTCTCCAACTGACTATTATATCTGGCAAGAGTAAAAGGGCCAAGATCGGTGTAAAGAATTACAGCTGCATGCCAGCTGTTTTGAGGGATATGGGCCTAACATGGGCAGGTGGTGTTGTGTCTTCGTGTTTGATATCCTGATAATAAACGACACAATTCAGGTTGTTTCAGTTGCCTTATTGTACTCCTTTATTCAGCTCCTTTGTCTGTGTGGCGTAGTAATACTAAAGTGCTTACATACCTAATCACAGTGTGTGTGTGTGTGGTGAGTGTGCCTGATACAAAGTAGTGCAGGAGGTTGGGACTGCTACAATGAATATGTAGCATATGTAACATCCCCCCTTCTCAAAAGAAAGGAACAAAAATTAGTGACACTAGAGGATTGCCAGAGCGAGGGTGGCAATCCTGTAGCAGATACCGTGGGATTATTCTGCCCACATTCATGGCATTCTGCTTTCTAATATACTACACAACAAAATATATAATGGCAGCTTGTTTTCTTTCAGGTAGTGCGTAGCCAGTCAAGAGTCATGTCTTGGCGTGACTTGTCCCTTCCAGTGCTAGCGATAACGCGCTGGGGGTAAGATGTTGCTCCTGGATCTAGTAGATCTGGTTGTTGCCTGCAGCGTTGCACTCGATGTATTGGTAACTTGTTGAGTTGTTTCCTGGCCATTGGTTGGTGCTGGTTGACTATATGACTCACTGGTAGCAGTTTGTGAGAATGTGTTGTCATCAATGGTAGGTGTTGCTGCTGCTGTGGGTGGTGTCCTAGGAGTTGCTGGTGTTGTCTTTGAAGTTGCAGGTGTTGACATTTCAGGTGTTGGGCGGATGTGAATTCTGTTTCGTCTCAACTGCCTGCCCGGTTCTGTCTCTATGATATATGATTTTGGGGTTCCAGCCCTGCTGGTGATTTGTGCTGGGGTCCATTTCTTTGTTGTTGGATCCTGAGCATGTACGTTTTGGCCTTGAAATAGTTCAGGCAAGTACTGTGCATATTTGTTGTATTGTTTCAGCCCCTCCTCCTGGGCAGCTGCCAATTTTGCCCTTGTTTCTTCTTGGTCGATAGGGGGTTGAATTTTGCTTGGCAGGGTGGTTTTGTATTTCCTGCCATTTAGCATTTCTGCAGGAGACTTCATGTCAGCCTTTAGTGGAGTTGCCCGTAAGGATAAAAGTGCCAGGTTTGGATCCTCCTTTGCCTCTCGGCATTTTATTAGTGTTTTCTTGGCTGTCTGTACTTGCCTTTCAATAAACCCATGGCCCTTTGGGTAATGTGGTGAAGATGTTGTGATTTTGAACCCGTATTCGGTGGCTAGCTCTCTGAATTCCCGAGATGTGAATTGGGTTCCATTGTCACATACGATCTGCTCAGGTATTCCTTGCTCTGCAAACAACCCTCTAACAATTGACACAATTGTTTTAGCTTTCAAATCCTTTACGTTTCTCACAAATGGGGATTTGGAGTAGTAGCAGGCCATAATCAAATACCATTGCTGGTTCTCTGTGAACAGGTCTGCTCCGATGGTTTGCCATGGCCGGCTTGGGATATCACTGGGTGTCATTTCCTCCTTCTGTTGTGAATTCCTGTATTTTTGGCATATGTGGCATGTAGATACCAGCTTTTCTATGTCCTTGTACATGCCTATCCAGTACACAGCGGATTTAGCACGGTGTCTGCACTTTTCCATTCCTAAGTGTCCCTGGTGGATCTTTTCGAGGATTTCTTTTTGCATGGACTTGGGTATGATGATTCGTGATCCGGCCATCAGGACTCCATTCTCTACCGAAATATCATCACGGATGGTCCAGTATTCGCGGAGGAGAGGCTGAACTTGTTGTCTCTTTTCTGGCCACCCCTGTATTACCATTTGGGTGAGGAGCTGGAGTTCTTCATCTCTGGCTGTTTCCTCTTTGATCTGTTCCAGCTTCACGCTTGTCACACTCACAATGTGGTGGATCTTTATGCTCAGCCCTTCCATCTTTTGTCTGTCATGTGTTGATAGTCTGGATAGGGCGTCAGCTAGCAGCAGGTCTTTTCCTGGCTTGTATCTGATGTTGTAGTCGTAGTGCTGTAGCCTCAGTAATAGTCTCTGTAGTCTGGCTGGTGCTTTGGTGAGGTTTTTTTTTCCGATTTGTTCTAGAGGGCGGTGGTCTGTTTCAATGTCGAAATACCTTCCATATAGGTAAGTGTGAAATTTCTCTCAGCCATAGACTACTGCTAAGAGTTCTCTCTCTATGTTTGCGTACCTTGATTCTGTAGGAGTGAGTGCTTTGGATGCATACGCAATAGGTCGGCCATTTTGTATCAGTACTGCTCCAACTCCTCTCATGGAGGCATCAACTTGGAGTGTTACAGGTTTCTGCCTGTCATAATACTGCAGGATCGTTTCTTTGCTGATGAGTTGTTTTATATCCCCAAAATCTTGGCTATGTGAAGCACACCAATCAAATTCAGCGTCGTCTTTCATCAATTCACGGAGATTTGCTGTGTGATTAGCAAGCTTAGGTATGAAGACTCCCATGTATTGTATGAGCCCTAGGAAACTTCTTAGCTGTTTCTTGTCTTTGGGTTCCTCCATGTGGTTGATAGCATCCACTTTTGTAGGGTCCGGTTTCACTCCTTCTGCAGAGTAAATCAGTCCAAAGAATTTGCACTCCCTTTCTTTGATTATGCATTTGTCTGCATTGAGCTTTATGCCGACTCTTCGAGTTTTTTCCATAGCCTCATGGAGGTTGTAATCATGCGTGTTTTCATCTCTGCCGTATACTTGGATATCATCTGCTATCCCGATTGCCCCTTTACAGCCTTTGTATGTTTCATCTATTTTCCGCTGGAAGACATCTTGACTCACCTTCAGCCCGAATGGGAGCCTGTTGAATCTGAATCTGCTGCCAAATGGCGTGTTGAAAGTGGTGAGCATTGATGACTCTCGGTCTATTTTGATGTTCCAATATCCATTGCTAGCATCCAGCTTGCTGAACACCTTGGAACCGGCCAGTGCTGGTGTGATCTCTTCAAGGGTTGGAGTTGGATAATGGTCGCGCTTCAATGCATTGTTCAGATCCCTGGGATCAAGGCATATCCTTAGTTTTCCGTTTGGCTTTTCTTTGACAACAATTGAATTTACCCAATCAGTTGGTTTAGTTATTGCTGTGATGATGCCCTTTTTTTTCCATTTCGTTTAGTTGTTCCCTTAGCCTCTCTTTCAGTTCAAGGGGAACACGGCGGGGTGGGTGGATCACTGGTTTCACACTGGGGTCTACTGTGATATGGTATTCGTATTCCTCAAAACAACCAACGGTATCGTCAAAACACTCTGGGTACATGTCAATCAATTCTTCTTTGTTCCTGATGGGCGGCCGGTTTTTGATGGGTATGTTTCTGTCAATTCTGCAGGAGTTTGTCTTGATTTCATGGTTGATTGACACAATCTTCAGTCTTTGGCACGTGTTCAGGCCGAGAATAGCAGGTCCTTTCAATTTAGTGATGTAGAAGGGGCATTTCACTTCTTTCCCTTTGTATGTTCCTGCTATGATTGTTTTGCCTAGCTGTGGGATTATGGAACCTCCGTATGCAGCTAGGACTACATCGCTACTTCCAAGGATTCCTTTCCTGACGCTGCCATCTTTTGTCATGTGTTCAGGGAATATCTTTCCGTAAAGATTGACTGGTAAGATATTGCTCTGGGCTCCAGTATCAATTTTGAGCCTTAGATTAATCGTTGTTCTTTTCTTTCCCACTTTTTTCTGTAGTTGTATTATAGTATATGCTTCATCTCTGTTGCTATGTGGTTTGTTGTTTCCCATTTCGTGGACGTCAATGGTCCCAACGGAAAGGAATTCTTCCTCAGAGGTATCTGAGGTTATCTCCTCTTCCTGTTGGACGTGTGCGTGTATTTGTTTCCTTCTCGTATTTCTATCGTTCTTTGACCATTGCTGCTTTGGCTTGGTGCTGTATGATTTTGTTGACCTACACATTTTCTTCCAGTGGTTAGGCCTCCCACAGGAGTTGCAGGTAGTCCCGTATGCTGGGCACTCCCTGCGATCATCAAATGCATGCTCTGTACCGCAGTTCCAGCAGCTTCTTTGGCTTGCTTGTTTGTTTGCATGCCTAGAAAATGTCTGCTTTGGAGCCTTTAAGGTGGAGCCAGGGTCACGTTTTGAGAGAGCGTCTATATTCACTCTGGTGCTGCTCTGAGATGAGCCAACTTGAAGGGAGAGGGAGGACATTTGTTTCCTTGTGGCTTCGAAAGCTCTGGCAGCATCTACGGCGTCTTTTAGGTTGAGGGTGTCTTTCCCTATTAGGGACTTTTGGACCTCTTGGTGGGCGCACCCCCATATTAGCTGGTCGACAATTCGGTCATCTTCATCACCAAATCTGCATTTCTTGGCCACGTTCCTTAGTCTCGACAGGAAAGTGTCGGTTGTTTCTTGTGGGTCTTGTCTTAGCCCTTGGAACTCATACCGATGGATTCTGTGGTTTGATTTGGGCTCCATATGGTTCGCAAACCTTTCAAGGACTATTCCCGGATTATTGCAGTCGGGCTCTGTTAAGCTCCAACTGTTAAAAATGTCTAGACCCTTCTCCCCGAGCCATAGTAAAATATAACTGACCTTCTCTTCA
Source organism: Leucoraja erinaceus (assembly GCF_028641065.1). Lineage (NCBI taxonomy): Eukaryota > Metazoa > Chordata > Chondrichthyes > Rajiformes > Rajidae > Leucoraja > Leucoraja erinaceus. Next base: position 30,917,082 of record NC_073384.1, read on the forward strand.
TCTGTAGTTCCTTTCAGGAAGCTTTTGAATGCCAGCTGGCTCTTTTGTTTGAATTTCTTGAACGCCTCCACCACGTCATCGGCGTCCCAGTTCATCGTAGGGTGGAGGTTCATTGCTGCGGCAACAGCCGCTGTGGAGGCCGCCATCTTGTGTTGTTAGGCGGGTGCACAAAAAAAAATCAATTTCTCTGCAGCCGCTGTTCCTAATTCCCAATAGCGATTCACAATAGCGCGGTTTTTTACTCGAAAGTCACCGCTGCCACCATGTTGTGTCTTCGTGTTTGATATCCTGATAATAAACGACACAATTCAGGTTGTTTCAGTTGCCTTATTGTACTCCTTTATTCAGCTCCTTTGTCTGTGTGGCGTAGTAATACTAAAGTGCTTACATACCTAATCACAGTGTGTGTGTGTGTGGTGAGTGTGCCTGATACAAAGTAGTGCAGGAGGTTGGGACTGCTACAATGAATATGTAGCATATGTAACAGGTGGGACTTGCGAAGATGGGACATATTGGTCAGCAAGGGCCTATTTCTATGCAGCATTACTCTATGACTATGAGGGAGAAACAGAACTAACTTCCAAAGACATTGCACACAGAAACAGACTCGTCAACTCATGTTGTCCCTACTGACTAAGTTGCCTAATCAAACAAGCCCAACTTGTCTACACCTTGGTATTTCCCTTCAAACCTTTCCTATCCATGTATCAGTCCAAATGTATTTTAAATTTTGTAATTGTACCCACCTCTACCACTTCATTTGGAAGTTAATAACATGTATGCACCACCCTATGTGTGAAAAAGACGATCATCCAATCCCTCTTAGATTTTTCTCCCCTCACCTTAAACCTATGCCATCTAGTTTTAGGTTCCCTTAACCTGGTAAAAAGACTATAGATATTCACTATATCTAAGCTCAACATGATTTTATAAACCTCGGCAAGGTCATGCCTCAGTCTCCTATAGTCCATGGAAACAGAACCCAGCTGATCCAATCTCTCCTCATCATTCAAACCTATTCAGACCCAGTGAATCTTAATCACATCTTTTCCAATTTAATTAGGTCCTTCCTATAACAAAGGTGATCAGAACTATGCACAACTCAAAATCTGGCTTTACCAAGGTCATTTGCAGCTACAAGATGAAGTTTCAACTCCTGTACTCAATACCCTTCACTGTCCACTGTACCCACAATTTTAGTGTCCTTCACAAATAATGAACAACAACAGACCCAGCACCGATCCCGTTACAAACCACTTAGTAAAGGCCTTGAGTCAGAAAACAACCCTCAAACACCACCCTCTGTAATCCACCTCTGTCCGATATTGTATCCAATTGAATGAATGAATGTATGGATGAATGAATGAATGAATGCATGAATGAATGCATGATGAATGCATGATTGACTGAATAAATGATATTTTATTATCAAGACATATTCAAGATATAGCTCTTAGAGCTAACGGAATCAGGGCATAAGGGAAAAAGCAGGAATGGGGTACTGATTTTAGATGATCAGCCATGATCATATTGAATGGCGGTGCAAGCTCGAAGGGCCGAATGTCGTACTGCTGCACTTATTTTCTATGTGACATGTCACAGTGAAATTCTTTGTTTTGAATTGTTACATAGAGGGTGTCAACAAAGATACAAAGCATTCTATTTAGTCCCCAAAGGTCCCCCTTTCTCCTTGGCGACAATCCAAGCCAGGTCCCTGGTTGTTCTCGGGGATCGAACCATGCCGTCCCCCTTTGTGGCACATCTGACCTCCAGCACCCACATGGCCCTGTCCACCCTCTGGCATCCTTTGCCGACCCATCCTCAACTGCTCGACTGCAGCACCCACCCTCAACCTCGTCCACTGGCCTGACTTTGACCTCGACGCCGGCCCGACCTTGACCCCGGCCCGACCTCTCCTGACGGCTCAGCGGGCCGACCCTGAGCCGGGCCGCGGGGACCCGCCCACCTGCTGAGCAAGTCCCAGTCAATATTGGGGATGTTAAAGTCACACACTAAGACAATCCCGCTATTTTAGCATAATATATTACACATAGCACATAGATCTGTACAACACAGGAACTAGCCTCTCGGCCAAGGTTATTTGTGCCAAACACGATGCCTAGTTAAACATCTGTTTGTACATGATCCATATCCCTCTATTCCCTGCACTTCCACATGCCTATCTAAAAGCCTCTTCAACGCCACCATCATATCTGCCTCCACCATCACCCCAGGCAGCATGTTCCAGGACCCCACCACTCTCTGTGTAAAATAAACTCAACCCACAGCTTCATTAAACTTCCCCCCCTCTCACCTTATATCTATGCCCTCTAGTGCTGGCCATTTCCACCTGAGAAAAATGTTCTGCCTGTCAACCCTATCTGTGCTTCTCATCATTTTATATACTTCTATCAAGTATCCCCTCAACCTCTTATTTTCCAGAGAAAATATTCTAATTGGCCTGTCCCACTTATGCGACTTTTTCGGCAACTGCCGGCACCCGTCATAGGTCATTACAGGTCACCGAAAATTTTCAACATGTTGAAAATCCAGCGGCGACCAGAACAAGGTACGAACTATTTGGACGACTACTCATGACCATACAGGCTTCACCCCGTGACATGTCGCCAGGGTGTCACCTGTATGGTCGTGAGTAGTCTCCTCAGTCGCTCAAAGAGTCGTAGTGTCTTTCTGGTCGCCACTGAATTTTCAACATGTTGAAAATTTTCGCCCACCTGCGAAGACTTATGACGGGTGCCGGCAGTCACTGAAAAAGTTGCGTAAGTGGGACAGGCCCATAAGTCTATCCAACAATGACACAAGTGGTGACAGTATTGACTGACAGAGGTCGGTGAAAGCTTCTTACTTGCAAGCCAAAGAGAGCTGAAAGTGAACAGAGAATGACTGACGTGAATCCTGCTGCAATTTCCATGTAGTTTCCTGTTCATTAATTAACATTCAGTGTCAATAAACCTACATAAATGCTTAAAGGCTCAGTGCAATGCTCAAAATGGCACACAGATAGGTGAATAATTAGTCTTACGGAAGATCAGTGGGTTAATCTTGCCTATGTGAAAGCAGACACTAACCTGACATCCGGTATAAAGGGAAGAAGGGTAGGTTCTGATTTCCAGTTCTTTGGTGGATAAGATCAGTCTTACAGCTCACTGGATTCCTAACCAGACTAGCTCATTAGAGGAGCTACTGAGCTATTATGATAAAGGGGTACCAGATCTTAATAAATACATGTCATGGAGTCAAACTGCAAAGTACAAACTGTCTTGGTTGAACTATGGACTTTGGGTATCATTTTGATTTGCACTAATATTGCTTTTTTTTTAAATTTGTTGATTTAAAAAAATATATCTTTGTCTCTCTATTCTGTCTCTGTCTCTATTTTCCACCCCTTTGACCCAATTTATGCATGCCAACCAAGGTGCCACATCTAAGCTAGTCAATTTCCCCCAGGTTTGCCCCATATCCCTCTGAACCTTTCCAATCTATGTACCTGTCCAAATGCCTTTTAAATGTTGCAGTTGTGTCTCCTTCAACTACTTTCTCTGGCAGCCTGTTCCATATACCCATCACCCTCTGCATGTTAAATCTCTCTCCTCTTATCTTAAATGTTATCCCTCTAATTCTTGATTCACCTACCCTGGGAATAAGACCTTATGCATTCACTCTTTCTATAGCCTTCATGATTTTATACACCCTTGCAACATTACCCCTCAACTTTCTGTGTTCCAAGGAAAGAAGTCCTTATCTGTGCATTCTCTCCCTGTTGCTCCAGCCTTCAAGTCCACACCATTCTTGTAAATCTTCTCTGCTCTTTTTTCAGCTTTGATAGCATTTTCCCTATAGCAGGGTGATCTAAACTGAACACAATAGTCCAAGTGCAGCCTCACCAACATCTTGTGCACCCGTAACAGAGCATCCCTTGTATTAAAGGGGAAATTGGATGCAACCTGAGATTTTCAAAACAAGTTTCTAATTGCTTATTGATTTATGGTCTGTACAAACAAGTGCTGCTCAAATGCCACAGGGTGTTTGTGCACTACGAATGGTTTGACAGATGCAGAATGGTGGGGTAACATGCTGCTGTTGTTAAGGTGCTAAGGCTTAAAGTATTTCTTTTAAAATCAAGAGCAATGACCTGAAGTTACACACAATTCCATGCTGTGGTTTGTGTGATGGAACAAAATTGTTTCATAAAAGGAAGATTTCCCTTTTGATGGTTGAGGCTAGAATTCAAAACTATCATTGTTAAATTGACACCAGGCACTTCTTAACATATTTAATATATTAAGAAAAGCGAGATCCAGGTGGTTTCTTTAAAAGTCTGAGCTGTGTGCTACACTTTAACTTTTATGGATTCATAAAGAGATGGCTGCCTGCAACTGTACTGTTACTTTGATCTTTTTCAATTAAATTGTTTTCAACCGTGTCTAGAACACCTGAAGGATGTTAAGTGCAAAAGGCATGTCAGTTCTGTATGAGTCTGTGCCAGTGTGACCAAAGGAATAGATATTAGTTTTTTTTCGGCTGGGCATTCATGGCAAGGCCTCTGTTTAGGAACCGAATTAGACTAAAAGTCAAAGTACTGCTGTTCATGTTACTTGTACATGAAAATATTGAAGGAATGGTGACACTCAGATCCGTCTGTCAGTTTGCATCTTCTTTCATGGAACCAATGCAAGGAATGGCAGAGAAAGGACCAGTTATTTAAAGATGAATGTTGATGTTTGATAGCCAGTCAGTTGCACCTGGGGTGGCTGAGTGGATTGTTACAGGCCCTGTGTGATACATGAGCTTGAGGTAGTCATTGGCAGCTCATCAGCTGGCCATGTAACCCAATGAGGTGAGTGCATGAAGGCCACTGCTGCAAGGAGACAGTGTGAAGAAGGTTGTGAGGCAATGGGGCAGTACAGTGACACAGCTAGTGGAGCTGCTGCCTCACAGCTCCAGTGAACTGAATCCAACATTGGTGTTATCGTGTGGTGTTTGCACATTCTCTCTGTGACTGAGTGAGTTTCCTCAGATTGCTCTGGTTTCCTCCCACATTCCAACGATGTGCACGTTGGTAGGTGAATTGATCACTCTACGTTGCCCCTAGTGTGTAGTCTGAAAGGAGTTGATGAGAATGTGGGAAGGATAAAAAGTGAGATTTCTGCAGGATTAGTGTGAATGGGTGGTTAATGATTAGTGCACTCAGTGGCTGAATCTTTGCTGTATCTCTCTTTAATGCTATGATTGCATGGGATTTGGCAGAGATATCCATGATTTGGACTAGTTTAGAACTAGTAAAATCTAGCGAGAAGCTGGGCACATTCAATGCGCAAAGTTTAATATTTTGGACAAAAGGTGCTTGGTAGATGTGAAAATAAATGTTTTTACTCAGAGAATAGCTATGACCTGACTCTGCAAACATGGTTCAAACAGTACCAAAGCATATTTCCAAAAGGGAATTGGATAGACAGGTGAGAGAATCATTTGCAGGATAATGGGGCAAAGGGAAGGAAATATGACTGAATGGAGGCAGCACATACATGTTAGACTAAATGGCCTCTGTGTGTGCTCTAATACTATGAATCTATAGTCCCTCAGTCTAATACCTGACAATTGCAATCATTTGATTTTCACAATATTCACATTATTTGCCTGATCGAAGACCAAGGGATCTCTTGGGACACACAAAGAAACAGGTAAAAACCAAAAATCATGGGAGAGAAAATATTCCTTACTATCTCAACCTGCTACTTGACACATTCGCAAAACTCTTATGTCCCGCATGTCCTGTAATATTTACTTTTTATAATTGATGATGGTCAGCCCAAGAAGCAAGAGGTCCAGTTCTCATTTGGTGTGTAACGAGTGGATGAGAAAGTGGGATAACATAGAACTAGTGTGTATGGGTGACCAATGGTTTGCGTGGACTTAATGTGCCAAAGGGCCTGTTTCCATGTTGCCTCTCTCATCTCAGATAAATATTCTAACCCCGCGAGCCATAACAATTTACAAAGATTTGTATTCAGATGAATTGTCCTGAACAAAATCAATCTGCAAAATTAGGTGAATAACTTTGTGTATTGCCTTCAAGTAACTATTATTTTTCAATCTACCACTTCATCAAAGGCATTATATTACTTGTCAAGAACTTGTAACAGTTAAACATAGCAGATGATTGAAATCCAAAATAAAAACAGGGAGCACTTAGCAGGCAAGGTGTCAAGTGTCGAGAAAGAAGTACACAACATTTCAGGTGGATTTCCTTTAATCAGAAATGGAAAAGAATAGCTGATCTATACCCCGCTGTATCTTCTGATAGCCTTCCTCACTGTCTGCAACTCTTCAAATTTTGGTGTCATCAGCAAACCTACTCACCAACTTATCTACATTTATGTCCAGATCATTTACATATATAAACCTTGTACTAGCAGTAACTTCAGGTCAAACAACGTTGCCTAACGAGAGCCATTAATAGTAGAAAATAAAGTGGGCCCAAAACTGCAACGGTGGATGCACTATCAACTAGCAAGACTAAAATTCTTAACCAGCAGCGGCCTTCCCCATTTACTAATAAGTTTTTGTTATTTTATTACTGTTATTTATACATTTTCTTGACGGGTCATTATGAACGATAATCATTCTGGAACCGTATGGTGGTGGTGGAGGAGGAGCGCTGCTGCAGGCCATGAATATGCACATATGAAGGCTAATGCAACTCCCTGGGGAGAATGGTTTTCACTAAACGCTCCGTCAAGAGCTGAGTTGTGGCGTATTTGGAGCATCTCTGTGTTCACCCGCTGGTAGATTCTTTACATTTTCGGGGGGGGGGGGGGGGGAGTCAGATGGTTCCAGCGAATTGGATTACATTCCTGTTGTGACCTATATCCTGGCAGCTTTAGGCGAAATGCTAAATGGTGCAGTATATTGGGATGCAATGCAGGGGACTGAATTAAATCCAATCTTTTCCTTCCTTCAGATATTGTCTGTGGAATGTGTAGGAAGGAACTGCAGATGCTGATTTTAATCAAAGATAGACACAAAAAGCTGGAGGTAACTCAGCGGGGCAGGCAGCACATTTCAGGTTGAGACCCTTCTTCAGACCCGAAGAAGGGTCTCAACCCAAAAGGTCACCCATTCCTTCTCTCCAGAGATGCTGCTTGTCCCGCTGAGTTACTCCAGCATTTTGTGTTTATTGTCTGTGGAATGCCGTAGGCAGAGATTCAAGAGATTCAAGAGTTTAATGTCATGTGATAGGACAATGAAATTATTGCTTTGCTTCAGCACAACAGAACATAGAAGGCATGTCTACAGAACAGATCAGTGTGTCCATATACCATTAAATAAATATATACACACACATGAATAAATAAACTGATAAAGTGCAAATAAATAGATAATGGGCTATTAATGTTCAGAGTTTTGTCCGAGCCAAGTTTAATACCCTGATGGCTGTGGGGAAGTAGCTTTTCCTGAACCTGGTCGTTGCAGTCTTCAGGCTCCTGTACCTTCTACCTGAAGGTAGCGGGGAGATGAGTGTGTGGCCAGGATGGTGTGGGTCCTTGATGATACTGCCAGCCTTTTGGAGGCAGCGACTGTGATAGATCCCCTCGATGGAAGGGAGGTCAGAGCCAATGATGGACTGGGCAGTGTTTACTACTTTTTGTAGTCTTTTCTGCTCCAGGGCGCTCAAGTTGCCGAACCAAGCCACGATGCAACCGGTCAGCATGCTCTCTACTGTGCACCTGTAGAAGTTAGAGAGAGTCCTCCTTGACAAACCGACTCTCCGTAATCTTCTCAGGAAGTAGAGGCGCTGATGTGCTTTCTTAATAATTACATCAGTGTTCTCAGACCAGGAAAGATCTTCAGTGATGTGCATGCCCAGGAATTTGAAGCTCTTGACCCTTTAAACCATCAACCCGTTGATATAAAGGGTACTGTGGGTCCCCCTCCTACTCCTTCCAAAGTCCACAATCAGTTCCTAGGTTTTGCTGGTGTTGAAGGCCAGGTTATTGTGCTGGCACCATATGGACAGTTGCTCAATCAATCTTCTATACTCTAACTCATCCCCATCAGTGATACGTCCCACAACAGTGGTTTCATCAGTGAACTTAATGATGGGTTCGCCCTATGACTGGCTACACAGTCATGATTATAGAGTGAGTACAGCAGGCGGTTGAGCACACAGCCTTGAGGTGCTCCCGAGCTGATTATTATCGAGGCTGACACATTTCTACCAATACGAACAGACTGTGTCTGTGAATGAGGAAGTCGAGGATCCAGTTGCAGAGGGATGCGCAGAGACCCAGTTCTGCAAGTTTGGTAACCAGCTTGGAGGGGATGATTGTATTAAATGCCAAGCTGTAATCAATGAATAACAGCCTGACATATGAGTTTTTGTTGTCCAAGTGGTCCAGAGCGGAATGGAGAGCCAGCGAGATCGCATCCACCGTTGATCTGTTGTGGCGGTAGGCGAACTGCAGTGGGTCCAGGTTTTTGTCGAGGTAGGAGTTGATTTGCGCCATGATCAACCTATCAAAGCACTTCATCACCACAGAAGTTAGTGCCACTGGTCGATACTCATTGAGTCACGTCACCTTGCTCTTCTTGGGCACCGGTATAATTGATGCCCTTTTAAAGGAGGTGGGAACCTCAGACCTCAGAGGTTGAAAATGTCTGTAAAAACTCCAGCCAGTTGGTCTGCACAGGTTTTTAGAACACCACCGGGTATAGCATTAGGTCCAGGTGCTTTACAAGGGTTCACCCCTCTGAAGGATTTCCTGACGTCGGCCTCTATGACTCAACTGTGCTAAACTGGCATCCTTGTCTTTTAAGTTAATAATTAATAGATCATTTCAATTTATTTTTGGTCTTTTTATCTTCCTTTACTTCCATCTTTTAGCTCCTCTGCTCCCTTATTGAATTACAATGGATATTTAATCACTGATCACCGCTTACACTCTGGAACCTTTTAAACCTGTTCCTCCTTTATGCACAAGGTTGCCATGTGAGCTTGAGCAGGCTGGTTTAACCATCTTGACTGGCCCTGTGCCTCACAGCAGTTCTGTCCTGGAGTCAAATTAGTTCCATGGCCAAGAAACTGGTTCCAGATTTCCTTCAGCAACCAACTAGAGCCAGTGTTGCGGGTTAATATTACTCAAGGCAACAGGTGTGACACTTTGATCTGAGGGAACAAGGAATGGCCAAAAAGGTGTAGAATTTCAAAAACTGTGTGTTATTTAATTTCATGGAGTGTTGGTAGCCATGTCTTTGCCTTGGCTGCCCCCAGTGTGATTTTATCTGTATTGCCGCTGCCAATAATTTGGGCAGACCATTAATTACTGCCTTGGCTCTGACTGATGATACATGATGTATAACAATCTCCAGTGTCCAGTTTGCTCTGTCAAATTTGCCTGCTTTAAGAATCATTTGAGAAATGGTTTTCCATTGCAAGCAAAATTCTCCAGGTTGGATGGCCCTCAAGTATGTTCCCTTCACGAGCCACATCCAAGAAATTCTACAGTATTCAACAGTTCTGAGGGCAGGGCAGTCATTTGCTGGTGACAAAGTGGGTAGCTGGGGATGGCAGAGGATGGTAGTTGAGGAGGCATCAGATCTTCCGAATAGGGGAGCAGTGTGGTTGGGCGAAGACCACCTGCTTGGTGGGAAGAGTGACTGTAGCTACTTGTGGAAGACTCCGAGAAAGGGACAGACAGACAGACAGACAGACAGACAGACAGACAGACAGACAGACAGATTCTTGATTACAATACAATACAATACAATACAATACGGTTTTATTCATCACATTGCACATAAAGTGCAAGTGAAATGAATTTGTCAGCAGCGGTACAATGATAAAGAACACACAATACACAATAAAAAAATTTAACACAAACATCCACCACAGCATTCATCACTATGGTGGAAGGCACAAAATTTGGCCAGTCCTCCTCCATTTCCCCCCGTGGTCGGGACCAGAGTCCAGAGTCAGTCCAGGATCGGCTCTTCCTCACCGGAGACCGCGGCTTTAGGTTGGTGTAGGCCGCAGGCCGGCGGTCGAGATTTAAAGTCCCCGCCGCAGCCAGAAGCACCGCAGACCGCAGGGCCGGCGGTAGAAGCTCCCCTCCAGGGGTGATGTTAAGTCCACGCCGGGTCCGCGGTAGAAGTTGGCCGCGGGCCGGCGGTGGAAGCTCCTTCTTCTCCCGGGTCCCCCGCGAGGGATCCCGGGCTGTAGACGCCGCGCCAGCTGGAGCTGTGCAGACCGCAGCTTCAGGCTGCCGGCTGCCGCGGGCCAGTGAAACGGAGCGCTCCCCTCCAGCGAGCCCCAGCGAGGGCTCGCCCGCTCCACGGCAAGAGTCCACGCTGCGCCCGCCGCTGAAGCCCCGGGCGCGTCTCCGGGAAAGGCCGTCCGATCCTTATTGTTAGGCCACGGGGGAGGCGACTTGGAAAAGTCACCTCTCCGTGGAGGAGGCGGCCGAAACGGTTTCCCCCTCATCCCCCCACACCACCCCCCACACAAAACACACAAAGAAACACAAAATACATACTTTAAAACATACTAAAAAAAACAAAAAAAGTTGAAAAAAACGGACACGCTGCTGACAGGGCGCCGCTGTGCAACGCCCACACCGGTTATTATGGGTGTCAGGGGTTATAGGGAGAAGGCAGGAGAATGCGGTTAGGAGAAAGAGATAGATCAGCCATGATTGAATGGCGGAGTAGTTTTGATGGGCCGAATGTCCTAATTCTTCTCCTATCACCTATGAACATGAATTTATGAATCTGGGTGAAGAGGCTTCCCAGTGCCTGGAAGGAAGTGTAGAAGTTGGTTTATACCAAAGATAGATACAGAGTGCTGGAGTAACACAACTGAGTTACTTTTGTGACTATTCCATGTCTGAGTGGGAACTATTCTGGCAAGTTCTCTTTAGGTAACATTGAGGCAGGTCCACAAGCACCAGGGTTGCTTCTTCTTCAGGAGCAGTGTAATCTATGAAAGTATGATTAGAAACCATGGCGATGGTCGACTTAGAACATAGATCAGGACTGCACAGGAACAGGCCCTTTGGCCCATAATTTTCATGCCCGAACATGCTGCCAAGTTCAACTAATCCCCTCTGCCTGCACATGATCCATATCCCTCCATTCCCTGCATATCCATGTGCCTATCTAAAAGCCTCTTAAATACCCCTATTATACTTGCCTCCACTACCCTTCTGGCAGCATTTTCCAGGCACTCACCACTCTCTGTATAAAAACGTCCACATATCATATCTCGTTTGAGGTTTGCTCCTCTGAACTTAAATGTTTTATCTCTAGTCTTTGACATTTTCACCCTGGGATAAAGGTTCAGATTCTCCAACCAATCTATGCCTCTCACAATTGTATATACTTCTGTCAGGTCTCCCCTCAGCTTCCAACACTCTATGCAAAACAATACATGTTTGCCCAACCTTTCCATTTAGATAATACTAGACTAAGTGGGACCCATTGGGTCCCAGGTTCAACACAATATTCCACCTCTCCACCAATTCCAATATTGGTGGCCAGTGGAGGGGGGGGGGGGGTCAAGTAAAGCACAGTGAGTGCAGGGCCATTTCAATCCATTTCATGTCAAGTCAATCCATTTCAATCCATTTCATGTCAAGTCAATCCATTTCAAGTCAAGTCAAGCACAGGGCAGGCGGGGCCAGCCAACCATACAATCCATTTGCTTTCATTTCAGGTGAGGTCAAGCAAAGCAAAGGCAAAGCAAAAGCAAAAGCACAGGGCAGGCGGGGCCAGCCAACAATACAATCCATTTGCTTTCATTTCAGATGGGGTCAAGCAAAGCAAAGGCAAAGCAAAAGCAAAAGCAAAAACAAAAGCACAGGGCAGGCCAAACAACTCATTTCATTTCATTTCCATTTCCACTTCTACTGCAAGCACAGGGCAGGCCAAACAACTCATTTCATTTCATTCAGGGCTAACAAATCATTTATTGCAAGCACATTAAGGGTTAACAGTTCAGTAAACTCACAGTTCTGTAGATTCACAGTTCAGTAGACTCACAGCAGAATCAGAGTTGTGGCCTCTCCGTCACGATCTTCCAGAATGACACGTCCAGGCATCCGTGGTTTTATAGTCCTGCCCCCCCCCCCCCCCCCCCCCCCCCCCCCCCGAAGGGGCTTTAACTTCATCATGGTGATTGACAGGCGAGAGGACAAATCAACTGATCTCAAGATATTTTAAACATTCATAACTTTTTTTTTTCATCGATCGGAAAAGTCCTTGGGGCTGGCTCAGTGGAGGAGGTCAAATGGATGGCCAAGTCATAGCGATATATGGTAGCATTTTTTCTAAAATCAATATACAGGGCAGACAGGAAGTGGTCAAGATGAGACTTTTAGTTATATAGATAATCTAATCCAGCCAGGATCTTGTAACCTCCCCTGCACACTCACCAAAGTCCTTTCCATCCTCCCCGTAATGGGGCAAACAGAACTGCACACTATACTCCAAATGGGGCATAACCTGATATATTCCTGATTCTTCTACACTCTGACCTAAGAAGGCAAGCATACCATACAGCCTTTTCACCACTCTATCTACTTGTGGTGCCACTTCCAGGGAGTTATGTACTTGGACCCCAAGATACCTCTGCACATTATGCGGTTACCATTAACTGTATACTATCCCCTTACGTTCAACCTCACATACAATATCTCACATTTGCTTGGATTAAATTCCATCTGCCTTTCCCCACCTATTTCAATAGCTGATCTATATCCTGCTGTCTACTTTGACAGACTTCCTCACTATTCCCATCACTACTAATTTTGGTGTCGTCTGCAAACTTACTAATCAACTCCACTACATTTATTTCCAAGTCACCTATATACAGTATATCATAAACAACAGATCCCAGCAAGGATCATTGCAGAACTTCACTGGTTACAGACCACCAGCCAGAATAATATCTTCTTTCTATGAGTAAGCCAGTTCTGAATCCAAACATGAGGCACTTTAATCAAATGCCTTGTTAAATCAATGGAGATTCATCATCTTCTGCCCAACCCTCATTGATCGTTTTCATCACCTTCTCAAAAAACTCAATCAAGTTCATAGGACATAACCTACCACAGGCAAAGTCAGGTGGACTGATTCTAATTAGCTCATCTCTCTACCAAATGTGAGTAAATCCTGTCCTTAAACACCCGCTTCAATAACATCCCCACCAATGAAGTGAGGCTCACTGGTCTACAATTTAAAGGATAATTCTTACTTCACTTTTTAAACAAAGGAACAGCATGGCTTCTCCTCTGTCCTCCAGGACATGCCTATGGTTAGAGAAGGTTCAAAAAGCTTTGCCAAGGCCCCTGAAATCTCCTCTCCTGCCTCTCTCAATAACCCGGGATAGATTCAATCAGGCCCTGGAGATTTATCTACCTTAATGCTCTTCAAGAGCCCCAACATCACTTCTTTCTTAATCTCAAACTGCCTTAGATATTAGTATTCACACAGATCTCAGTGTCCTCCGTGCCCTTCCTCTTCAGATTCAGATTCAATTCAATTTTAATTGTCATTGTCAGTGTACAGTACAGAGACAACGAAGCATTTAGCATCCCCTGAAGAGCGACATAGCAAACGATTTGAATAAATAATAATACCTGGTAAGTCACCGCTCGTTGTTCAGTAGAGTGACAGCCCGGAAAAAGAAGCTGTCACTGCTGGTTTCGGCAACGGAGAGACCTCCCGGATGGTAGGAGGGTAAACAGTCCATGGTTGGGGTGAGAGCAGTCCTTGGCGATGCTGAGCGCCCTCCGCAGACAGCGCTTGCTTTGAACAGACTCAATGGAGGGGAGCGAGGAACCGGTGATGCGTTGGGCAATTTTCACCACCCTCTGCAATGCCTTCCGGTCGGAGACAGAGCAGTTGCCATACCATACTGTGATGCAGTTGGTAAGGATGCTCTCGATGGTACAGCGGTAGAAGCTCACCAGGATCTGAGGAGACAGATGGACCACTTGGTGAATGCAAGTGCAAAGTACTTGTTCAGCACCTTATCTACATCCCCTAAATTCAAGCATAAATTTCTTCCTTTATCCATGAGCGGTCCTACTTTCTCCCAGGTTTCCTTCTTGTTTTTAATGTAGGCACAAAAAGCCATGGGATTTTCTTTAATCTGACTACCAATAAAATGCATTGGCACCTTTTAGACCTTCTAATTGCTCATTTGAGTTATTTATTGCTCACTTCATATTCCTCAAAGATTCTATCTGATTTCATCCTCAAACTTTGCATTTTCCTTTTGACCAAATTTACAATATCTTTGGTCATCCAAGGTTTCCCTTATCTTCCCATCCTTATACCTCCTCCTTACTGTAATATGCCGACATTGAATTCTGATCAATAATGTTCCAGTTGAGGGTTGCACACCACTGGGCATTACTTTAGCCTCCTCCTTGTATTACAGTAACAGGATGCACTGAGAAGCTGGCTGGAAAAGCATGGAGTGTAGGGTGTGCAGTAAATTGATGAGCTCCATTAACTTCATTTTTCACTTAAACTGAATTGCATTGTATTACATACCGCACTCCCTAAACAGCAGTCCCTTTCATTTTAAGCATATATTTTGTTCTTGTAGCCGGTAGCAGTATCCAGGAGATTATCCTTTTAGTTTGCAAACTCCAGGGCAATCTGAAAGCACTCGCAACCCTGCACTTAAGTGACATCTGTACAAATTGGGTATCCGGGGATGCGAAAATGTAAGAAATCGGAGCTGGTAGATCTCATGGGGTGCATAGATACTGCTCTATAAAATATACTGCTATATAAAACTGGCTCATTTAATCATGGAGTCTTAGAGACGTACTGCATACACCTTCAGCTCATTCTGTTCATGCCAACCATCAAGTTTAGTTTAGAGAAACAACGCAGAAACAGGCCTTTCACCTCACCGACCAACGATCACCCCGTATACTAGCACTATCACACTAGGGACAATTTATAATCTTTACTGAATCTAATCAATCTACAATTGTAATGTTGGTTAAAACTGGAGCACACGGGAAAAACCCACACTATCACAGGGAGAACATACAAACTCTGTAAAGATAGCACCTTGTCAAGATTGAACCAGGGTCTGGTGCTGTAACGCACCAACACCACCACTGTGCCACTGTGCCGTTGTGCCCATCTATCCAGATCTGATATTCTGGCACTTGATCTGCAGACTTTTATGCATTGGGGATTCAAGTTACTTGCTAAATGCTGTGAGAATCGTTGCCCCCACCATCCACCTGGGGAGTGTGCTCCAGATACCACCCCTCTCCTGGTGAAAATATTCTCCCTCACATCTGCCTCTGCTGGAGGGAGTAGTTTCCCACTATCCACTCTATATGCTCCTCGTTATTAGTTCTGGTTTCCTGTCCATTTCCCATAACTTCCGACTCACGGGCAGTTGAAAACTCTCTCCATTTCAGCGTTTAATATTATTAATGATGCAGTATTCAGATCCATGGGGAATGAATGGGCCCAGAAGTATCAGGACTGAGAGAAGGAATTTCCTCCATGTCTCAGCATTAAATAGATAACTTCTTATACTGAGGCTTGAACCTCCAGTCCTGTACTCCCCCACTAGACTAAATGACCTCACTGCATGCACTTTTATGCTGGGGCTAAGGAAATAATGGTACTGGAGGGGGTACAGAGAAGATTCATCGAGATGTTGCCTTGGATGGAATCTTTCGGATATGAGGAGAGATTGGATAGGCTAGATTTGTTTTCCGTCCTTCTTTATACCCCGCAAAGAAGGAGGGGTATACCGATAGAGGCTTACAAAAGATATACAGGTATGTAGGTTAATTGGCTTGTTGTATGTGTAAAATTATCCCTAGTGTGTGTAGGATAGTGATAAAATGCGGGGATCGCTGGTCGGCGCAGACTCAGTGGGCCGAAGGGCCTGTTTCCGCACTGTATCTCTAAACTAAACTAAACTAAAACTACAAGAGGAATGGAAAGGGTAGATAGAAAGAAAAGCATTGCCCTTTAGCTGACATGTCCATAACCAGAGAGAAGAGCTTTAGTGTAAGGAGTCAAAGTATTCGAGAGTATCTGAGGAAGAATTATTTTCCTCTCAGAGGGCGATTACAATTTGAAATGCAAGGCCTGAGAAGGTGGTGGAGGCTGGTGCTCGCACAGCATTTAGGTAGCACCCAAACGAGCACTTATATGGTATAATGGTATATGGATTGGGAACGGGTAATTTGGAGCATAATGAGAAGGATTTGATAATCAATACAGACATGGTGGACCAGTGAGCTTGCTTTTGTGTTCTTTGACTCTGACTCTTTCCAGACCCTCCCGCCCCCCAAATAAGATATGATCTAATTGCATCCACTCTGCCACCCCCTCTGAATGAGACAATGAGATAACTTTTCTTCTCAGAAACGCCAGAGAGTGTGGACACAATCTGCTTGTATTGTGCTACACCCTCATCCAGGGCATTGTGCTAAATCCCATGGCTGTGATTAAATGCTACAGTACAGCAAAACGTAACACTCACTGGAAGGTTCACTGGGCACAATCCTAGGCACAAAGAGTGCAGAAACTCGTAAAGAAGTGATGGGAATCAGAGGCATGGCGGTGAAGCCAGACTAACATGGTATACAATTCAAATCACTCATCAAATCTACACACCAGTAGCCACAGCTGAATAAATGTTCCCTGGTATTTACCATTTACATTAACATTGTAGCAAATTGGCCCCACAGGATAAATTGTTTCTGTTATTTGGTTCTCTAGTTCTTAAGTAGATTGTTAGCAAGGGAGGAATAAAAATCATATAGACACAGTCAATACCTTAGATATCAAACAAAAAATGCTGGAAATTCAGGCTTTCAGGCTGCACCTAAGGAGGAGTTTAATAGAGATGATTCAAATGATAAAAGGGGATGTAGCAACAAAAGAAGGGGCTGGTCATTAAAAACTGAGGCTGGATAAGTTTATTTTCTCAGAGGGTAGGGAATCTCTTGAATCCTCTACTCAAGAGAGTGGTGAGGGCCAGAAAATATACTTAAGGAGAAAATAGATAAATATTTGAAAGATAGAGGAATTGAGGATTATGAAGACATGACATTGGAGAGGAGTTGAGGCCAGCATAGATCAGCCATAATCATATTGAATGAATGGTTAGGTGTGAGGGGCCTGGTGGCCTACACCTGGTACTATTTTATCTTCTCCTTCAATGCCCTTGAGAAAACTGGAGCTGCATGCGAGTCTGAACAAGAGTCTCGACCCGAAATGTCACCTATTCTTTTTAATTCATGATTGGGTTCCGAACTTTTGACAACTTGTAATCCTGTAATATCTTGAATGTAGCTAAAACATCCATATATGTGAATCGCTATAGATGCCTTGTGACCAGTGACCAACAGCTTGGTGGAAATCAGAGGATTTAAGGACAATACTAAGGGTGGAGAGAGACTTCACAGTGTCAGGATCTGCAGGTGGGTGATGCCTGGAAGGTGGTGGGTGGTACAGGGAATAGCAACAGCTCTATGGGCCAAATGAAAGGCCAGTGATAACTGATGAATCGGAGGGACAGGACACTAGACCATGCAAAATGGTGGCGGTCTGCAGATTTTTGTGTGATTGCTACCAACTCCAGGAAATCTATTATTCTTGTCAGTCTGCCAAACCTGTGGCATGCTCCAGTGAAGAAAATAAATGCACTTATGAATGCTTATGCACGCATTTAAAATAATTTAATCGGGTTTAGTTCTATTTGAGAAACAGACACCAACAGACACTAGGGGGAAATAAGTGTTCGGCACGTACTTGAAGGGCTGAGATGGCCTGTCTTCCATGCTGTAATTGTTATATGGTTATATGGTTATATGTTTAAAAAAATCTCCAAAACTGCAGTGCCAGTATTCTCAATGATGTGTCCATTCTAGCACAGGATAATCACTGCCAAATAGACTGGAAAATAGGTGTCTAATGGGGTTCATTGTCACTCAGAAACATTCTCACCTCTGTTCTAAACTTAAGCATAGAAACCAAGGTGCTGTAGTGTGGCGCTGCTGCAGTTCTCACGGTCGAAAGTGCAAGTTGTTGTCCGTGACATTAAACTGAAGCCGCCACCGGCCTTCTCAAATGTATCCCACAACTGTTTATTAAAGAACAGAGGAGTTGACCCCAACATCCTGATGAATATTGTGTCTTATCCCAACACTGGTAAGTCTGGCAATCTGACCAGTTTGTATTGGTCACAAAGTGATGGAGTAACTCAGGGGGTCGGGCAGCATCATCCTTCTTCTGACCAGTTGTGGTGGGGGGTGGGGAGGGGAAGAAAGCTAGAAGAGAGGAGGGGCAGGATAAAGCCTGGCATGTAATATGTATAGGAAGGAGCTGCTGATGCTGGTTTGCACTGAAGGTAGACACAAAATGCTTAATAGGTGGACACAGGTGAGGGGATCTGTTGATAGGCAAATAGTTAGACAAATGCCAGAGATAAAGGTTCCTGACCATATTCCTATATTTTCTGATCTCCAGTCTTCAGAAATCAGAAGGATGTATATCATGAGCTGTATTCCATGGAATGCGGGGAATGCTGATCTAAGTCTTAAATACACTGAGCATCCGCAGCTCTCTGGGCAGGGAATGCCAAATGTTGGCAGACCTCTAAGTGTAAATGTGTATGTGAGTGTGTTAATAGGTGACATGAGTCTATGCATACATCAGAGTGTGTGTGTGAGTTCATGGCAGTGTGTGTATGCATGTGTGAATGTACGTGTGCATGTGAGAGGGTGAAAGTGTGTGTGCATATCAGAGTGAGGGTGTACATGTGTGCAAGTGTTTGTATGTGTGTGTATGCACAACTATGCACGTGGTTGTGTCAGTGTGTGTGTAGATGTGATTATGAGTGAGTTTATTATTGCGAGTGCTGCTTGCATGCGTATGTGTGTGCATGGATGAGCGGACAAGTGTGTGTGCATAGTGACTGTGACTATCCTCCTTGAATATTTCCATGTTCTATTTCTCGCGCACTTTACATTATGTGTTTTGTGTGTGTTAGTCTGCTTATTAAAAACATATGTGCTACATGTCAAAATAGTATCATCTTACAGGCTGAGTACATGGAGTACAGGCTGAGTACATGGAGTACAGGCTGAAATTTAACAGGTCCGTCAGCACCCTCTTCATCTACACAATTGCCAAACATTATATGCTGTTTGAACAACTGCAGAAAACACCATTATCTTTCTGTGATAAACAAACCATTATGCAGATTTCTTGAATGTAATTTTTGATAAAATACAGAAAGGAAGGGGCATTGACATGAAAAGGAAAGTTTTGAAAAGTTTTCCCATGCACTGGGCAAAAAAAAAAAGCATTAATGGCATTGTTCTTTCAAAGAGTTAGCAGAGGCATAATAAGCAGAATAGCCACTTTCTGTTCCGTATCATTCTTTGATTACTGGCAGATCTGCAGAGTGTTTCCAGGAGTTAATGCTGTCCATTTGACAGGTAATTATTTCACCAGCCTTAGCTTCTGCATAGTCACAGTACTTGCTGAATTGAAAAATACCGGTTTCGTTTAAGGTAACTGTGTCGTGATAGGGATGAAAAAAGTCACAAATGGTACAGGGATGTAATGCTGTGGCTCTATAAGGCGCTGGTAAGATCGCATTTGGAATATTGTGAGCAATTTTGGGCACATATCTGAGGAAGTAAGTGGTGGCTCTGGAGAGGGTCCAGAGGAGGTTACAAGAATGATCCCAGAAATGAGTAGGTTAGCCTCTGGTGAGCATTTGTCAGCACTGGGCCTGTACTCGCTGGAGTTTAGAAGAATGAGGGGAGACCTCATTGAAATATTGTGGCGGCACCCGGTGTTGGCCACGGGCACAGCGAAACCTCGGCTCTGGAGGGAGGAGTTAGTTTTCTCAGTGTGGGAGCCGGAGGTGACGGGGTTGATCCTTTGGGGTATTTAAGGTCGGGCAACACCTGTGCCCGTTATTGCAGTAGGGAGCAGCACTGTAATAGTCATAAATATGTTTCGTTCACACAACTTTGTGTTCCGACGGTGGATGTGAGAGGGCAACGCCTCGTCCACGCTTCAATGCTGGAGAAAATCTCCTTGTGCCCTACTGCGTCTGCCGCGCCAATCAACAACCCAGTAGTGACGGTGGACAATGTATATGCACAGATACTGACTGAGTTTCCGGACATTATCACCCTGCAGTTCGACTCAGTCAAAACTCATCCAGTGGAGCAGCTTAAATGTGACATTTAACTGAGGATCCATCTACCTCCCAGGTGGAAGGAACCAATCTGACGGGACTACGTTGAAAATGGGTAGCAGATCTTCCCCTGTGTCCAAGATAATAATGGTCCCTTCAGTCATCATTTTTGAAAATATATTATTTGATCATTATCAGTTTGTTGCTTGTTTGTGGGAACTTGCTAGGCACAAGTTAACTGTAGTGTTTCCTACATTCCCACTGTGACTGCTATTCAGAAAGTATTTTTAATGACTGTAAACTGCTTTGGGACATCCTGAAAAGAATAGGATAGATAAATTAAAACTGAGCATTTCTCAGAAGATCATAAAAAATCTCTCGGCATAATTTACCGATGGGTAATTACAGGTCCCTCTGTCCTGAACCAACATCTGACAGGTTCCCTCAATTCTGCTGGTGGATCTTGAAAATTGATTGCCACCTTAAGGACAAAGTCTGAAGGGAAAGGACCAGTTATATAATTAGCAAGTCATCTAAGAAAATAGTTGTGTAAGAAAGAAATGCAAATTCTGATTTACACCAAAGATAGGGACAAAATGCTGGAGTACCTCAGTGGGTCAGACAGCATCTCTTGAGAAAAGAAATAGGTGACGTTTCAGACATAATCAAGGTTGTTCTATGGATGATTTTGCTTATTAAAAAAACTCAAACGTTTTGGGGAATAAGGAAAAAAATTGAGTTGAGGCCAAGATAGGAACCACAATACTTCTGAATGATGGTGTAGGGTCAGGGGACCCTTTCCTATGCACTGCTCATTTTATTCCCAATGGTATGTTTACATGTCACAGTCAGACTCGGAAGAAGGGTTCCAACCGAAATATCATCTATTTTCGCCGGAGATGCTACCTGGACTGCTGAGTTACTTCAGCATTTTGTGTGCATCTTTAAGTTTAGTTTAGCTTAGTTTAGTATAGATTAATTTAGTTTAGTTTAGACATACAGCGTGGGAACAGACACCTTGGTCCACTGAGTCCATGCCGACCAGCAATTCCCACACACTAACACTATCCTGCACATACTAGGGATAATTTACAAATAAACCAAGCCAATTAACCTATGTCTTTGGAGTTTGGGAGGAAACCAGAGATCCCAGAGAAAATCCACGCAGGTCATGGGGAAAACGTATAAACTCTGTACAGACAAGCACCTGTAGTTAGGATTGAACCTGGGTCTCTGGTGCTGTAAGGCAGCAACTCTGCCATTGTGTCACTATACTGCCCTATTAAGAACATAGATAGCTGGTAGTGTTAGCAAATTGACATGAAACAACAAGTACAGCAAGTACTGAGTCTTTGAAATTGCGTACAGGTTTGGTCTCATATACGCGAATCAGGCCTACATCAGTACTGGTTCAGACAAAGTTCATTAGATTGATACCTGGGATAAAGGATTGTCTTTTGTGGAAATATTGAGTCTGTACATTGGAATTTATTAGAATGAGAGTGCATCTTGTAAATTAAAAAAAACAGAATTCTAGTGGAGATTGATAGGGTGGATAGCGAGAGGATGCTTCCTCTCATGTGGTTATCATAGCCTCAAAACAACAATGGTAAATATTGACATAGATGAGGAGGAAATATTTTTCTCAAAGTGATGTGATTCTTTGTTACAATCAATTTCAGAGGAGGAGAATTTTTTCAAGGTTGCAATATGCATAATTTTGGTCTATAGAATATTTCAAGTGTTATAGGGAATAGGGGGAAAAGTGGAGTTGAGATCATGTTCGGATCAATCACAATCCTGATGAATGATGGTGTACGGCCAGGGGACACTTTCTTACGCACTGCTTCTTCCATTCCTAATGGTATATTTATATGTCACAGCCAGGCTAATTCTAAGTCAAGGTTATTTGAGCGTAAATGGAGCAAGATGCTTAAGCTGTGCAAGCAACTATCCATAAATCTCTTCACAAGGCAAGCCGGAGTGATTGGAGTGGTTGGAGGAATGGAGACCAGGATGGGAGGGATGAGCAGAATGGAAATTGCATGTAGAATTCTTAATTCTAAAGAAGATATTGAAAATATCCAACAGGTTGGAGGTCACCTGCGGAACAAAAAGGGTTAAAGTTGCAGACCCATGATGCCCACCCCTTGAATCTGCGTAACCTACCGAACATTCTACAAATTCAGATTTCCAGCATCTGTAATATCCTTCTCCCTGCAATTCACATGGTTCCATTAATTGATCTCGGCACACTGTTAGTTTTGGCAGATGGTGCTCTGCATTGGTTGTGTGTTCGGAGATCTTTTCCTCGGATAACCCTTTTCAGTATTGGTTCCAGTAACTGATGCATTTACACTGCTTTGGAGCTGCCAGCAAACATGGTGCAACATTTATCTAAATCAAATCCCATTTGTCCTTATGTGGCTCATTTCCCAAGCATTTAATCTGTCTATATTTGATTCACTTCTCTGCTATCTTAATCCACAAAGTAATTTCAGAATACTCTTTCCATCCAGCTTATTAATAATTATATGAGCAGGGACAGGGCTACATTTTGAAGTACTGTAATTACAAATCAAAGCTTCCTCAATTGACTGTGAAGAGGTTGTGATATCTTGAAACTATAAGGCCTTTATTTCATAGGGTCATATAATACAGGTGGAACAATGCAGCTGATATGGTTTATTGGACTCCAAGATATAGTTGCAAAATGTTCTCAGTTCAGTTTGCTGTATAACAATATGAATCTATGACTCCAAAATAGAAAATGCTTGAACCATTTTGTGGATTTTCTCCAGGTGATCCAGTTTCCTCCCACATTCCAAAGACGTGCAGGTTTGTAGGTTAATTGGCTTCTGTAAATTGTCTCTAGTGTGTAGGATAGAACTAGTGCATGGGCGATTGCTGGTAGGCACGTACTTGCGGGCCGAACGGCCTGTTTCCACATTGTATCCCTAAATGAAAATTGCAGAGTAGGGGAGATCGAATGGAAACATGTCGGACGGGGTTGCCACATGGATAGTTTGCTTTCATGGCCAATTATCTTCAACTTGTAAAAATCAAAAAGACTACAAATGTTGGAAATCTGATATGAAAATAGAAAATGCTGGAAAAACTCTGGAGGTCAGGCAGCATCTGTAGAAAGAGAAGCAGGTAATGTTTCAGGTACGGGACCCTTTGTCAGAATTAACAAAGAGATGAAAAGATAGAGAAAAAAGAGTAAAAGTAAATAGAGCAACCAAGTTAGTTATTTAATATCTTTCCCAGATCTGATGAAGTTGTTTAGGACATGAAATGTCAGCAGTTTCTCTTTCCACAAGTGTTGCTGAACTTATTGAGTTTCCAGAATGTTCTGGTTTTATTTCACCTTTAACCTTTTATTACTGACTTCTGTCACTGGTTTCTCCTGATTACTTTGCAAAACCTTCCCAATTTGAATGTTTTTTTTAATCAAGTCTCCTTGTAAGCTTCTCTGTTCTCTCAGTTTCACTAAATGAAAATCAAAATACTTGACTAAAATAGATAATCTACAGCAGAAATGGCCAGTTCTAAGAAAATGTGTTGCCCTAGACCCATTGAAGTCAGGAAGAACATGAAGTTTTGGTCATCCAACTTACATAGGTCCATGTTGGAACAGTGCATGGTGGCGCAGCGGTAAGGATGTTGCATTACAGCGCCAAGGACCCGAGTTTGATCCTGACTACAGGTCCTTGTCTGTACGGGGTTTGTACATTCTCCCTGTGACCTGCATGGGTTTTGTCCAAGATCTCTGGAGGTTCCGTCCCACACTCCAAAGATGTACAGGTTTGTAGGTTACTTGGCTTGGCATAATTGCAAGTTATCCCTTGTGTGTGTAGGATAGCATACGTGTGCAGGGATCGCTGGTCGGCGTGGACTCAGTGAGCCAAAGGAACTGTTTCCGCGCTGTGTCTCTAAACTAAACTAAACTAAATTAAACCTGCAAACAGTTCAGAGTGGGCTATGAGCGAAAATTGAAGCGACAAGCAGCTGAATGCAGTCTTCCAATCTGCATTGGAATTCTCCAATGCAATGGAATCCATATCAATCTTTTTTGTGAAACATTTCTAAACGAACATCAAGTGATTGATATTGTTCTCCAATTGTGGCTCTCAGAATTGAACTCAGTGCTTCAGCTGAGAACAAACAAGTTTTATTGATTTCCATCCCAATAAAGTACGGAAAATTCTATATCTTGTTTTTTTTAAACAATATTCTTAATTTGCCTCAACTCTACTCATTTGCAGGTCTCCCTGTCTCTGCAGCTGATGTAGAATTGTGCTATTTAATTTCTATTGGCAGGCCTCCTCCTAAAATGAATCATTTAACACTTGACATTCACTACCATCTGCCCATTTCACCAGGCTCACATAGTCGGCATCCAACTTTTGCATTATTTCCTGCATTTCTTTGTTTTGCGACATCTCCAGCTCTCAAAATTATGCCCACTGCATCCAGAATGTAATCAAAGACAATGATGGTCCTAATACCAGCCCCAGTCCATGTTACCTTCCTCCAGCCAAGAGAAACAACTTATCATTCTTATCCCGTGAACTTACCCTGCACATCTCCAACCCCCCTCTCATTCTAAAGCTATGTTCTCTACTGTTTGATATTTCCACCCGGGGAAAAAAGGCCTGCCCTATCAATGCCTCTCAGCCTTCACCACACCAAAGTAAACAATCTAAGTTTGTCCAACCTCATTTTATAGCTGATACTGTCTAATCCAGGCCGTGTCCAGGTGAACCACTTCTGCTTTCTCACTACAGCACCTTCCTGTAATGTGTTAACCAGAATTAGGCACAGATGTGGCTGAGCCAGTTTTTTAAAGTTGCCCTGAGTTGCCTCGGGACTGAATGCCCCGATTGACGAAGGCCAACATACCTGTTGTGTATTTGGGTGCTTGGAACAGACTTTAATAAGGCTCGGACATGGTAGTACACTAACAAGTTTCTTTATTCCAGGCCGCCACCTTGAGTCTCCCCCGCGCATGCGTACTTACACAAGACATCACATATGCTAATTTATATCACATACCTAACACTCCTCCCCCTTTAACTTGGAGGCAGGTAACACCATTTATATTAATACCTAACACTCCTCCCCCTTTAACTTGGAGGCAGGTAGTACCATTTCTATTACATACACCGCACTCCTCCCCTTTTAACTCAATTTCACCTGCATGGTATATGCTCATTACTTCACATATCATTGATTAATACACTGTTGCACAAGTGTATTATTACATTCATCTTATAATACATCCTCATAACTGTAATAATCCTATCTAACCAGCACTTATAATTTTTCATTCCACCCATCTTCCTTAAACCAAATACATTATCCCTTGCTTTATGTGTTATCATTTTCCGTTCCTTTATGTGTAACTTGCGAACATTTTCTAATCGCTCTAGCTCTGCCTGTATCTCTGCTTCTTGCCTTTTAAATGGTCTAATCTAATTTGCAAATTTCTTCCTGTTCCTGATATTCTGCGTTTCATTTTCTGGTTCATGTATTTGCTTTGTTCTCCTCTTTGTAGGTGGGATCTGACCCATGTCTGCAAGTTTTCATTTTCTAGCATCTTCCTCTGTTGTTCAATTTCCGTTCGCTGTGTATTTATCTGCTCTTGTTGTTTAATGAGATTCTGCAATGCATAGCCATTTGTCCATTGCTCAGTGAAGGAGACTGCATGCTAGACTATAGTGAAGTGTCCTAATCGCAATCCATCCTGCATACTTTTGTCTCGACCGACAAGCCTCTCTTCTTTAGACTTTTCTATTAGCAGCTTTTTACTCATTGTCACACATTTATTTAACCTTTCTTTGTATCGTTTAAGCCTTTTCTGTTGTTCGTCTATTTGTCTTCTTAAGTCACCTTTCTGGTTCTTCATCAAGAAGTAGGATCAATATTGGCTTTGCAATACAACACTGACTTTGATTTGTGCTCTGTGTAGGTTTCTTGCTTCATAAGCAAGGTAGTGAGACTGCACTACAATTGCTGTATATTTCAGTTTGAGGAAGTCTTTCCTATATCGTTTAAGCCTTTTGTATTGTTTAAGCCTTTTCTGTTGTTCATCCATTTGTCCACTTAAGTCACCTTTCTGGTTCTTCATCAAGAAATAGGATCAATATTGTCTTTGCAACATAACAGTGGCTTTGATTTGTGCTCTGTATAGTTTTCTTGCTTTATAAGCACGGTAGTGAGACTGCACTATAACTGCTGTATAATTCAGATTGAGGAAGTCTTTCCTATATCGTTTAAGCCTTTTGTATCCTTAAAGCCTTTTCTGTTTAGCATCTATTTGTCTTCTTAAGTCTTTCCTATACCAACTCATATGACGTACTGACTGCACATTTATAGTAGCTCTCTTTTGCTTAACACACTACCTAACCATCATACTCTTGTAGGCAGCTTGAATGGTAATAGTTGCATACCCCCTTGACTGATATTGCACAAACTGGGAATGCCCTATTTTGCATGCTTTGTAGCATCTCTTGATCGAAATGACTGCTTGCTGCATAGCTCTGTAGCGTACCCTTGATCGGTAACATGGTATGCAGCTTGCAGAGTAACTACAATCGCCTTTTGCATCAAGAAATGTTTTCTTGTAATGCACATCATTATGAATGCCTTAATATGGCATGCTGCCTTGATTTTCTCAACCAATACTATGGCTTTGACCCCGCGGTAGAAGGCCTGAATACAAACCACTGCTTTTCTCAAATTATTATAATGTCTCACTTGGACATCTCTTATCTGGCAAGCTCTGTACCGTTGTTGTACAGCAATGGCAGACCAACGTAGTTTCTTGAAATACTGACGCTGTTTATGCATCTGATAATAAGTCTGTATGACCTTGGCAGATTTGTGCATGCACCGCAATTGCTTTCGAACAACCATTCCTCAGTAGGCAGCCTGAAGCAGCACAACTCTGCTGCGTACCTTCATGTATGTTTTGCGATCACTTTCCATTTGAAGGTGTGCCCTATAATGGGTTTGTACTATTATAGCTGCCAATCTCATTGCCTTGTATTGACGGTATACTCTGTGCATTCTAAATGCTGCTTGTATTACCGTTGCTGCCTTCTGTTTGTTCCGGATCTCCCTCTGTACCTTCATACCCCTGAATGCAGCTTGAATAGTTAGGGTTGCCCTCTGGATGGCAATTTCCCTTTGCCTTTGCCTTTTTTTCCTTTTGCACTTGACCTTTGTCACTTGGCACTTGACTTTTGTCACTCTGCCCTTGACTTTTGTCACTTTGCACCTCCCGTTTGTCCTTTGAGGGATACCCTACCCTCTTTAGTTCAGGCTCCTTGCCTCTGGATGCCCTTGGAGGTTTTGGCGAGAAATGAGCCATTAATGCCTCCTTACACTCCTCGTACGTTTTATCCGTGGGCTTTGCTGGCCGCAGTAACGTACGTAAGGTGTGAAAACCTTTCCTTCCTAGGCCTGTGAGGAAAATTGCTAATTTCTTCTCTGCTGTAGTGACATCACTTGACCTGAATCAAGCCTCTAACACTTCAGTCCATTCCTCAAAGTTATGTTCAGGATCAAACAGGGGCACATTCCCTACCACTGTAGTAGCCATGGTACCTGTTGCTATTCAAGTGCCCTATATTCTGTTCTCTCACTGTGTTTTCTTCCTTGGACTTAATCCTTTTACACACTAAGATTATCCAGCCCACAGAATATTACTTAATCTTATAATAATAGATTTATACTAATAACCAACATTTCAGGTTAATAGTCAACTAGAACATTTTAAACTCGACTGGCTTTCTCTCGCGACCGGGCTTTCTCCACTCTCGACCGTCTCCTACGATCGGGCTTTCTCCGCTTTCTCCCCTTACCAGGCTGACTCTGACCGGGCAGAAGCTGAAGTGCATGAGTGCTGTGTCCTGCTTCTCTCGCATGGACCCACTCTTCGCTCAGGGCCAGACTTCCTCTCACGTCCGGGCTTTCCCCACTCTCGGCCGCCTCTTGC
Source organism: Leucoraja erinaceus (assembly GCF_028641065.1). Classification (NCBI taxonomy): domain Eukaryota; kingdom Metazoa; phylum Chordata; class Chondrichthyes; order Rajiformes; family Rajidae; genus Leucoraja; species Leucoraja erinaceus. The sequence goes on from NC_073384.1 coordinate 30,945,317, forward strand.
GACGGGGCTTTCTCGCCTCTGGCTTCTCTCCACTTCCCTCACAGGGCCTGGTCCGCTGTTCAGCTCACGGTCGGGCTGACTCTACTCCCGAACGGGCTTTCTTCACTTTCTCCCCCCACCGGGCTGACTGCTCCCAGCCGGGCTGAAGACTCGGCTTTCATCGGTGGCTTCTCCGGACCTGTCCGTGGCCTACATGGTACTAGGCCCTCAACCGATGTCTGTGGCTGCTGCTTGGGCCTGGCTGTGGGCTGCACAGTCCTCTTTCGTCGGTGGCTTCTCCGGACCTGTCCATGGCCCACACGGTACTAGGCCCTCAACCGACATCTGTGGCTGCTGCTTGGGCCTGGCTGTGGGCTGCACAGCTCTGGAAATGTTCCAGCTGCACTCGGTGATCCTTACTGTAGCAATGTTACAAAATTTTGAGATTTTCAAAATCAAGTCTGCAATTTTTCCCATCAGATAAAGCATAAAAAGAAGTTTAATTTGACACCTAATTCACTTTCATATCTTCAGTATTAAAACAGTTATGACCATTTTCATACTCGGAACTTAGCATCTTGTTCCCTATTGATTTTCAATTCTTAACACAAAAGCTGTGATCGAGGACAGTCAAATGGCCATAACTTGGTTCTGAACTTAAAGAAAGGTAACTTTGAGGGTATGAGATGTGAATTGGCCAAGATTGACTGGCAATTAATTCTAAAAGGGTTGACGGTGGATATGCAATGGAAGACATTTAAAGACTGCATGGATGAACTACAAAAATTGTTCATCCCAGTTTGGCAAAAGAATAAATCAGGGAAGGTAGTACATCCATGGATAACAAGGGAAATCAGGGATAGTATCAAAGCGAAGGATGATGCGTACAAATTAGCCAGAAAAAGCAGCATACCGGAGGACTGGGAGAAATTCAAAGACCAGCAGAGGAGGACAAAGGGCTTAATTAGGAAAGGAAAAATAGATTATGAAAGAAAACTGGCAGGGAACATAAAAACTGACTGCAAAAGTTTTTATAGATATGTGAAAAGAAAGAGATTAGTTAAAACAAATGTAGGTCCCTTGCAGTCAGAAACAGGGGAGTTGATCATGGGGAACAAGGATATGGCGGACCAATTGAATAACTACTTTGGTTCCGTCTTCACTAAGGAAGACATAAATAATTTGCCGGAAATAGCAGGGGACCGCGGGTCAAAGGAGTTGGAGGAATTGAGTGAAATCCAGGTTAGCCGGGAAGTGGTGTTGGGTAAATTGAATGGATTAAAGGCCGATAAATCCCCAGGGCCAGATAGGCTGCATCCCAGAGTACTTAAGGAAGTAGTTCCGGAAATAGTGGATGCATTAGTAATAATCTTTCAAAACTCTTTAGATTCTGGAGTAGTTCCTGAAGATTGGCGGGTAGCAAACGTAACCCCACTTTTTAAGAAGGGAGGGAGAGAGAAAATGGGGAATTACAGACCAGTTAGTCTAACATCGGTAGTGGGGAAACTGCTAGAGTCAGTTATTAAAGATGGGATAGCAGCACATTTGGAAAGTGGTGAAATCATTGGACAAAGTCAGCATGGATTTACGAAAGGTAAATCATGTCTGACGAATCTTATAGAATTTTTCGAGGATGTAACTAGTAGCGTGGATAGGGGAGAACCAGTGGATGTGGTGTATCTGGACTTCCAGAAGGCTTTCGACAAGGTCCCACATAAAAAATTAGTATACAAACTTAAAGCATAAAGTTCAGTATTGATGTGGATAGAGAACTGGCTGGCAAACAGGAAGCAAAGAGTAGGAGTAAACGGGTCCTTTTCACAATGGCAGGCAGTGACTAGTGGGGTACCCCAAGGCTCAGTACTGGGACCCCAGCTATTTACAATATATATTAATGATCTGGATGAGGGAATTGAAGGCAATATCTCCAAGTTTGCGGATGACACTAAGCTGGGGGGCAGTGTTAGCTGTGAGGAGGATGCTAGGAGACTGCAGGGTGACTTGGATAGGCTGGGTGAGGGGGGGCAAATGTTTGGCAGATGCAGTATAATGTGGATAAATGTGAGGTTATCCATTTTGGTGGCAAAAAAACAGGAAAGCAGACTATTATCTAAATGGTGGCCGATTGGGAAAGGGGGAGATGCAGCGAGACCTGGGTGTCATGGTACACCAGTCATTGAAGGTAGGCATGCAGGTGCAGCAGGCAGTAAAGAAAGCCAATGGTATGTTAGCTTTCATTGCAAAAGGATTTGAGTATAGGAGCAGAGAGGTTCTACTGCAGTTGTACAGGGTCTTGGTGAGACCACACCTGGAGTATTGCGTACAGTTTTGGTCTCCAAATCTGAGGAAGGACATTATTGCCATAGAGGGAGTGCAGAGACGGTTCACCAGACTGATTCCTGGGATGTCAGGACTGTCTTATGAAGAAAGACTGGATAGACTTGGTTTATACTCTCTAGAATTTAGAAGATTGAGAGGGGATCTTATAGAAACTTACAAAATTCTTAAGGGGTTGGACAGGCTAGATGCAGGAAGATTGTTCCCGATGTTGGGGAAGTCCAGGACAAGGGGTCACAGCTTAAGGATAAAGGGGAAATCCTTTAAAACCGAGATGAGAAGAACTTTTTTCACGCAGAGAGTGGTGAATCTCTGGAACTCTCTGCCACAGAGGGTAGTTGAGGCCACTTCATTGGCTATATTTAAGAGGGAGTTAGATGTGGCCCTTGTGGCTAAGGGGATCAGGGGGTATGGAGAGAAGGCAGGTACGGGATACTGAGTTGGATGATCAGCCATGATCATATTGAATGGCGGTGCAGGCTCGAAGGGCCGAATGGCCTACTCCTGCACCTAATTTCTATGTTTCTATGTTAACTTTATTAAAAATTAAGAGAACTGAAAGAAATTTTCAGTTATTATAGAGTGAAGCATTCTGAAACAAATATTAAACAATCTTACTTGGATGACCTGAAATTTTACTTCGGAGTCAGGTGAGTGATTCCGTGAAGACTCCAGCCCAGTGCGCAGGTGCGACATTATCGCACAGCTGTGCAAACTGCGGCCAGCGGGAGTCGGGCGCTCCCGCAACCAAGGAACGTGAGGTAAGTTCTTACCTTAATCGGGCCTTGTGGTTTTTTGCTCCAGGGGGAGCAAAGCAGCAGAGGAAGCGGCTCCCGTTCGACTCCAGCGAAGGAGCCGACAGTGGAGGGGGATAGGCGCAAACGGGACCGCACAGGCTGCGGACCGCTGCAGGGAGCTGCGCTGATGCCGGTCCGCTGAACAGCTGTTTGGTTAACAGCAGCGGACCGGAGGGAAATTTAAAAACCCGACCGGCAGCCCTGCAGACTCCTGACAAGGAGAATCGCCGCCCGGGAACCGCTACAATGCCGCCTGAAAAACGGCAGGCAGCCTCTAAATACAGGTAAGACAAAAACCTTACCAATTTACAGGTTCTATAGGAATCAACTTCCTCCAACACTGGAACAGGCTGGAGACAGCAAAAATAAGTATGTCTGTCTCCCCAAGCCAGAGGAGGTCATGGAGTTCAAAACCTCCAGGAGAAAAGGGGCACTGGCTGAATGCCAAGGGAGCTGACACTCCTACCCCAGTGCTATTGCACTAGCCATCTCCCTTGTCGAGGGATTGATGCAACAGCGGAGTTTGAGCTATGCCTCCTCCAATTTATAGCACACCCTTTTGCTCCCTCTTTTGAGGCTAGCTAAGGAGGCCAGGGCTGGGCTGGCTTAAACGCTGGGCAGGCGGACGAGAACAGCAGTATGCCAGGGGAGCAGGATCAGGAAGAGCTACTGGGTGTCGTGGGCCACTACATGGCTCCTCCACGCGACCATCTTCCCAAACAAAGCCCTGCAGGAGTAGGCCTTTCTAGAGGCAAATCCGCAGGCAGCTGGGTCAGCAGACTCGCAGACAAGAGCTAAAAGCAGCGAATTCTGAAGCTCCTAACAGAAGGGTCAAGATGTCACCGCCTTTGCTCGTTTTTCCACGGATCATACTCACCTGGCAGGCGAGACGCCATGATCCCAGGTGGTTCTCCCAGGATGAGACTATCCCGTTGCACTACGAGTGTGCTGATGCCTAAGATGTTCCCAAATTTGGGATACTCGACTGACATTTGTGCATATAAGACCTGCTCGCAACCCCAAATATACGGGGCTATGCAAACCGCTGCTGCGGGAAGAGAGGCAGCTAAACCTGTGCGCCTCATGAGGGCAGGCCATGGAACGAGCAGGACATCGCATCCAACACCCAGCTGGCAGCACCCCTCGGCATCCACCAGCAATATCGAACAAGGCTGGTGAAAGCCTGGCGACCGCTTTACATTACCCCCATAGTTCTTTTTAGACAGGGGCCCAGAGCGGAGCCGTGGGAAAATGCGCCGCCCCACCGACAGCACCAGCATACCAGCAAAACTAGGCCTTCATGAAAAAACAATAAACATGGAGGTAGGTAGTCTGGTTCCTCCCAGTTTACACTAAATAAGGGTGTTCTACTAACTGCGGGGGGGGCATTTACACTTGTTGATAAAGCATGGGATGCTGTCACAAATAACTAAAATATACTTAACAGCATTAGAGAATAAAAACAAATTCAAATTGGGCATATTACCGCCAGTTCAGCAATGCGCCCAAAGGGCATTTTCTCCCTCTAAGAAAGAGGAGTGAGAAGGTTAAGCTGAACTAGAAAGGCTCATTACTAAACGGATCATGGGAGTAAACATGAACCATTGGAATTTGTATCGAATATATTCACCAAAACTACAAAAGATGGTGAATGTAGCATCATCATTGATCTAATATCACTAAATAAATCTGTTGAGTATATACACTTTAAGATGGAGACGGGTTTTTTGTCACTGCCAGACATCTGATCTCCAAAGGATACCTATGGCGAGCATTGATATGGAAGATGCTAACTATCTTATACCCATACACTAGGATCATTATAGATACCTAAAAAAATTTACCTGGATAATGGATATCCCGGTCAGGGCAACGATGGGAGTATAGAGCATTCCCAATGGTCTGACCTCAGCCCTAAACTATTATAAATATTAAAAATGGCCATGAAAATATTAAGAAAACAAGCATAATCATGGCATATATTGGATGATATCCTCATATTAAGGGAACAAAGGAATTAGCTGTGGCAGCAGTTCTAGCTATGAAACAGCTCCCTAAAGCTCTGAGGTTCATCCCACGCCCAGATAAACCAGAATTGAAGCCGTTAACTACCATGGATTATCTGGGCTTCAATAACAATTCCATCCATATGACTGTTACTTTGCCAAGGTACTTGGGTCACTATAATCAAATCATGAATGTACCCACTGAAGCTATATCACAATTACAGTGGTGGGCAGACATATATTTGGCATAGTTTTCAGCCCTATTATCATCACCAATCCCAACTTGGTTATTAAAAACCGATGCCGGTACTTTAGGCTGGGGAGCAACTAAACTCCATATCCAGCACAGGTAACAGATGGACCAATTCACAAACATCGTTACTACACACACCGGGCATCAACTACTTGGGATTGGTGATCGCCTATTGGGCTAAAAAGCATATGCATTTCAGATGCAGCACGTACATATGTGGTTACGGATTGATAATACTATGGTGGTGGCTTATATCAACCATATGGGGAGCATAAAAATCATTATTGTGCAACAAATTGGTCAAACAGATCTGGCAATGGTGTGTCAAAAGACATTTTAACTATCAGCTGCCTATGTCCTAGGAAGCTAGAACACAGTGGGAGACACCACGTCACGGGTAAAAATTTATGATAACATTGAATAGATGTCAAACCCAAAATATCTGCTAAAGGTATTAAGCAGTTTGGAAGCCAGATATCAATTTGGTTGCACAAGACGGAATCACCAGTAACCTATGTATGTGACTTAGGAACCAGATCAGAGGCAGCAGCGATAGATGCCTACACGCTGGAAGGGGGAATTTCTGCTTTGCCTTCCTCCCTTCTGCCTCATCAGTCGGGCACTTCGCAATACAGATGGAATCTGTCTCCGAGATATTGAACGTGCCCGACCGGCCTACACAGCCATGGTTCCCAGTTCATCACGACATGGTGGGCGAGTCACCTATGGATTTCCCTAGTGGACCATGGTTGCTGACTCAACCCAGTATCAGGCATAAGCCACCCATGCCAGGGGAACATCAAACTCCTGGGTGCAGGGTTTGAATAGACCTTACCAGGGACTGGGATTATCCAAAGGAACCATTACCACCATGTCGGCATCCCTGCGAACAGTCACCAAGAGCTAACATGGGTAAAATACTGCCACGACGCAGGGACAACATACCAAACTATTCAACCACTGACGTATTGGAGTTCCTGGAACATCCACACCATGACTAAAAGGTGAGTTACAGTGCCGTAAATACAGCATGGAGCACCTTGTCTGCTTATCTAAAACAGCAGGACAGCAGAGCATGGAGGTATACCCATGTATGGGATATCGGTGTGATATTGACATATCTCAGAGAATGGCACCAGCCAGATCCCTCAGCTTGCTCAATCTATGTTAAAAACGCTCATGCTTATGGCTCTCGTATACGCTCACAGAGTCCAGTCACTCCATAAAACTAGACTGGATAACATGGTGATTACCCCAGACGCATCACGTTCATATTCTAGGTCTGGTAAAAACCTAACTCGCAGGTATATGGGACTAGGCGAGATTATGAGTTCGGCACGGACTAGTAGGGTCGAGATGGCCTGTGTTTTCCGTGCTGTAATCGTTATATGGTTATATGGACCAGGAACGCCCAATTCACTGGTGGGATTCCGGGCCTACCCACCAGAGTCCAGGTTGAGTGTGGTGACCCATCTACTACAATATATAGACACAACCCACAATCTTAGAGGGAGAGGAAAGCCTATGGGTCAACCACAGAAACCCCAAGACGGGGTACGAGCCAAACCACTCCAAGGTGGCTCAAACAGGTACTGAAAGCTGCCGGAATAGATAATAATACATTTTAATCCCATTCCACTAGGGCAGCATTGATATCAGCGGCTGAACGAATGGACATCCTGGTTGACCACATTCTCAATACGGCAGAATGGTCAAGGGAACGACGTTCAGAACATTTTTTATTGTAAACCGTTGATAAACCTGATTTAATTGCAGAAAGAATATTACAAACTGCAATATTAATTTAAGCTCAGGGGAGCTCTTTATGTTGTTATTGTTAACAAATACCTTTCTGTTTCTTGTGAAAGCAGATCCACTGGTTGATTACGATAACACTTCCTCCCTCAAAAACTTCGGCAGTGAGTGAAATAAAAACTGTTACACGGTTTGAAATCACAGACCTTTGAAGTCTTCACGGAATCACTCACGTGACTCCGAAGTAAAATAGTAAGATTAAACGAGTACTTACCAGTATGAAGTTTGATCTGTATTTTATGAGGAGTTACGGTGAGGTATTACGTGCCCTCCGCTCCCACCCTCAATATATAGATCAAACTAATAAACTGATGTCTCATGATCTTTACTATCTTACTTCAAATATTGTGTCTATCCTGTGATTTCACACCGCTGCTTCGAAGTATGCCGCACCTGCGCACTGGGCTGGGATCTTCACGTAATACCTCACCGTAACTCCTCATAAAATACAGATCAAACTTCATACTGGTAAGTACTCGTTTAATCTTACTATTAAAGCATATAATTAGTTAGTTACCCAATTGTAGCTAATTTCAAAATTCAATTACTAGATCTAAACATCTATCCATTTCTTAAGAAAAGATTAACATTTTTAAATAGCCTAAGTGTCCAAAGAACATTCACGCAAGAATTCACAATAAAATATGATTTTTAAATCTCATTGACATTAATTTATAGGCCAAATGGAAGGAATTTAGTGTCTAATTGCTGTAAATTAATGGCCATTTAAATCAGCTTGCGAGTGGGATTTTGTGGAACGCGCTGGTTTGGAACGTTGCCATTGCAGTGGATTTGAAGCCCATATCGGCATGAAAAACACTGCAGGATTGAATGGGCCCCCAAGTCAGCTACTCGCAACATAACATTTTGTATAAAGGGATCTTAAGAAGCACTTTTTAATGTACAAATAAACAACCTACCTTGCCTTGTCCCCTACATAAGATCCGATCCGTTGTCGGCGGTCGTGGCTTTAGAGGATGATTTTTAATCTACTATAGTAATTAAATAATCCAATTTAGTTTAAAAATACCTGCAGCGAACAAACCTCACAGCGATTTTTCATTAGCAACTAAGCAGGCTGAACAACCTCGATTTCAATAGCCTAGTGAAAATTGCGTTTTAAACCCGCCCCCCTCGCCAAAGTCGCGCACACGGGCAGCGACAGAACTGCAGCGCCGCTGAAGGTAAGTTTTGCAACATACCTACTTACTGCCCTGCCTGTCTTCCTTGCGCTCTTGCTTCCCTGCGCTCTTGCTTCCTGTTCCGACCTTTTTTTTTCTCTTTGGCGCCAATTCAAAACCAAATCTTTTTGCTTGGTGCTGTTCCACTTTGTTTCCAAATACAACCTCTATTTTAACTTATTTTCGTTTTTCTTGGCTGTCCTTGTCCTTGTTCTTTTCTTATTTGTTCTTTTATCCTCGTCACCAATTGGTGTGTATTTGGGTGCTTCGAACAGTCTTTAATAAGGCTCGGACACGGTAGTAAACTAACAAGCTTCTTTATTCCAGGACGCCACCTTGAGTCTCTCCCGTGCATGCGTACTTGCACAAGAGATCACATATGCTAATTATATCACATACCTAACAATACCATATGCCTCTGTTGGCTTTCTGTATTCGCTATGAATTAAAAAATATCATGAAAAATATCAAAACAATAAAACTCCAAGTCAAGTACTGCCAGAGTAGGATTAGAATAATTATTCAGGAGATTTGAGATGATGCAGCTCATTAATTGGGAAAGATTACTTGCACAACAGGCTCCTACAATAAAAGTGATTATGATAGTAAGGCCAGCTAATAGTCTTGGGAATAATATGCATATAACTCAACATGCTATATCCTAAATTAGACTACACTATACTGTAGTTATAAAATCACTTCATGGAACATAAAACACAGATCAATACAGCACAGGAACAAGCCCTTTGGCCCATAATGTTCATGCCTAAACATGATGCCAAGTTAAACTAATCTTCCTGCCTGCACGTGATCTATATCCCTACATGACGTGCATGTGCCTATCTAAAAGCCTCATAAATTACCCCATTGTATCTGGCCCACCACTACCCCTGACGTTGCATTTCAGACACCGCTGCTCCCTGTGTAAAACACTTGCCCAGCACATCGCTTTAAACTTTCTCTCCCTTAAAAATATGCCCTTTATTCCTTGACATTTCCACCCTGGGAAAAGGTTTCTGACCATCTAAATCCAAATCCAAACGATCAAGTCACTCTGCATCCCGTGTATCTGAATCTTTTGGATTAGCCGACCATGAGGTGCTTTATCAAATACCTTATCTATGTGGTCACCAATCAATGCCCTACCCTCATCGATCACCTTCATCATCTCCTCAAAAAAGTAAATCATGGAGTCATAGAGTGATACAGAGTGGAAACATGCCCCTCAGACCAACTTGCCCACACCCGCCAACATATCCCAACTACACTAGCCCTACCTGCCTGCATTTGATCTAAATCCCTCCAAATCTGTCCTATCCATGTACATGTCTAACTGTTTCTTAAACGTTGGGATAGTCCTAGCCTCCTCTACCTCCTCTGGCAGCTTGTTCCATACACCTACCACCTATTGTGTAAAAAATTCACCCCTCAGATTCCTATTAAATCTTATCCCCTTCACCTTAAACCTATGTCTTCTGGTCCTCGATTTACCTACTCTGGGCAAGAGACTCTGTGCATCTACCGATCTATTCCTCTCATGATTTTATATACCTCTATAAGATCACATCTCATCCTCCTGCACTCCAGGGAATAGAGTTTCAGCCTACTCTCCCTGGAGCTCAGACCCTCTAGTCTGGCAACATCCTCGTAAATCTTCTCTGTACCGTTCCAGCTTGACAACATCTTTCCTATAACATGGTGCCCAAAACTGAACACAATATTCTAAATGCGGTCTCACCAACGAGAGAACATATTGAATTCCGATCTCATTAGAGTTACAGGATCGTCACAGAACAGGATGAGGTAATTCTTCCCATTGGGTATACATTGGAGCAATTCAGCTGGTTCTATTCACCATTTCTCTCCCATAATCCTGAAAATTATTTTACTTCAGATACTTACCAATCTCCCTTTCGAATGTACAGTTGTATCTGCCTAATTTCTAACCCTGGTCATATAATCCAGACCCAAATCACACCAAATTATTTTTTGATATTTTGTTTAACCATGTAAAATAATTGTTCCTCATTTTTCTTTTGGATCTTTTGTGTTCATTCTATGTCCATTAGTTCTTGGCCTCGCCACTAATGGGGAAAGTTTATCTCTGTCTAATCTCTACATATTCCTCATGATTTGTAATTAGTTCCAAGCAGAACAACCCTCACTTCTCCAGTCTTCTCCATACCTCGAATCACTTTGGTAAATCTTTACTGCACCCTCTCCACATCTTTCCTAAAGTCAAGTCATCAGGTTTATTCGTCATATACGCATACGAGATGTGCAATGAAATGAAAAATGGCAATGCTTGCGGATTGTGCAAAAAAACCCACAAAACAGAATGGAACAGAATCACATAATTCACATTTTACATTTTTGTGGGAGGAAAAAAAGAAAAAACAGCAATTTAAAAAGACACCACAAACAGTAAATTGGTACAGTAAGTTAGTCCCTGGTGAGATAGGAGTTTGCAGTCCTAATGGCCTCTGGGAAGAAATTCTTTCTCATCCTTTCCGTTTTCACAGCATGGCAACGGAGGCGTTTGCCTGACCGTCGCAGCTGGAACAGTCTGTTACTGGTGTGAAGGGGTCCCCATGATCTTGTTGGCTCTGGAGTTGCACTTTCTGATTTATAGTTCCTGCAGGGGGGCGAATGTAGTTCCCATAGTGCGTTCGGCCGAACACACTACTCTCTGCAGAGCCTTCTTGTCCTGGGCAGAGCAGTTCCCAAACCAAATTGTGATGTTTCCAGCCAAGATACTTTCCACAGCCACTGAGTAGAAGCACTGGAGGATCCTCAGAGATCCTCAGAGATCCTCTGAATTTCCTCAATTGCCTGAGGTGGTAAAGGCGCTGCCTTGCCTTACTCACGAGTGCTGCAGCGTGTGATGTCCATGTCAGATCCTCTGAGATGTGGACTCCCAGGTATTTAAAGCAGCTCACCCGATCCACAATATCCCCATTTATCTTCAATGGAGTGTACGTCCTCGGATGATGTGCCCTCCTAAAGTCCACGATCAGCTCCTTTGTTTTTTTGACATTCAAGAGGAGGCTGCTGTCCTGACAACAGAGTGCCAGATCAGCCACTTCCTCCCGGTAGGCCTTCTCACCGCTGTTGGAGATCAGGCCCACCACCACAGTGTCATCAGCAAACTTGATTATCGAGTTGGAGCTGAACCTAGCCACACAGTCATGTGTGTACAGGAAGTACAGTAGGGGGCTGAGGACACAACCCTGGGGGGATTCTGTGCTCAGGTTGAGGGACTTTGATGTGTTTCCTCCCATCTTGACTACCTGGGGCCTGGCGGTGAGAAAGTCCAGGACCCAGGCACACAGGGGGGTGTTGAGCCCCAATTCCAGCAGCTTCTCAGCAAGTCTGGTGGGGACTATCGTGTTGAAGGCTGAACTGAAGTCTATGAACAGCATCCTCACGTAGCCCACCTTCTGGCTGTCAAGGTTTGAGAGAGCAGAACCTGGGAGACCGCATCGTCCATGGATGGTATGCAAACTGTAGCAGGTCCATGTTGCGAGCGAGGAAGGCGCTGATGTGTTTCTTGACTGCCTCTCACAGCATTTCATGACTACCGAGGTGAAAGCCACCGGACGGTAGTCATTCAGACAAGCTTTTGAATCTTTTGGAACAGGCAGGGACCATGGACTTGGCCTGGGAGAGGTTGAATGTTGTAGTGAGCACCGGAGCTAGCTGCGTAGCACAAGACTTAAGTACTCGCCCCGAGATGCCATCTGGGCCTACAGCTTTCCTCGTGTTCACCCGTGTCAGACCCTCCTCACGTCATGCTCGGACAATGAGAATGGGTGCACATCCCCAGCGATGGACCTCCCTTCAGCTTCGATAGCCAGCACGCTGGCGGTGTTGTCGTTAGCCGGCAAACCTGGGGTGATGTTGCCCGTCTCGAAACGAGCGTGGAAGGAGTTCAGGTCATCAGCTAGGGAGGTGCCGGCACTTCTGGTTGAGGGGGGGCTGCTACGGTAGTTGGTTACAGTCCGTAGCCCCTGCCACAGGCGTCTGGTGTCCTGCTGCTCCATCTGTGACTCCATCTGGTCCCTGTATCTCCTTTTTGCGTCCTTTACCGCCCTTCGCAGTCGGTAGGACTCTACCTTGTAGACATCTATATTTTCAGATGCCAGGCCAGAGTTGTAGGCAACGGTGCGAACATTCAAGGCAATACGAACGGACCTGTCCACCCAGGGTTTTTGATTCGGAAAGGTGCTAACCCTTACCGTGGGGACGATGTTATCGATTATTGTTGCAATGGAGGTTGTTTGTGTGATGGCCTGTGCTGCGTCCACAATTCGCTGCAATTTCGTACAGTCCTGGATGTAGCTGTTCCCAAACCAAGCTGTGATGCATCCTGATAAAATGCTTTCTGTGCTGCATCTGTAGAAGTTGGTGGGAGTTGTAGGGGACATGCCGAACTTCCTAAGCCTTCTAAGGAAGTAAAGGTGTTGGTGTGCCTTCTTGGTCATTGCTTCAATGTGGGTGTTCCAGGAGAAGTTGTTGGTGATATTGACTCCGAGGAATTTGCAGCAAATCTTTTGGCAAGTCTTTACATGGACACATAGCAAATTGCCCATTTTCAGCAGGTGTCTATGTTGATCAGGCTTATGCTGGTACATTGTGCCAAGAAGGACAATACACTTCAACAAACCAAGTACTAATCAAAGCCAACTTTGTTGCCAGAGAATTTCAGTTCTTTGATACATAGTCCTCTACCTCCACATCATCTCACCAAGCTATTCCACCATCATCGGTTTACTAAGATCTTTGTGTGCTTTTCATTTTCACGCCTGAAAAATGGCAGAGATTGATGGCCAACCAGAGCTTACATTTCACTCAGTTCTTTCAAATTCCTGGGTGAAACCAGGTGAGATCCTTCCTGCCCTGGCCATACTCATGTAGTTGTGTGCCTTGGTGCTTTTTTTTTGTATGGCTGTATGGTAATTCGAATATCACTGTACTTTAATTGGTACATGTGACAATAAAAGACCTTTGAAACGTTTGAGTATCATCCCTCACAAGTAATCACCTCCACCACTGAGATAGTGGAATGAATGTTCAGAGGTGAGTACACCAGGTAACTGACCTCTCACACAGGTTTAGCATTAACAAAGGTGGCATGGTGGCACAGCAATAGAGTTCCTGCCTTACAGCGCCAGAGACCCGGGTTCGATCCTGACTACCGGTGCTGTCTGAATGGAATTTGTACCTTCTCCCCGTGACCCGCATGTGTTTTCTCAGAGGCTCTGGTTTACTCCCACACTCCAAAGACGTACCGGTTTGTAGGTTAATTGGCTTGGTATAATTGTAACTTGTCCCTGGTATGTGTAAGCATGGGGGGATCGCTGGTCGGCGTGGACTCGGTGGGCTGAAGGGCCTGTTTCCTCGCTGTATCGCTAAACTAAACTAAACCAGACAAATCCCACTCCCATTCATGTTTTCTGAAAGAGGAGATGGTTGATTAACCGTTTCCAGCTTATATAATATTTTCAGATTTGACTGAACTATTCTGGAATAAAATAGTATGACCCAATCCACCATAGTTGTGCAGCACAGATCCCTTGGACCCAACTTGTCCCTGCTGACCAAGAAGCCCCCTCTAATCTTGTCCCATTTACTGACATTTGGTCCATATCCCTTTCAACCTTTCCTATCAATGTAACTGTTTAAATATATTTTAAATTATGTTATTTAGCCTAACCCAGGCAGCTTGCTCCATATACCTACCATCCTCTGTGTGAAAATGTTGTCCCTCAGGTTACTATTAATTTTTTTTCACCTTTCACCTTCAACTTATGCGCTCTAGTTCTTGATTAAAAAAAAGACCCTGTACATGCACTCTACCCATTCCCCTCATGGTTTTATACATCTCTATAAGATCATCCCTTAGTCTCCTGCACTCCAAGTAATAAAGTCCTAGATAATGCCTCATTCCTTGCAACCTCCTTGATAACTATATCAGAGTGACACAAGAGACTGCTGATGTTGGAATCTTGAGCGAAAGTAAACTGCTGGAGAGACTTAGTGGGTCAGGCAGCAGCTGTGGAAAGAAATGGACTAACTTTGTCTCGGGTTAGGAACCTTCCTCAGACTCACTCTCCTGTTTCTGAGAGTCTTCCACGTCAGCCGATCTCTGTTCAGTGGTACAAGAGATGTGGATATGATCAGGTCAATTTAGTTCTGCCTCCTCGCATAACCTGGAATGGTGATAACTCGTACAAGCATTTTGCTCAAAACAGAAACAAGGCATGAAGCATTAGACAGTGAAATATTAACAGTAAAGATATTTTGTCAGTGGACTAGATGCCTGGAGCTGGAACTATTTCTGGGACTGATCAAACAGACATTCTTGTTACAAACTGTTCATCACAACTGTGCAATTCACATTCCAACTTAAACTCCAACAAGCCAAAGAATTTCAATAAAAAGTACTTTGCCGCAAAAGTCCACAGCCCTCTTTACATCATTCACAATAGCAATCACTCCTAATTGCTAGGTGGTCTTCACCATGGCTAATGCATGGTGATATTGCTTCCCATTCATGCTGAGCTAACAATCAACAGCAGTTTACGGTTCAAAAAATAAGAAAATGAAGTGAAGGCAATCAGTGGGAATCTGTGGTGGGAAATGGACATGTAACGTTTCAGGTCGAGTCCCTTCATCTGGACTGGTGAAGGATCTTGACCCTAATCATTCATGTCGACCCATTGAGTTACGCCAGCAGCTCTCCTTCCTTTGCTCCGCACTCCAGAAGAAGCTGTCTTTTGTGCTGCCAGCTATTTATAGTTTCTGCTGAGTTCTCCCTTTTCACTATTTCTTGCTACTCAGCAGTATTGGAACCTAAGAAGATTGGTAGTGTTGCAATGTTACAAAATTTTGAGATTTTAAAAACGAAGTCTGCAATTTATCCCATCAGATAAAGCATAAAAAACACCTAATTCGCTTTCATATCTTCAGTGTTAAAAAAGTTATGGCCATTTTCATACTCGGAAATTGGCATCTTGTTCCCTATTGCTTTTCCATTGTGATCAAGGACAGTCAAAAGCTCATACCTTTCTAAAAAATTAAGAGAACAGAATGAAATTTTCAGTTATTATAGATTGAAATGTGCTGAAACAAATATGAAACAATCTTACTTGGATGACCTGAAATTAAAGCATATAATTAGTTAGAAACCTAATTGTAGCTAATTATAAAATTCAATTACTAGATCTAAACATCTATCCATTTCTTAAGAAAAGGTTAACATTTTTAAATAGCCTAAATGTCCAATTAACATTCACACAAGAATTCACAATATAACATAATTTTAAAATCTAATTGTCATGAATTTATAGGCCAAATGGAAGGAATTTAGTGTTTAATTCCCGTAAATTAATGGGCATTTAAATCATCTTGCGAGTGGGATTTTCTGGAACGCGATCGATTGGAACGTTGCATTTGTGGTGAATTAAAACCCCATGTCGGCAGGAAAAACACTGCCGGTTCGTATGGGGCCTAAATCAACTTTTCGCAACGTGAAATTTTGATTAAAGGCATCCTAAGAAGCACGTTTATATGGAAAAATAAATGGCTTACCTTGCTTTGTCCCGTACGTGAAATCTGTCCCGTTGTCAGCGTTGACGGCTTTAGAAGTCGCTTTTTATTTTACTCCTGCTATTAAATTATCCAGCGATGTTTTAAAAAAACTTGATAAAACGCAAGTCAGATCGATTATTCTTCAGCAGCTAAACAGCCTAACAAAGTTCGACTTCAGCAGGCAGGAGAAAATGGCATTTTAAACCCGCCCCCCTCTCAAAGGCGCCAAAGTCGCGCACAAGGCCAGTGGCAGAACTGCAGCACTGCTGACGGTAAGTTTTGCAACATACCTAGGTAGTGAGGTATTGTCGAGGCGAGGCGTTTAGTGAGGCGATGGGATTAGTCGAGGTGTAGGTGTGTAGGTGAGGGAAAGTGAGCGTAGGTGAGATGAGGAGAAGTGGGTGTCTGACCTCAGAAAGGGATACTGGGGTACTGCTGAAGGAGACGAGACCACTGCCTTCAGTGACAGAGAATTCCACAAATTCACAGATCTGGGTGAAAAAGTTTTTTCTCATCTCAGTGCTAGGCAAAGAGACATTTCGGGTAACATATTTTTTGTAAATAATTTTTTAGCTGTATGAGGTCATTTATTGAAACATATAAGATTATTAAGGGTTTAGACATGCTAGAGGCAGGAAACATGTTTCCAATGCTGGGAGAGTCCAGAACCAGGTGCCACAGTTTAAGAATAAGGGATAGGCCATTTAGAATGGTGATGATAAAACACTTTTTCACACAGTTGTGAATAGACAGTAGACAATAAGAGCAGGAGTAGGCCATTCGGCCCTTCAAGCCAGCACTGCCATTCAATGTGATCATGGCTGATCATCAACAATCAGTACCCCATTCCTGCCTTCTCCCCATACCCCCTGACTTCGCCATCTTCAAGAGTGGATTGGCAATGGAGGCCAATGCTCTGGAGGCTTTCAAGAAAGAGAGATAAAGACAGCAGAGTCAAGGGATATGGGGAGAAGGCAGGAATGGGGTACTGATTGTGGATGATCATAAACATTTCTATTGTCTATTTCAGGAAATATATATCTTTTGGGGGTTATTTTACTGCTACGTGTTAGAAAAATTCTCAGCTTCTGTTATGTAAACTACCAGCAGAAAGCTTGAGAATCGCCCCTTGAACCCCCCCCACTGGGGCACTGCCCCTGGTCCCCGCCTGAGGCCTAGCCAGCCTGTCGTGAAACAACCCCATTGAAGAAGATATCAGTGGTTACCCAGACCTCATTGCTGGTTGCGAAGGGGCCCTCATACCAGTTCAAGCTTCAGGGCCCCAAAAATGTAGGTCTGCCACTGCCTTAATGTTACTTTCAGTGGTCTTTGGACCTTTATTCTAAAGACCATTTGTTGTTTAGTCATTTAATTTGATCTAAATGATCCATTCTATCTATGTTATCATGCACTGATTGCTCCCATTTTCTCATTGACCAGATAAACTTGATTACAGCTTACTCCCATGGTCATTGGAGACATCCCACTCCCCATCCTCCATGTAGCTTTACCAGTTTCTTTTGTCTCATTTTCAGTTCTAACAAAGGATCTCTGGCCTGAAATGTTAACTCTCTTTCTCTTCCACTGATATAGCCTGACCTGCCGAGTATTTCATGCATTTTCAATTTTGGTTTTAGGTCGCCTTTATCTGTTCCCCTCAACCTTACTTACCACCATGAGGACCTAAACCCCTGCGGTCTGGTTGATAGGTGGCCTGATGAAAAGGGGCTGAGCTGCAATACCTGAGACCAGCAATGGTTGAAAAGGCACTATCAAGAAATTCCCTTTGTTCAGCCTAGGGTTCGAGTACTGACCAGGGACAGTTCAGGATCTCACTGAGGCTTTACAGTGAACTCATCACTAGGAAGATTTATGACTTTGGTAGATAGACATGAAAATAATTGTATTGAATTAAATAGTTACTATGCACTGAGAGAGGCAATAGGTCCATTTTGCCTATGCTTACCTTTGAAAAACATAGAAACATAGAAACATAGAAACATAGAAATTAGGTGCAGAGTAGGCCATTCGGCCCTTCGAGCCTGCACCGCCATTCAATATGATCATGGCTGATCATCCAACTCAGTATCCCGTACCTGCCTTCTCTCCATACCCCCTGATCCCCTTAGCCACAAGGGCCACATCTAACTCCCTCTTAAATATAGCCAATGAACTGGCCTCAACTACCCTCTGTGGCAGAGGGTTCCAGAGATTCACCACTCTCTGTGTGAAAAAAGTTCTTCTCATCTCGGTTTTAAAGGATTTCCCCCTTATCCTTAAGCTGTGACCCCTTGTCCTGGACTTCCCTAACATCGGGAACAATCTTCCTGCATCTAGCCTGTCCAACCCCTTAAGAATTTTGTAAGTTTCTATAAGATCCCCTCTCAATCTCCTAAATTCTTGAGAGTATAAACCAAGTCTATCCAGTCTTTCTTCATAAGACAGTCCTGACATCCCAGGAATCAGTCTGGTGAACCGTCTCTGCACTCCCTCTATGGCAATAATGTCCTTCCTCAGATTCTGATTAGCCCTATATCTTTTCTTTCCAGACTCGTGTTTGTGTTCCAGATTTCATGTTTGTGCAATATTACATATGTGCTGTACAATAACGGGTCACTTAAATTTCATTATTATTATAATGCACATTCCACTTTTGATAGGTGGCCTTGTAACTGTAACTGTATCTGTTGGCAGACCAATTTCCCTCCAAGATAAATAGTTGTATCATATCGTATCATATCATGTTCAAATCCTCATCCAGATCTCTCTGTATACTTTCCATTGAACCTGCTTCAGCCCATCTCTGGCAGGGAATGTCCGTTCCTCCTGTCTTCCCTCTGATTCTTTTGTCAGGAATGTTGAACCTATGATCCTTAGGTGCTCCAGCCTGTGGGAACAATTTTGTCCGATCGACCCCTTCATCGTGCCTTTTATGGTGAGGCCCAAGGATAATCTCCATGCTCGATAAGGAAATGTGAAGCTCATGTTGGAGTTGAAGGAAATGGAAACAATAAGCAGAGGGTTATTTTAAAATGCAGCTTCATTCCAGGCTCTGAGGTCTACGGCTCGCAGTGCAAGAATGCCTCCTCAGGAATTATTTTCAAAGCATTGCTAAACTCTTTCCCACACTGCCAAATTTATACCCTAATAGAGAAATTCCTGCAGACTGACTCAAACTTCCTGGGGACAAATGAACATGAACATAAAAACGTTTTTGTCAGTGTGTTGAGAAATATCCCAGGAGCATTTGAGACTGGTTGATCCTGTCATTATCTGACCCTCAAACTCTCCAGGAGCCTGGTTCAGAGCAGGTGGCTGCCTGCACTGACACAATGGCTTGAAGAGCAGGTGAAACCTCACCCCTGGGCTCAACGGCTGCCATTAAAGTCATTGAATACTTGTGATCATCTTTGATACCCACAAACACTCATCAACACACTGGATACTTACAAAAATGCAAATATTGCATTTCTTTGTTTAGATTTTTGAAGAACAGTCACTCACACACATGCACGCACACAAAAACATGTCAAAATTAATTAGAGACAACATCTCCTTCATCTCCACCTTCTGCTTATAGGCGGGGATGATGATGCCCTCCTCATGGATACTGACATGCTGCCACATAAACGCCTGGCATTGTACATTTCCATCCCACCCTGTCCCACTGAGCCAAGTAAAATTCAGCCAACAAGCTATCACTTCAAGGAGTGTGGATCACCTTCCCCATCGATCCTGATCGATACTGAGTTGGATGATCAGCCATGATCATATTGATTGGCGGTGCAGGCTCGAAGGGCCGAATGGCCTACTCCTGCACCAAATTTCTATGTTTCTATGTTTCTATGATCTGCAGTGATGCAGGAAACCAGCTTAGTCCCAGATGGAATTACCTCCATTTCAGATTTATGTCTTCAGGATGGGTGCATACAGACCATCTGGAGCTGGGATGCAGAAACCCTGAACACCTCTAGATCTCCCAGAGTTGGTGTGTGAAGAGTCCCGGATTCCCAGAGCTGCTGCGGACTCTCCGATATAATCTGGAGCTGTTGTGCAGAGCATTTAACCCTCCCATACCTCCTGGAGCTAAGGTGCAGAGACCCTGATACTCCGAGAGCAGCAGGGCTACTTTGGATAGCATGCAACCCAATGGTTAATAACATTAAATTCTCCAATTTTAAATAACTTAAACTTTCCCCTCTCCCTCCTTCCCCATTCCCCTCATTTCTTTACCCCACTCTCTCCCTTGTCTCCCAATTTCTGTACTCACACCAATTTCTCCCATCCCTCTTCCCTTTCACCTATATGATCCCTTCCTCTAGCTCACAATTCCCAACTCTTTAATCCTTCTGGAAATGCTGACAAAACATGGCGGCGCCTGCATGTGTAAATATGCACACAGAATTTCACTGTGCAGTTGCACATGTGACAAATAAAGCACCATTGGATCATTGAACCATGACTGGCATTGCCTGACCCATCAAATCAGCACTTTGATCAAACCGTCGATACACACCTCACTGGGTTACATGGACTGTGGTTCTCCTTTTCCTTTCACTGGCTGGCTGTCTCCATACTTTAAATTACCCTTTCAGCTCCAGTAATAACATTCCCCCAGCTGCTGCTTTTAGCTCCGGCTTGGCCTTTCTATCCTGTTGCCTTCCCTTCATAGTTACTTCTGTCACCACACCGCCTTTTGTTTCCCTCGCCCTTATCAATGTGACGAGCATGTCAAACCTCAGGGTCATTTTCATTAACATTCAGTGTTATTCTTATCTTCAGGATCACAATCCAGCATGCATGCTCAGATGCTTGGCAGTGAGTGACTCTTCAGAATCTGCAGCTAATTACTGAAAAGATCCCCCTGCACTGTATACATTGGCACAAATGATAGAGGTAGGAAGCAGAAGGAGGTTCTGCAATACGAGTTTACAGAATTAGGTGAAAGTCTGCAAAGCAAAGACCTCCAAGGTAGTGATCTCAGGATTGCTTCCAGTATCTCGTGCTAGTGAAGGTAAGAACAGGAAGATAGTAGAAATTAATTTGTGGCTGAGGAGTTGGTGCAGGGGGCAGGGTTTTAGATTTCAGAATCATTGGGATCTCTTCTGGGGCAGGGGTGACCTGTACAAAAGAGACAGGTTGCACCTTAACTGAAGGGGGACCAACATCCTAGTGGGCAGGTTTGCAAATGCTACATGAGAGGGTTTAAAGTAGATTGGCAGGTGAGTGGGATCTCATATGGGACAGAGGCACGTGAGAGGCTAGAAGTTGGTATGGAGGGTGGAATGGGAAAGGTTAGTGGACAGAATAGGTAGATGAAAGGCGGAGAGCGAAGAAGGAGGGTTGGTTTAAACTGCACATATTTTAATGCAAGGGGCCTGACGGGTAAGGCAGATCAGCCAAGGGCATGGATAGGTACGAGCGGCTGGGACGTAGCCATGAATGAAACCTGGTTAAGCGACGGGCAGGACTGGCAGCTCAATGTTCCGGGGGTACAGGAGCTTCAGGAGAGACAGGGGTGAGAAAAAAGAGGAGGGGGTGTTGCATTGTTGGTTAAGGAGGATGTGATTAGAGGTGATATTATGGACGGTTCATCTAGTGAGGATATATGGGTGGAACTGAGGACCAAGAAAGGGATGGTCATTTGTTGGGGGTGTACTACAGACCACCGAATAGTCAATGGGGATTAGAAAAACAAATATGCCAGGTGATTGCAGACAGCTGCAGGTCAAATAAGGTTGTTGTAGTAGGTGATCTTAACTTTCCCAATATAGACTTGTAAAATCATAGTGTGAAGGGTTTAAATGGGGTGCAATCCCTCAAAAGTGTTCAGGAGAGTTTTCTTAAGCAGTATGGGGAGACCCCCACACATGAGAGGGCAACACTGGATCTAGTAGTGGGAAATTGGGAAGGGCAAGTTAATGAAGTGTTTCTGGAGGAGTCTTTTTGGGACGTGACCACAGTTTGATTAGGTTAAAAAAAAAGGATGCATGGGCCAGGTATAGGCAGCTGGGATCAAATGCATCCCTGGAAGAGTTTCGGGAACTAAGTAGTGTACTGAAAAAGGAGATCAGAAGGGCAAAAAGGGGCCAGGAGATAGCTCTGGTGGGTAGCATCACGAAAAATCCCAAGACATTTTATAAATCCATAAGGGGGAAAGGGTAACTAGAGAGAGAGTGGGAACTCTCAGGAATCAATGTGGCACCTCTGTGTGGAGCCACAGGAGATGGGCAAAGTCCTCAATGAGTATTTCTCCTCTGTATTTACCGAGGAGAAAGACAGTAGGACGGAGGAACGTGGGGCAGTCATTGGAAGTGTCATGAGAGCAGTCAGGATTACCGTCGAAGAAATACTGAAGGTATTGTCCTATATGAAGGCAGACAAATCTCCAGGGCCTGATCAGATATATCCGAGGACATTGCAGGAAACTAGAGAGGAAATTGCGGGAGCCCTGGTTGAAATTCACGAGTTGTCCTTAAATACCGGAGAGGTGCCGGTAGACTGGAGGGTGGCAAATGTTGTGCCTCTTTTCAAGAAGGACTGCAGAGAAAATGCTGGGAACTATAGGCCGGTGAGCTCAACATCTGTAGTTGGAATGTTGCTAGAGAGTATTCTGAGGGATAGTATATATAGGCATTTGGATAGTCAAGGGCTGATTAGGGACAGTCAGCATGGTTTGGTACGTGGGACGTCGTGTCTCACACATCTGATTGATTTCTTTGAAGACGTGACCAAAAAGGTCGATGGGGGCATGTTGCGTACATGGACTTCAGTAAGACATTCAACAAGGTCCTGCATGGTAGGCTGCTCTGGAAGGTTAGATCACATGGGATCCAAGGAGAGATAGCTGAATGGATAGCAAATTGGCTGCATGGCTCCCCCTTATTGGCTCCAAGAAGAGGGTGATGGTGGAAGGTTGCTTCTCGGACTGGAAGCCTGTGACTAGTGGGTTATCAGGGTTTGATGCTGGGCCCCATTTGAATGAGAACATCCAGGGCAAGATTAGCAAGTTGTTTAAGAAGTAATGCAGATGCTGGAAAATCGAAGGTACACAAAAATGCTGGAGAAATTCAGCGGGTGCAGCAGCACCTATGGAGCAAAGGAAATAGGCAGCGTTTCGGGCCAAAACCCTTCTTCAGACTGATGGGTGGGCCTTTCATAGCAAGTTTGCTGATGATACAAAAGTTAGTGGTATTGCAGGTAATGAGGATGGTTGTGAAAGATTGCAGCAGGACTGGATTGATTGGTTGATGGAATTTAACCCAGAGAAGCATGAGGTGTTGCATTTTGGGATGTCGAACAAGAGCAGGACTACAGTAAATGATAGGCCTCTGCGTAGTGTTATAGAGCAGAGGGATCTAGGAGTACAGGTGCATGTTTCCTTGAATGTCGAGTCGCAGATAGATAAGGTGGTCAAAAAGGCTTTTGGCACATTGGCCTTCATTAGTCAGAGTATTGAGTATAGAAGTTGGAAGGTCATGTTGCAGTTGTATAAAACATTGGTGAGACCGCATTTAGAATATTGTGTTCAGTTCTGGACACCATGTTATAGGAAAGATATTGTCAAGCTTGAAAGGGTTCAGAAAAGATTTACGAGGATGTTGCCAGGACTAGAGGATGTGATCTTTCGGGAGAGGTTGAATAGGCTGGCTCTCTATTCCTTGGAGTGCAGGAGGATGAGGGGGAATCTTATAGTGTACAAAATCATGAGAGGAATTGTTCGGGTAGAGGCACAGAGTCTCTTGCCCAGAGTAGGGAAATCGAGGACAAGAAGACATAAGTTCATAAGTTCATTTATTGTCACATACGCCAATTGGTGTAGTGAAATTCACTGGCCAGGTCAGTCATACAATTTAAAAAGCAACAGACTCAAAAAAACACATTTTAACATAAACATCCATCACTGTGACTCCTACACATTCCATACTGTGATTGAAGGCGAAAATATAGTTCCAAGTTCTTCCCTTGTTGTTCTTCCTTGGTCGGGGGCCTCGAGCCCCCGTTGACGGGACGGTCTTGAGTCCTGTAGCCGGCGGCGGTCGGGCCCTCCGCATCGAGGCATTCAGCTCCCGCATCGGGGGGTTGTCAGCTCCCCCGCGCTGGGAGATCAAACCTCGCGTCGGGGCTGGACGAACCTTCTGCGGCATTGGAGCTCCCGACTTGGTCTCTCCCAAGACTGCGAGCCCTTGATGGGAAGTCCATAGGCCGCAGTGGGAGCGATCCCAGGCAAGGGATCTGCTATGATGATAAGTCCGCGCCCCCGCCCCCGCGGTGAGGCTCACGACAGTCCGAGGCGGCTCCCAGCTCCAGCGATGGTAGACCGCAGAGCCCGGAGAATGTGATCCGAAAATTGATCACATCTCCGGGAAGGTAAGGATCTGATAAAAAATGTTTTCGCTGACCACCCCCCCTTCCCCCCACATAAAACAAACAGAAGAACATTAAAACAAACTTTAAACAAATACTAAAAATAACAAAAAAAGGATGAAAAAACGAACAGACTGCTGGCAGGGCTGCCAACCACCTCCTCCGGCTGCCCCGACATAAGTTCAAGGTGAACGAGAAACGATTTAATGGGAATCGGGGGGGTAACCTTTTCACACAAAGGGTGGTGGGTGTATGGAACAAGCTGCCAGAGGAGATAGTTGAGGCTGGGACTATCCATCATTTAAGAAACAGTTAGAGAGGGAAAATGGATAGGACAGATTTGGAGGGGTATGGACCAAACGCAGGCAAGTGGGACTAGTATAGCTGGGACATTAACAAAGGGCCTATTTCCACACTGTATCACACTATGACTATGACTCTAAAGACCAAGCACCTCTCCCTCTCCTGCACATAGGTTGACCACAGTTGGCCGTTGAACACTGTGGAAACCTCAGTGAATCCCTATTGGCATGAGCTAGCTCCTTGAAAGAATCTTCTTTGCCTTATCCCGTGGCCAATATAACCATTGCTTTGAATTCCCGTGTGCCAGGTTGCCCACTTTGGTTTAGGACACAACGTGAATGGCTACAATCTATTATTTTCTCTCTCTTCTATTCTACTCAATCTCAGCACCTTCACAACATTCAGAAAATGAACAATAGGAATTATACACATCAATATCTGCTGGAGTCACTGTCGCGTACTTTACTCCAATTGTACCTCAATGTAAATAAACTCATCACCTGACTCACATGTGGCTCGTCAGCTACCCATCAACTGGAGGTGCTTAGTATAGCCCAGGATATGGTGTCCCCAGTTCTTAAAAAATATCCCTGGTTTAAACATTCCTGCTCTGACAACATTCATGTACATTTCCTCCACAACCCCCTCCCCCCCCTAATGTTATCACATATGCCCTCTAATGACATCCACCATCATGAAGTGCTTTGAGAGACTGCTGATGGCACACATTAACCCCAACCTCCCAGCCAGCCCTGATCCACTGCGACATGCCTACCGTCGCAACTGGTCCAGAACTGCTCTTACTCATCTTAGGGACACCTAGACTATGAGGACACCTACGTCATTCTCATATTTCTCGACTGTCGGTCTACCTTCAATATCATAATTCCATCTTAAACTCATCTTCAAACACCTGGAGTCAGAGAGTTGTAGATGTAGCCCAATCCATCACACAGACCATACTTCCTGCTTTTGACTTAATCTACACATCACTCTGACTCGGGATGGTAGCCAACACAATCAAAGATCTTTCCCATTGTTCCTTCTTCTCCCCATTCACATCAGGTAAAAGAAACAGAAGCATGAAAGCATGCACCACCAGACTCATGAACACCCTCTGTTATCAGGCTGCTGAACGGTCCTTCGAAAATCCAGGGTACTGTAAAATTTACCTCTACATCATTGTGGACATTGGACTTTGTCTCTGGGACAGTTGTGCTATAATGCTGAGAATTATATCCTGTACTCTGTATCTTTCCCTTGGCTCTATCTATTGTACTTGAGTTTGCCTTGATTTTATATATAGTATTATCTGGTTTGATTGGATAACATGCTTTTTACTGTACCTTGCTACACATGACCAAAATAAACCTAAACTTAAACTAAATGTAGTGATCAAGACTGTGTGCAACACACAGACTGTGGTACCTGGCACAGTCTACAGTTCTAACATAACGTCATTGCTCCTAGATTCAATGATTCAATGAATAAAGGAAAGCACCCCTATGCCTTGAACCCACCTTACCTGCCTGTCCTTCAGTATTTAACAATCTGTGAGCGTTTGCCTGTTCCTCCACACCACCTTTTGTCCAGTTAGCAAACCATCTGAACTCTAATTTTTCCTGTATAACTCTCTTCTCACTCCCATCTCAATATGTTAACATCCTTGTATAACATACTATTTCCCACCTTTTGCAATTTCCTCTTATCTCAACACGATTCTGTGAATAACTGCCCAGTCATATAATCAGTGAATCAAACTAGATTCGATTAATTTTTATTTTCCTCTTTTCTTACAATAGCTAACTATAAGCTTTATGTTGCAGTGAATGAGTCAAACAGTTCTGTTGAGAAGCCATTACAGTCTACTGTATTTATAATGCCAGCTCAGTGACGAATTTAACATCCACAGTAAAGGTCAGTTGCTCGTATCACCATTCCAATCCTTGCTTTTATTACAAGAATGTGGGGATTGACTGGAAACGAGAAGACACGTTGCCATTTTTAGTACATGTCCCCGGTCTGTGGAAGTTGTTTTCAGGACTGATTAAGACCTTTTCTGCAGGCTGAATTCTCTTTCACACATTCACACAGTACCTTGTCTGTCCAACATACTGGAACACCTTTAATGTGGTAAAATGACACAAGGATTTCCACACGATTGCGATCAGACCAAATTTGTCGCCAATTACATATAGAATCTGTGATGAATACTCTCAGTGATGGTGCTGATGATATTACCAGATAGTTGTAAAAAATAATCTGTAATAAAAAATAAAATAAAAATCTGCCGTTCATACTTGGCCTGGCCAATGTGCAACTCCAAATCCAAGGACAAAGCAGTTGCTTCTTAATTGCCCTCGAAAATGGTCTATTAAACCTCTAAGATGTATCAAGCTGCTACAGTATATAACTCCATACTAAACAGTATTGAAGGAGTACCTTCATTAGAACGTGAGCGGTTTAAGAAAGGGGCTCACCATCAACTTGTCAAGTCTACTCGAGAATGCAGGCCCTGCCAGTGATACTCAAATCTCACAAATGAATGGAAGATAAACTAGCCATGTAAAGAATAATTAAATGGTGCAACCAAAATCTTGATCAAAGGAACAGGTTTAAAGTAGCATCCTGAAGAAGGATAGAGAGTCACCATAGTTTAGAAAGGGAACTCTGAAGCTGGCAGCCAAGACTACTGAAGACATGGCTGAGCTCAGGACCCAGAGGACGGTTAGTTAGTAATTCATGACTTGGTAAGTGGTTTGGAGAGAAGACCGAGGTCTGGTCAATTGAAGACTATTTTCCATTTAGGCTTTACATTTGGGATAAATGCATTAACCTTTTTGTTCAATGGTTCGGTTCTTTATTGTCACAAGTTGTTTTTTTTGTGTGTACTTAGGTGTGCTTGTGTGTGTGTGTGTGTGTGTGTGTATATACATACACACACATACTCACAAATATTTATTTGTGGGTATGTGTATATATACACAAGCTGAACATTTCTCTCTCATTTATTATATTGTTTACAGTGTACTATGTTTACATATTCTGTTGTGCTGCTGTAAGTAAGAATTACATTGTTCTATCTGGAACATATGGCAATAAAACACACTTGACTCCAGACTCTCTTGACTCTTAAAGTGTTCACAGCACAGTGAAATCCTTTTGCACAACCACAAATGCACAGTTGCCATATTATGGCGCCGTTTACAAGAAAAAAAGTCCAAAGTTCAAAGTCATGTGTTGGAAATACCCTGAACCAGTATCCACAATGTTCTATCACATGTCCTACTGCCACTGTCGCATCTCCATAAGGCACTCGGTACAGAGGTCATTGCAGGCGCACTGCTCAGTTTGCAATAACTTACAAATCATCACTTCCACAGAAACAGGTCACTGAGCCCAACTGGTGTCTACACGCCACACATATCTCTTCCCCGACTATATTTCATTAAATCTTATTACATTTCCTTGTAATCCCTTCTTCCCCCAATGTTTGTTTAAATTTACTATTTCACAGATGTGAACATCAGTGGCAAATATTGTCCACCCTTAACTGCCTCTGAAAGATTGAGGCGGCTCTGGAATTACTTACAGTACATATAGGCCAAACTGGATACATTGCCTGATTTCCTTCCCTGAGGGGTATAACTGAAAGAGATGGCTTTGTATCACAATCATCATTGTTCCTGAGACTAACTTTTATTTTCCAGGTTACAGATTTATTATTTAATTGTATTTAAATTCTCCAGTTATTAGGGTTGTGTTCCAATTCATGTTCTAGAACAGCAATCAATAACTTTGGTTGCTAATCCAATAATTTTACCAAGTCCATCATTGTATATTTATTTAGCATACCTTTAAAGCAACCCATGCTGTTATAGACCCTTGTTTTTTCTGAGGTCCTGAATTACCATCTGGATTAAGCCGAATTCACATCAAAAATAATCACAATTGAATAAGATTCAACTTAATTTTACTACCAAGCTCTATATTCACCAGACTGTTTATTACTCCTCAATTCCCTTTCCGCTCTCTACAAACACATTCTAACATCACTTGGTTGAATCAGCCGCAACTGAACGATCAGATATAATGAGATATAAATCGCTTAATTAGAGATTTTAGAAATCTGCATACACGACACTTGGACTCACAATTAACTTTTTTTGTAAATATTGCAGATCACACCTTGAAATTCATATTCATCACATCAGCCTTCTAATTCTGATGTCTTGTAAACTCTGACGATGTGATCACAAATAGATGTGCAAATTAATCGAAATCGGACTCAATTGTGTCAACGTGGGTTTTGTTATTTTTTGCCACTGAATGAAATGAGGATTCACCTCTGGAAATCACAATTTAAATCTCCAGTTTTTATGGTTGGATTTTCATTCATGTTCTATATCAGTGATCGAGAATTTTGGTTGCTAATTTATTTTTTCACTCAGAGGGCGGTAGGTAAACGGAACAAGCTGCTCGAGGAGGAAGTTGAGGCAGGTACAATAAAAACATTTAAAATACATTTGGACAATACAGATGGATAGGAAAGTTTTAGAGGGAAATTGGCCAAACATGGGCAGGTGAGACTTGTGTAGATGGGGCGTCTTGGCCTTAGCAGGAGCAAGTTGAGCCGAGGGGTCCTGTTTCTATGCTGTGTGGCTCTCTGACCCTTTTCAGCTTGGTTTATCAAGGAACCATTTAGCATCATTAAACAGAGGAGACACTTCTTGGGGTGTGTATTGTCCTGAGTCGTACCAATCTCAGATTTATCATTTCCAGCATTGTTCATGTTATAACAAACTGAAAGCACGTTACAACAAAACATTGCTTCTAACTTATATAAGCAGAAATGGTCTAAACTATTTGAGTTGTAAAGAAAAACTTTTTTTAAATTAAAGTAATTTCTATATGTACGCACATTGTGTAGCTACCATTATTATGCAAGAAACGTGGCAGTCATTTTTGCAGAATTTCTTGAGACAGCAGTGTGATGAGGTACAAATTAATCTTAAATTTATTGTGATAGAAAATTAATGGATGGATTAGTCTTTCTGCTTTCTTGAACTGCCAACATCATGTAGTGCTCCTGGCATTCAATTAAAACTTGTTTTTTTAAAGTGAAAATATTTGAACAATAAGTATTGATCAAGACACAGGGGGTAACATATAAATCACCACATGCTAGAGATCTGGAATACTAACAGGAAATTCTGGAAGAGCCCAGCAGATCAGGCAGCATCAATGAAACTGATTTCAGTGATACTGTCTAACCTCATCAGCATCTCCAGCATCTTCTGAATTCATTACGAAGGTAACTCCCCTGCTCCTCTTCCAAATGCTGAACTGGGACCTCTTATGTCTTCATAACCTTGTCTTACACACGATGCTTCTTGCTCAAAGGGCAGTACCTCCAGCAATGTAGCATCAGGTTTTCTGCTAAACGAGCAGGTAATATTTTTGATTTATTACATTGAATACAGGGACATTGACAAGCATTCAGGGATTACATTCCATGCTTCTCATGCACATAAAATGTGGGACTGATTAAAAATCACTGGACCAGTTAAATTTCTTTTTCAATTCATGCAAGTCCAACAACTGGTTGTGAAGGAATTGCTTTCCTTGATTTTGTTCATTTCTCTCTAGAAACCATAAATTAATTAGCCTGGCCACTGTTTGATAAGAGTTTGAAAGGAACACTCAAGTCTCCTGTCCATTTTCAATGTGTTCTTAAAGGGATTAGTATCATGATTTTAGATTCACCCTCGCAAGCAATTGGTAATCCTGGAAGAAATCAAATTCTCAACAGTAGAACAAACAATTTTAAAACTAAAGACACCAAGATCATTTATCTGTGTAATGGGCACTTATGGTATTTAAATTACAGGGCAAAGTCAATTTCTAATAAGCCCAATTTTAATCTAATTATCATTATTCATTAATATCCTGTTAAAAGAAACATAACATTGCCTCTAACTAAGATAAGCAGAAATTTTCAAAACTATTTGAGTTGTAAAGAAAGTTCTTTTTTTAATTAAAGTAATTTGTATACGTAAAAAGTATCCAATTAGCATAATGTACTATTAAAATATGCCTTGGGGCATAATGAGCAAGGCCTCTCTCTAAGTGTTCAAAAGGCAGATTTTTGGTTTTAGAACTAGAGTAATAATGTATTTGTAATGTAATCCTGTTGATTATGTAAATCAGATTTTATTAGCATTGCTTGTCAATACATATGTGCTATCATTTTCTATTATTCTAACAATGGTTCTTATCTCTTCCTACTATTTATGTTAAACTGAGGAACTTTGTAGATTGTTGTCTACCTACTATTTTACTTTAACTAGTCCAAAGGGAAAAGCTTAATGATGTAGAATTTCCTCAGGATCGAATCTTGATGTCTGGCGCTGAAAAGCAGCAACTAACACTGTGCCACCGTGCTGCCTGTTTTCCTTGTGGCTCAATAATCCATTCTCCTCAGCTCTAATGACTCTGGCTCCATAGCTCAGTGGGGTACAGAATTCCAATGATTCCTAGGTCTGGGGAGTTCCTCCTCATCTCTGTCCATTTCCTGGAGTGATCTCTTATTATGAAGCATTGATCCCAAATTCTACATTCCTCCATCTGGATAAGCATCCTCACAACCACTTTCCCATCAGCCTACCCCAAATTGTTTTCAATAAAATATCTGAATTCCAGAGAGTAAAGGTCCAGGAATGAACCTTCAGTACTTTTCTGCACTATCTCCAAGACACATGTTACTTGTTTCTTAAAATGGAAACCATTTTAGCTGTACATATTATTAATGTGAGAAAAAACTAGATGCAGCAAATCGATATAACTAAAAGTCTCATCTTGACCACTTCCTGCCTGTGCTGTATATTGATTTTAGAAAAAACGCTACCCTATATCGCTATGATTTTTAGCCATCTTACTCACAGTCCGCCTCCGCTGAGGCAGCCCCGAGGATTTTTCTGGTTGATGAAAAATAAAAAAGTTATGAATGTTAAAAAATCTTGCGATCAGCTGGTCCTCTTGCCTGTCCAACACCATGATGAAGGTAACGCCCATTTCTGGGGACCCAGGAATATAAAGCGCAAATGGTATGAAATTGCATTTGAATTTGGTGGCCTGCACTCTGCTTGAAATGGTATGAAATTGCATTTGAATTTGGTGGCGTGCACTCTGCTTGAAATGGTATGAAATTGCATTTGAATTTGGTTGCCTGCACGCCCAAGAATCTATTTGGCCCACAATGTCCATACTAGCCCTCTGGAAACCAGTCCCTTCAGCCCACAACACCCATACTAGCGCTCCAGAAAGCCCTATTCAGTGAAAGGAGACCGTGTTTTGAAAAATTGGTCTGCTTTTTCAGCCAAAACAAGCCTAATGTTTTCTAAATGTAGTATCTCGGACATGTCAGTAATCCACATCTTCACTGTGGGAACTGTTGGCTTGTTCCAGAATTTGAGTATAAGTTTTTTCGCAGTTATTAGGCCGTAGTCAAGGAAACATCTTTGACATATTGTTAACTTAGAACAGGCCTCTAACATACCTAATGTTATTACTTTTGTATCTGATTCCAGTTTAATTTTAAGTATTTTAGAGAAGATATCAAATATTCCCCTCCAGAAGTTTTGTATCTTTATACAGGATGCAAAGGAATGGGTTAAGGTCGCTTCTTGGAGGTGGTATTTATCACAAATAGGGGAGACAGTTGGGAAGATCTTATTCAATTTCAAGTCTTTGAATAGTAAAGCCTATGCAGTATTTTGAATTGTAACAGAGAGTGCCTGACATTGAGAGAGCAGTAATGTATGTATAGTAGGCTTTCCTCCCAAATATCTTTTGAAATTACAAAACCCAACTCGTCTTCCCATGCTCGCCTATGCATCTCAGAAAGTGGGGTATGCGCATTTAAGAGAGTGTTATAAATGTAAGACGTTAACTTACTTGTGTTGGCATGTTTATTCAAACAATCGTCTAGTATATCTGGACCCATAAAACGACAGTCTTGTGTGTATATTTTCACTTAATCGCTGATTTGAAGATATCTAAAAAGATTGCTTGCTTTCATAGAAACATAGTCATAGAAACAGAAAATAGGTGCAGGAGTAGGCCATTCGGCCCTTCGAGCCTGCACCGCCATTCAATATGATCATGGCTGATCATAATCTAATAATGGCTTTCGTAATGGCTGATCATGGCTTTCAAATGATATTTCTCCTGTAGTCCTTGAAACAAGAGGAAAATTCCCTTCTTATAGAGGTCTCCCACCGTTATGATTCCTGAGTTTTTCCATTGCGCAAACGCGTTATCTAAAGTAGACGGTTTAAACGAGGGTTTGTTAGCGTTAGGTAGAAGGAGAAAGAAATTGCTTAGTTTGAGACTTAATTTCAGCTGTTTCCAGATACGTAGGGTACTGTGTATTATCTGATTTTGCTCATACGTTGATTTATTCAGATGAAGAAGTATCGCGCCTATATTAAAAGGCAAACAATCTTCCCTCTCCATTTTTAACCAGTTTACCTGTTGACATGTATCATCCATCCAGAAAATTGTGTTTTTAATATTAGTCGGATAATAGTAGAAAAGGAAATTAGGAAGAGCTAATCCTCCATTTTCTTTAGATTTACACAAATGTCTTTTGTGTATTCTGTGGTCCCAGATGATAACTTCAAATGGCGATCTGGGCAAACTGTGTTCAAAAGTATTCTTTTTTTTCTGGATCATTCTTCTTCCTCAAGTTTCTTCACAGTTGAATATCAGCAAATTCTGGCCAGCTCCGCTTTTCAGAACTTTTATAAAAGGATTTGCATTTTAAAAATATTCCTTCTATGATAGCCTGATGCAGTTTTTATAAAATGTCAGAAAATGGGTTTATCGCTAAAACCAGCCATTTTTAATCAGAATGTCACATCCACTGGCTGTAAGTAATTCCATTTAAGTAATTGAAAATAGCTAAAAAGGCAAATCAGAAAGAGCAATTTAATAGTTCCATCAGTATGTAGTGGTTAATCCAAAGTAATGCAAGTGTGTTTTTAAATATTTATCAGCTCTTAAAATGTGTTTGCTATTTCATTGCTCCTTACAGAAACTCCAACTTTAATTCAAACAGCCTCTTCAAATGTGCATAATTCAAGGATGGAAATGTAGGAGGAGTATTCTGTATTCTGGCAGGAGTAGATTTTAAGCAAAGTTTCCTTTAAAAAAACAGCAAAGGTTACAGGAACATGATTTGAGCGGAACTTAATTTGCATCAAAATTCTGCCTTCTTTTGGTAGGTTTTGCTGATTCGGGAGGCAAACAATAAAAACTCACAGGCCTTGGTTTGTAATGTAAAACAGATGCCAACTGAAAAGCGAAAAAAATGCTGATGTTGAGTTCTGAAATTATAATAAAATGCAGCCAATTCTCAGCAGGTCAGGCAGCATCTCAGATGAGTAAAACAGAATTAACCTTTCAGCTTCATTATCTTTTCATCAAAATATATTATGGATATATTTGTCAATACATTACAGCTCCATAATATTGTCCTTCTCTACGTCTTTCTCAGCCCATCTATTGCCAATTTCCTTATCGATGTTACTGTCCCCTTAGGATTAATTATTTCCATGCTTTCTTGGCTTGACTGTCATCTTCACGCCTTACAGCTTTAGATCTCAAGATCTTTTCAAGTATCAGGTAAACCTTTGAAATGAGATTCCTTCGTCTGCACAAAGTAGTGGGAGGATTCAAGACCAGGACTACATGCTACGGCCCACTTGTTTGTAGTTGCCTGGTAACTGATTGCACTCTAGGGGTACCATGGAGGCCTAGGGTCTAGAGTTGTACAGCACAGATACAGGCCCTTCAGCCTGCCACATTGATGCTGACCCATCTACACTAATCCCATTTGCTTGCATCAGGACCCTATTGACCACCAGGGGTGCTGGGGAGATGGCCACCCCTGCCGGCAGTCTGTTCGTTTTTTTCAACTTTTTGTTATTTTTAGCGCCTGTTTAAAGTTTGTTTTTCTGGTCTTCGGTTTGCTTAATGGGGGGGAAGGGGGAGGGGAGATCGGGGGGAAACATTTATTCAAGTTCTTACCTTCCCGGAGATGTGATCATTTTTCGGATCACATTCTCCGGGCTCTGCGGCCTACCATCACTGGAGCTGGGAGCCGCCTCGGACTGTCGTGAGCCCCACCGCGGGGCGCGGACTTAACATCGGAGCTGGGTCCCTTGCCTGGGATTGCTGCCACCATGACCACCGTGGACTTACCAACAAGGGCTCGCAGTCTCGGGAGACTCTCCAACGCCTCGGGAGAGTCTCGGGAGAGGAGCTCCAATGCCGCAGATGGTTTGTCCAGCCTCGATGCGAGCTGACATCCCCCCCGATGCAGGAGCTGAACACCTCGATGCGGAGGGTCCGAACGCCGCCGGCTACGGGAGTTAAGATCGTCCTGTCAACGGAGGGCTCTAGGCCCCTGACCGAGGAAAAACAAAGGAAGAGACTTGCACTTTATTTTGCCTTCCATCACAGTGAGGAATGTGTATGAATCACTGTGGTGGATGTTCATGTTAAAATGTGTTTTTGAGTCTGGTGCTTTTAATTGTATGACTGACCTGGCCAGCGAAATTCCTCTTATGTTGCAAAACATACTTGGCGAATAAAATCTGATTGATTCGATTCTGATTCTGATTCTATCTATCTAAACCTTGCTTACTTAAGTGCCTGAAAAATGCCTCTTAAACATAATGATTGTATCTGACACCACATTCTCCTCTGTTCCTGATTCTCAGTTAAAAAATCTACTACACTAATACTGTATCAGAGATGTTTATCTAAAATGTATCTAAGTGTTTATGTATTGCGATACTTGTACTGAACCAAAGATTATAGAGGAGCAAGATAGACCACTCCTCGAAAAACGCGTAGTATCACGTGTGTGATTGTGGACGCCATTTTTTGAGGCATTTTATTGGGCTTCCCCCACACTGTCATGGCGTCCTTATCTAAATTTCATCTCACTGCTCTGCTATCAATTATTCTAATCATAAATCTAAACGACCCGACCTGTCATTCTTTAGGTTCCCCAATAAAAAAGAAAGGTGAGAAAATATTTTTATTATTTTCAGTCGATATTCTGTCGTGAAAATGTTATTTTCTGTTCTCCCATCAACGGCCATTGGGAAACTGGGTTTGTCGGTACATTAGAAAGTTATTAGACTTATTTTTAATAGATCTTTACTTACCATAATAATAAAAACAATTTTAACACTTCTGTACGTTTTTGGTTTTGTTCTTGTAAGGGATTGGTCTCCACAATATGGCCCGCGGACACATCAGGTCCAGTGACCAGGAGATTTTTCGAGCTCAGATTCAAGTCCGAGAATGGGCGGCTGTTACCCATTATATCCCTCGAATTGTCAAGACATCACAAGCAAAGATCACAAGCCCGCCGTGAAGAAGGGTGCAATCAAATATTATACAACTCTGCTCTATCATCTTTGGGTGCAATGGTGGGTTGGGGGGTTCGGTGGCGGCGGCCGCAATCAAAGATACTAGTGGAGCTCTGCTCTATAATCTTTGGTCGGAATGGGACGGCTGCGCGTTATAATGTGCTATCGTTCCACTCTCCCTCTCCCCCTTCCCCCCTTCTCCCTCTCTTCCTTCTCCCTCTCACCCTCTCCCCCTTCTCCCTCTCTCCCTTCTCCCTCTCCCCCTCTCCCCCCTTCTCCCTCCCCCCTTCTCCCTCTCTCCCCTTTTCCCCTTCTCCCTCCCCCTTCTCCCTCTCCCCCTTCTCCCTCTCCCCCCTTCTTCCTCTCTTCTCTCGATCTCTCTCTCCCCTCCTCTCGATCTCTCGCTCCCCTCTCTTCTCTCGATCTCTCTCTCTCTCTCTCTCTCTCTCTTCTCGATCTCCCTCCCTTCCCTCTCTCCCTCCCTTCCCTCTCTCCCTCC
Source organism: Leucoraja erinaceus (assembly GCF_028641065.1). NCBI lineage: Eukaryota > Metazoa > Chordata > Chondrichthyes > Rajiformes > Rajidae > Leucoraja > Leucoraja erinaceus. The sequence goes on from NC_073384.1 coordinate 30,981,894, forward strand.
CTTCCCTCTCTCCCTCCCTTCCATCTCTCCCTCCCTTACCTCTGCGTGAGAGTTGGCAGCTCTGCTATGCCTTGGGTCCAAAAGAGGATAGAAAGAAAATACTTAATGGTCTTTGTAAGAAGATTTTAATAAGCTCTTCTACATTTAAGGTAAATTGACATATTAGAGGCAAAAAGCATCTTCAATATACAGGTCTCTCCACACAACTGAAAACAATTGCATTTAAGTGATATATCATCCATTGTTCAGGCAAGTAGCACTAGGTTACAATAAACTTCCTACATATTCCAGGAATGCATCTCATAAAAATGGCAGAGAGGCTTAAATGCATTGTAAAATCATAAATCCATGTTGACTTGGACTAATCCTTTTACTGCTATCCAAATGCCCCATTATTACATCTTTAATAATTGACTCCAGCATCTTTCACACCACCAAAGTCAGGCTAACTGGTCTGTAATTCCCCGTTTTCTCTCTCGCTCCTTTCTTGAAAAGTGGGATAGCATTAGCTATCCTCCAATCCACAGGAACTGATCGTAAATCTATTGATCGTTGGAAAATTATCATATGTATAAATATATATGTATGTGTATATATGCATGTATGTGTATATATATATGCATGTATATGTATATGTGTGTATATATGTATGTATATATTTGTTTATATGTGTGTGTATGTATGCATATAAATGTATCCATATGTATGCGTGTATTTGTATGTGTGCATATGTATGTGTATACGTATGTATGTATGTGTATATATGTATGTGTGTATATATGTATGTGTATATATATGTGTGTATATCAGTATCAGTATCAGTATCAGTATCAGTATATCTTTATTGTCATTTCCTGAGTACTCACATACCCAGAGGAAACAAAAAAATGTTGCTCAACCAGTGTCCATTCAGTGTGCAGTACAAATAACAACAAGTAAATAGAAATAAAAATACATATATCATGAACAAATTAAATTAAACACTCTACTCTCTACTAAACATCAACAGGCGTTCCGATCGACAGCTGCTGCAGTGTGTCCAGGTTGATGGTTAGTGCGCGATACTTTGGCAGGGGGCTAAGTCCGTTAATAAATATATATATATGCATATATATATTATTACTATATAATTATATATATAATTGCCTTTATGGTTTATGTATATCATCTTACAAGACAAATAAATTAATAGTGATTATTTAAATCAAATTTGCTTCGGATCCATGAGAATAAATTTAATTATCTCTAACTTGCCTCTCACACACAGACACACATTCATATAAATATATAAAATATGTATACGTTAAATTTAATTTTGTGCAGTGTGTGTTAAAGCAATACAAGGGAAACTGCACAATACAATGCAAGGGAAACTACGCAAAGGAGGGGGCTGTTCCCGCTACAAGATACTCGAGGATCTTTGCTTTGGATCAAAGATATAGCGGAGCTCTATAATCTTTGCTTTGGATCTCAGCGGGTGGCATACCGGAAGTCGCGTGTCGCATTAAGAAATGGCGGCCGTGACGTTCCGTCACGTACTACACGTCAGTCCATTGGATTTCGGAGGAGTGGTCTATCTTACTCCTCTAGGATCTTTGTACTGAACTGTATACAAAACTGAATTTCATTGCACCTCGGTACAAGTGACAAATATAGTACCATACCATACCCCTCAGATCCCCTTTAAAGATCCTTACTCTCACATTAAATCTACACCCTCTTGACAGCCCTTCAATATCCGTGGAATGTTTAGGTTTATTTTAAACTCACTTAGGACTGGAAAGCAATAGTGATAAACAATGAAAAACAACTATGCGAGCATTGTAATTGTGGGTTTTATTTTCCCTGTGTCATTTTATTCTGGAACATTAATGTTATTTACAGGTATTACCAAATATTTCACTCCCAGCTGTAGTAAACCTAACATTAAATAATGATGTCAAAGAATGGAGTGCTTTAATCTCATATTGACGTCTGTTTTGTAAGTGAGCAAGTGGTGCAGAATCTCTGGACCATAAGCCGTACGCCTGCATTTGTCATACATCTGCTAGCCAGTAATATGTAGAAAATAAACCCCAGTTAATTGTATTCTATTTAGCCTGCTTTTAAGAAGAGCTGGTGCTGCAGCAATCTAAATTAACCTCCGCCATTCCACAATAATGGACCAGAATGAGTAATGCAGAATGCAGCAGGATTTCAATTTCAATTCTATAATTTCCCCTCAAATGCGCAGCTGCAAATAAAGGGCTACATCAGGAATAAGGAATAATTTCACAGTGAGGAAGAATTTGCATTTAAATTCATGATCTCAGGATGTCGCAGGTGCTCTGCATGCAAAGAAACAGGTTTAAAGCTTTGTCACTGTTGGACTGTAGATAATGGGCGGCACAGTGGCACAGCTGGTGGAACTGCTGCCTCACAACACCGGAGACTCAGGTTCGATCCTGACCTCGGGTGCTGCCTGTGGGAAGTTTACACATTTTCCCTGTGACTTCATGGGTTTCCTCTGTGTGCTGTGGTCTCTTCCCACATCCCAAAGACGAGCGGGTTTATAGGTTAATTGACTTCTGCAAAATTTCCCCCAATGTGCAGTGAGTTGATGAGAAAGTGGGATAATATAGAACTAATATGATTGGGTGATCGATGGATAGCATAGACTTGGTGGGCCAAAGGGCCTGTTACCATCCTGCATTTCTAACGTAAACTAAACTAAACTAAACTAAATTAAATTAATATGCTAGCCACTGTGTTCAGCAAGATCTCATGAACAGCATCAAACTAATAACTAGGATAATTCCATATTCTGGTACAAAAGAGGAGACCACTTGCCCTATGAGGTCTGCAATTGCTCTAAGTGCCATCCCATCAGTACCAATTCCATACTTATTTTGCTGTAGACTTTCATTCCTGCATTCCTCCCCCCTCCCCCTATAACTTTCCTTGCCATGAGACCCACACTCCTCACTTCTGCTCCACAAACATTTAACTCCACACCTATTGATGGTCATGGGTTTGCCACCTGGACTCGAATAATAGTTAGGCAATGAGCTAATGGAGATTGAATATACATTTTGGGTTAATTTTAGTTCCATAGACCATTCTATCATAGACCTTTAACTCCACTTTCTGTTCACAAATTCAAATTCGTACATCTTCTGATAGAAGGTCATCAGCCCGAAATATGAAGATAGACACAAAAAGCTGGAGTAACTCAACGGGACAGGCAGCATGTCTGGAGAGAAGGAATGGGACACGTTTCTGGTCGAGACCCTTCTTCAGGCCTGAAATATGAATTTCATTCTCCACAGATGCTGCCTGATTTCCTGAGTTTATCTAATATTTCCCACTTTTATATCAGGTTTCCAGCAATTACAATTGTTTTTCTTACATGCACTGTTAATATTACATCCACCTCGAACAGTCATAGGCAGAGGAGACTCAGTAGAACCAGCTTCCTGATTAAAAACTCACTGTCAGTTGGAAGTTACATCCTTCAAACGCCTTGAAAAGAATTTCCTGAATCTATGCAGACTATAAACTAATCTGTGTGGATTCTAAACAGAAATGAATAAGTATTGTTCATCTATGCTTCATAACTAGCAGGATAGAAAGCTTACATACAAATCATGACTCAGATTTTTGAACGTGACTTTGTCTGCATCTTTTCTGAGCTTCACATGGTTAGTTATCCCGAGATTACTGTAAGCAAGCTGTCAGCATCACGCTTAGTCATGGTGAAGAATAGTAAGATTAAACGAGTACTTATCAGTGCGAAGTTTGATCTGTAGTTTATGAGGAGTTACGATGAGGGATTACGTGAAGAACCCGCTCAGTGCGCAGGCGCGGCATTACTTCCAAGCAGCGGTGTGGAATGACAGATAGACACAATATATGAAGTAAACATAGCAAAGATTAAGGAGACATCAGTTTATTAGTTTGATCTATATAATGAGGATGGGAGCGGAGGGCACGTAATCCCTCATCGTAACTCCTCATAAAATACAGATCAAACTTCGCACTGGTAAGTACTCGTTTAATCTTACTATTTTACTTCGGAGTCACGTGAGTGACTACGTGAAGACTTCAAAGGTCTGTGATTTCAAACCGTGTAACAGTTTTTATTTCACTCACTGCCGAAGTTCTTGAGGGAGGAAGTGTTATCGTAATCAACCAATGGATCTGCTTTCTCAAGAAACAGAAAGGTATTTATTAACAATAACAACATAAATAGCTCCCCTGAGCTTAAATTAAATATTTGCAGTTTGTAATATTCTGTCTGCAATTAAGTCAGGCTTTATCAACGGTTTATAATAAAAAACATTCTGAACGTCGTTTCCCTCGACCATCCTGCCGTATTGAGAATGTGGTCAACCGGGACGTCCATTCGTTCAGCCGCTGATGTCGATGCTGCCCTAGTGGAATGGGATTTAAATGTATTAGTGTCTATTCCGGCAGCTTTCAGTACCTGTTTGAGCCACCTTGAAGTGGTTTGGCTCGTTACCCCGCCATGAGGTTTCTTGTGGCTGACCCATAGGGCTTTTTCTCTCCCTCTGAGATTGTGGGTTGTGTCTATATATTGTTGTAGATGGGTCACCACACTCAACCTTGGCTCTGGTGGGTAGGCCCGGAATACCACCAGTGAATTGGGCGTTCCTGGCCTGCTTTGTTTTTACCAGACCTAGAATGATGAACGTGATGCGGTCTGGGGTGATCACCATGTTATCCAGTCTTAGTTTTATGGAGTGACTGGACTCTGTGAGCGGATACGAGAGCCATAAGCATGAGCGTTTTTAACGTAGATTGCTCAAGACTGAGGGATCTAGCTGGTGGCCATCCTCTGAGATATGTTAATATCACACTGATATCCCATACATGGGTATACCTGGGTTTTGGGGGCTTGTTATTGTAAATGCCCTTCATAAGTTTTATCATCAGTGGATGGGATCCCATGCTCTGCTGTCCTGCTGTTTTTAGATAAGCAGACAGGGCGCTTCGTGCTGTATTTTACGGCACTGTAACTCATCTTTTCATCATGGTGTAGATGGCCCAGGAACTCCAGCACGTCAGTGGTTGAGTAGTTTCGTATGTTGTCCCTGCGTCCTGGCAGTATTTTTCCCATTTTTGCTTCTTGGTGGCTGTTCACAGGGATGCCGACATGGTGGTGATGGTTCATTTGGATAATCCCAGTCCCTGGTAAGGTCTATTCAAACCTACAACCCAGGAGTTTGATGTTTTCATGGCATGGGTGGCTTATGCCTGATACTGGGTGAGTCAACAACCGTGGTCCAATAGGGAAATCCATAGGTGACTCGACCACCATGTCGTGATGAACTGGGAACCATGGCTGTGTAGGCCAGTCGGGCACCATCAATATCCCAGAGGCAGAGTCCATCTGTATTGCGAAGTACCCGACTGATGAGGCAGAAGGGAGGGAAAGCAAAAAGCAGAAATTCCCCCAATCCAGCGTGTAGGCATCTACCGCTGCTGCCTCTGATCTGGTTCCCAAGTCACATACATAGGTAACTGGTGATTCCGTCTTGTTGCAAACAAATCGATATCTGGCGTTACATATTGCTTAATAACTTTAGCAAATATTTTGGGTTTAACATCCATTCGATGTTATCATTAAATTTTTTCCCCCGTGACCTGGTGTCTGCCACTGTGTTTTAGCTTACCTAGTAGATAGGCAGCCGATAGTTAAAAAATGTCTTTCGACACACCATTGCCAGATCTGTTTGACCAATTTGTCGCACGATAATGATTTTATGCTCCCCATATGGTTAATATAAGCCACCACCATAGTATTATCAATCCGTAACCGCACATGCACGTGCTGCATTTTAAATGCATATGCTTTTAACCCGTGATAGGCGGCCAACATTTCCAAATAGTTGATGCCCAGTGTGTGTAGTAACGATGATTCTGAATTAGTCCATCTGCCACCTGTGCTGGATATGGAGTTAGTTGCTCCCCAGCCTAAAGCACTGGCATCGGTTTTTAATAACCAAGTTAGGGTTGGTGATGATAATAGGGCTGAAACTGTGCCAAACATTGTCTGCCCACCACTGTAGTTCTGATATAGCTTCAGTGGGTAAATTCATGATTTGGTCATAGTGACCCGAGCACCTTGGCAAAGTAACAGTCATATGGATTGAATTGATATTGAAGCCCAGATAATCCATGGTAGTTAACGGCTTCAATTTGGATTTATCTGGGTGTAGGACGAACCCCAGTGTTTCAAGGAGCTGTTTCGTAGCTAGAACTGCTGCCACAGCTAATTCCTTTGTTTTTCCTAATATGAGGATATCATCCAAATATGCCATGACTATGCTTTTGTTTTCTTAATATTTTCATGGCTATTTTTAGTATTTTTGTAAATAGTCTAAGGCTGAGGTTAGACCATGGGGCAATGCTCTATACTCCCATAGTTGCCCCATCCAGATAAATTTTAGGTATCTACAATGATCCTTGTGTATGGGTATTAGATAGTAAGCATCTTTAATATCAATGCTTGCCATAAAGTATCCTTTGGAGATCAGTTGTCTGGCAGTGACAAGCGTCTCCATCTTGAAGTGTATATACTCAACAGATTTATTTAGTGATGTTAGGTCAATGATGATGCGACATCCACCATCTTTTTTTAGTTTTAGTGAATATATTCGATACAAATTCCAATGGTTCATGTTTGGTCTTTTCAATGATCCCTTTTGCAATGAGCCTTTCTAGTTCAGCTTGTCCTTCTCGCTTCTCTTTCTCAGAGGGAAAAATACCCTTTGGGGCGCATGCTGAACTGGCGGTAATATGCCCAATTTAAATTCAATTTTGTATCCACTAATACTGTTGAGTATATATTTGTTATTTGTGACAGTACCCCATGCTTTTTTTTTTTTTTTTTTTAAACAAGTGTAATCGTCCCCCAGTTAGTAGAGCACCCTTATTCTGTGTAAGCTGGCAGGAACCAGACCCACCTACCTCCATGTTCATTGTTTCTTCATGAAGGCTCTGTTTTGCTGGTATGCTGGTGCTGTCGGTGGGGCGGCGCATTTTCCCTGGGGTCCGCTCTGGGCCCATGTCTAAAAAAGACCTTTGGGGGTAATAAGCAGCGGTCCCCGAGCTTTCACCAGTCCTTGGATGTGGGTGTCGACTGGTGGATGCCGAGGGGTGCTGCCAGCTGGGTGTCGGATGAGATGTCCTGCTCGTTCCCGGGCCTGCCCTCATGAGGCCCACAGGTTTAGCTGCCTCTCTTTCTGCTGCAGCGGTTTTGCATAGCCCCGCATATTTGGGGTTGAGGGCAGGTCTTATATTGTCCTGCCTTAGATTGTTGATCTCAATTGTGTATTGCACATTAGTGCTAATACATCCTGTTGGCAGGTAGTCATGTTAGTATGTTCCGTGGAACGAGCAAAGGCGGTGATTGCCGATGTTAGGAGCTTCAGAATTCGCTGCATTTTTAGCTCTTGACTGCGAATCTGCTGACCCAGCTGCCTCCAGATTTGACCGTTGACACTCTTTACTTTTAGTGCCTCACAATTCTCTGGCGCTGTGTACTCTTCTAAAGCTTCTAGAAGGGCCTTCTCCTGCAGGGCTTTGTTGGAGAGATGGTTGATACTGGCTGCCATCTTGGGTTCCAGTAGTCTTCCTGCGCGTGGAGGTGCCGTATAGTTGCCCACGACACCCAGCAGCTCTTCATGATCCTGCTCCCCTGGCATACTTCTGCTCTCATCCGCCTGCCCTTGTTGTAGACCAGCCCAGCCCTGGTCTCCCTTGCTAGCCTCGAAGAGGGAGCAGAGGGGTACTGTAGATACTGTGGAGGAGGCATATGCCCTACCTCCGTGAGATCGTTTTCCCTGAGGTTTGGTCTTACACTCCTCTTTTTTGACCAGCCCAGCTCTGGTCCCATCAATCCCTCGACAAGGGAGATGGCTAGTGCAATAGCACTGGGGTGGGAGTGTTAGCTCCCTTGGCATTCAGCCAGTGACCCCTCGTTTTTCTGGAGTTTTTTGACTCCACGACCTCCTCTGGCTTGGGGAAACAGACATACTTGTTTTTGCTGTCTCCAGCCTGAGGTTTGGTCTTACCTTATTGATAGAGGCTGCCTGCCGTTTTCGGTCGGCATTTTTGCGGTTCTCGGGCGGCGATTCTCCTTGTCGGGAGTCTGCAGGGGTTGCCGGCCGGTTTTTTAAATTTCCCTCCGGTCCGCTGCTGTTAGTCAAACAGCTGTTCAGTGGACCGGCATCAGCGCAGCACCCGTGTCTGTGGTCCGCAGCATGTGCGGTCCCGTTGCCGCCTCTCCCCCTCCACTGTCGGCTCCTTCGCTGGAGTCGAACGGGGGCCGCTTCCTCTGCTGCTTTGCTCCCCCTGGAGCAAAAAACACAAGGCCCGATTAAGGTAGGTACTTACCTAACGTTCCTTCTTTCAGGCTAGTTGCGGGAGCGCCCGACTCCCGTCTGGGCCGCCGTTGCACAGCTGGCGTAATGCCGCGCCTGCGCACTGAGCGGGTTCTTCACGTAGTCACTCACGTGACTGCGAAGTAAAATTAAATCTGTGTGCACATCCCATTGCATCTTACTGCACAAAACTTAGCTCATTCCACCTGTGTTGAAAACGATCCACACTGGTGTTTGCCGTTCAAGGACATGGCATTTTGCCATTTGAAAATTCCTCTGGAACCTGATTGCACACTACATTTATTGTGAATGGACTGCGTGCCATTCCTGAAGCACAATAAAACTTCAGAAGTGGAAATCTGAATTAAAAACAGAAAATCTCTGATACATTCAGCAGCAGAAAGAAGGAAAGATAACAGTGTTTCTGATCAATGATTTTCATCAGAAACCTTCAGATGTCACATATCTCCTGAATGTTTCAAGCATATTCTCCCATTGGACATCTGGAGGCCTTGCAAAAGACATTATTTAAGTGCAAGTCTTTCTGTATTAATAAAAACAGAGCAGTACTCAGCAGTTTTGAGGCGCTCCTTCTGCCAAGCGTAAAGTTCTGTGTGCTCCCAATTTAATGGATTCAAGGTTCTCACTGGCAATAGGTAGACAAAAGTGCTGGAGAAACTCAGCGGGTGCGGCAGCATCTATGGAGCGAAGGAAATAGGCAACGTTTCGGGCCGAAACTTATGTGAGGGGAGGGGGGGGGGGTGGGGGGGGGGAGGGAGAAAAGAAGAGAAGAGAGGAGCCAGAGGGCTAAGGGGAGGAGACATTGGGCTACCGAAATTGGAGAAGTTAATGTTCAAGCCGCTGGGGTGCAGACTGCCCAAGTGGAATATGAGGTGCTGCTACTCCAATTTCCGGTGGTGTTCACTCTGGTCATGGAGGAGTCCCAGGACAGAAAGTTGCTCCACCTCCACTTTGAATATCATGGGCCATGGATTCCTGGAAATCAAAGGGGATGTATTACAATTCTTCAAGGAGGCTTTGAGCATATCCTGGAAACTTTCTCTCTGTCCACTTGGTGATCTGTTTCTGTTACAGATCTTGTAAAAGATTGTCAGTTTTGGGAATCAGGAGTCAGTCATGCAAACCATATGGCTTGATGGCTGGAACCGGTTCAGTCTAACTAGATCCTCAACACTGGTAATGTTGGCCTGGGAGAGAGGTTTGTCTGCTTGTTCTTCCAGCCAATATGGAGAATTCAGCAGTATTTGGTGGCATGCCTTGGGGAACAGTGCACATCTCAGAAGCATATTGGAGGGCAGGGATCACTTTTCTCTGGTTGACGTGTCTTGTACCAGGTCTGCAGTCTTGATCTTCAAACACCCTTTTGTGCAATGCTGGTGCATTGAAGACAACAGTGAATTTTACCCACTGATGTCCACCTTCTCGAAGAGGTGGCTCCCAGATATGGGTAGCTGTTCATAGTTTCCAGTGTCTTGCTGTCAAATGTATCGCCTTGGGCAGCCAAGCACAATGACAGGTTTGGAGAGATGCTTGGTCCTGTGGATGTTGAATGTAATGATTGCATTCTTACATGTAGGATGCATCCTCTCATGTGCCTCTGTAAATTAATCAGCAGTTGCCCAGAGCAAGCATTGAATGTGTACTGAGATGAGAGTGACTTTGGTTCTGGAGTGTATTTAACAAAGGTTGCACATTCCTGTGAGAAGTTTGTTGAAGGTGAGACAACCATTGTAGCAACAAAATGGTGGGGGACAATGATGCTGCCTTGTTTGATCTTCACTGAGATTGTAAACCCATTGCTTAGGGTTGTGGCTTGCCTGCTGCAGTTTGCTATCATTCAGGCTGGGGTGTTAGGGCAGCTGATGGTGGGAATGAACCTGGGTAAGGGCACTGCAAGAGTGACACCAGTTCCTTTGAAAGCATTGTCACAGCAATCGGGGCATTATAAAGCAGTGGAGTTCACAGTAAGCATCACTCTGACAATGCAGCACCAGGGCAATTGACGTAGTCAATTATATACTGACTGCATTTAAAGTACCATTAATCCTGCATCAATATATTGTCATCTGCAAAGGCATGCCTATATGTAGAAGTCTTTGCATTACCTTCTGATGTTAGACCATTTGTATACATGATGAATTGGGCATGCACCTACTTACAACTAATGTAGGGGAAACAGTGTGTTTAACTAGTCAGGAAAGTGATTTTCTTTGCCACAAAGCTTTGTGCGCTTCCTTTCATTACCAAGTGCACCAATAAAGAAAAAATCTCTTCAGATTGATATGTCCATGTTTTCCTGAAGTCTGCATGTTTGGAGTTATAGTGACAGATGACAGCTGTAGCTCCCCAGCTGTGTGAGCCCAAATGAAGAGAATCTCAACAGAGTTAAGCAAATCTCAGCATCTGCAGAGGTGTATTTTGGGTTGCAATGTTATGTTAATGGAAATTATTGCAAGTAATTTCCATTATTAGTTGCAAATGATTAGCATACTGTGACTGAAACAGCAATCAGGCTAAGTATTAGGGAACTGTTTCAGGTTTTTGTTTAATTCATTTTTTAAAAGGATGCAGTCAAGCTTCATCCTTAATTGCCTTTGAAAAGATGGTGCTGAGCTGCCTTCCTGAACCACTGCAGTCCATTTGGTGCTGCTGCAAAGGTTTCACACCTGGGAATGGTTGCACGCCAGGGTAGTATGTGACTTAGTATCTGCAGGTGGTGATGCTCATCAACATCACCCCTTTCCCTGTGAGCTCTTTCCCTGCCAAGGAGAAGGGCAACAGTCAGGAAAATGCCAACACTTCTAGATTTCCCTACCTCTCTGCCCCCATCATGGACAATTCGGACGGTGCACTATTATGTGGGCAAGTCTTACTGTCACAACTAATTTCAGGGCAGTCTGTGAGTAGTTTGTGTGTTCTGTTTGTGACCATATGGGTTTCCCCTGAATTCTCAGATTTTCTCCCATATCCTAAAGAGGCATAGGTTGGTGGATTAATTGGCCCTTGTAAATCGCCCCGTGTGTAGATGAGTGATAGAGTCTGTGAAGAGTTGATGGGAATGTGGGGGGAATAAAATGGGAAACAGCGCAGGACTGGTATAAATGCTTGATGATCAGAGCATACCTGGTGGACCGAAAGGCCTGTTCCTATGCTGCAATACTCTATGACTGTACAGTACATTAACTAGCTTCAGGGAATAAAGTGTGATGGATTTTGATCACCTGATCCCCAGCAGCAGCTGAATTATCTCCGTCATCCAAAGCATTTGCTTAGTAGAGAAAATATGCTTGTATTATAAAATATCTCGGATTGCTTGAACTATGTAGGAGTGTTTAACATGTTGTGCAGACAGCACCAACATATCCATCGGTAATGTTATTACCTTGTATGGAACCATCCCAGACCAGCCAGTATAGACGTTGGGAACCTTTTTCCCAGGACAAAAATGCCAGAGGGCATAGATTTAAAGTAAGAGGGGCAACGGTGAAAGGGGACGTGCGGGCAAGTTTTTTTCCATAGAGGTTGATGGGTTCCTGGAACACTCTGCCATGGATGGTGGCAGAGGAAGATAAGGGAGTGCCATATCAATGGCTGTTCGGTAAGCACATGGGCATTCATGGAAGGGAGAAATATGGATTATGTACAGGCAGAGGAGATTAATTTAACTTGGCATGTTTGGCACAGACAATGTGAGCTGAAAGGCCTGTTTCAATGCTGTATATTTCTGTGTTCAATACAATATGAAACGATACAATACGGTAGAACTTTATTTATCCCAAAAGGGAAATTGATCTGCCAACAGCCATAAAGCTCAAGATACATGAAACATGAAATTAAAGTGAAATTAAAATCCTATGTTCTGCCGGAGCACTATTTAGTACCCAATTTAACACAACAAAAGCCTGTCGGGCTTATTTTGTTTTTGTCCCTTCCTACACAAACCATCACTTTTGTTTTATGGGTAAACGAATTAGCCTCCAGCAGAGGTAAGATTTTTTACATAGCATTTGCGTTATGCCATGCATAGCTATTTCTTCCCCCTGCCAGCCAGCACTGCAACATAGCAGAAAGCTATTCTGAAGAGCTTGTTAATATTTGCCAAACAATGCAAAGCTTGTGAGCTGATGTCTCAGGGTGATGCAAGGCAGAGTGCCTTGCGCTCAGGTAGATGAACATCCCAGAGGAGAGAAAAAGAAAATAGACTTTCATTTTTTTCAAATGTTACCAGTGAATGAGTAAGGCACTGATGGTCCCTTCATCGTAGCTGAATGTATATGGACTCGAAGAAAGCCATCAAATCACCCATAGAGTTGTGAATCTGTGGAATTCTCTGCCACATATGGCAGTGGAGGCCAATTCACTGGATACATTCAAGAGAGAGTTATATACAGCCCTTAGGGCTAATGGAATCAAGGGATATGGGGAGAGAGCAGGAACAAGGTACTGATTTTGGATGATCAGCCATGATCATATTGAATGGCGGTGCTGGCTCGAAGGGCCAAACGACCTACTCCTGCACCTGTTTTCGATATTTCTATGTTTCTATCCAGGGCAGATTGATGTCCTGGTGATATCAAATTACATCTGTGCAGATGACACTACTGTAGTGGGCTCGGTCTCAAACAGTGACGGGATGGAGTACAGGTAAGAGATGGAGAGCTTAATGCCATAGCAACAACCTCTCTCTCTCAATGACAGCAAGATGAAGGAACAACCATATTTCCCCGCGAAAAAGACACCCCCATTTTGAGTTGCTAAATTTTGATAAAACGCTGGTGGGACAGGATCAAGGGTTTGGTTCAAGGAATCAATGACGGCCGGGACATAGGCTGGCTGGCGGGCCGGCCAGCAGAAGGCGCTGAGGTGGCGGCCAGTACCGCTGTCCGGTGCCGGCAGCCGTTCGCAATCACCCGGGCTACTGAATGAGTGAGTGAGTTGCTGGCATGATCCTCGACCCCCTACTTCTCAACGCTCCTGCTCTCCCCGCAACTTTACCCCTGGCGGCCCAGCCAAGTTTGCTACTTTGTGCAGCCCAGACTGTGCTGACCCGGGCAAGACTCCCTACACGCTGTGGAAAGGAACTCTTCCCCGCCCAGCGGCGCTGTCCTTTTACAGCCGCATCCCACTTCCATGGTCGAAAGCATGGTAGGTTCCGCGGAGCAGTGGCTATAAGAGTGGCCACTTCAACAAAGTGTCTGCAAGGGTGACACTGGACCTAGCCACCCTACCAGAGAATGTAAATCAACTGCCAGCAATGGAGAATAGAATTGGCTATCCCTCAGTACAGCAACATTGTTCTTGATGTTGCTTTACTGAGGGATAGTCAAGTCTATCTTTCTCGGCCACCAAGATGCAGATACATTTTTGGGCCTTATTTTAAGGCCCAAAACACCAGCTGTAGCACTTGTCTTGGCTTGATTGTACTTAGGTATCATATGATATACTGTAAGTACAACACACAAACAAAGCTATTCACTGTAGCTCGGTACACATAACAATAATAAACCAATGCCAATACCAATGAGCGTAAACACAATCTTTAGGGTGCTGAGTGATTTGTGAAGATGGCCAGGAAAGTAGGTTTAAAGTACAGAATCAGCCTTGATCCTAATGAATGGCAGAACAGGTTCAAGGGGCCAAATTGTCAACTATTGTTTTATTTCTCATGCTCTCAGATTAAATGGATATAAAAATTAAATGGTTAAAAAAAAAGGTTTTAATGAGTTTGCTATATATTAAATATCCTTCACAACCATGTCATGTTCCAAAGGGTTTTGCAAACACTGTCAGAAGTGTATTCACTGTTGTAATGACTGCAACTGTGGGCTGCATCAGTGAGGGGAGGGAAGCTGAATACAGTGGTGTAGTCAATGACTTTATTGAGTGATGTGGGCTGAATTACCTGCAGCTCAACACCGACAAGATTTAGAGTTAGTGGGAGACTTTAGGCGGAGAGGAACACCCTTGTCCCCTGTGTCCATCAATGTCGCAGATGTGCAATTTACCAAGGAGTACAAATACTTTGGAGTTTACCTGGACAGTAAACTGGACTGGTCCGGGAACACTGAGGCCCTGTACATGAAGGGACAGAGCCGGCTGTACCTTTTGAGAAGGCTCCGCTCCTTCAAGGTCTACAATAAGATGCTGCAGATGTTCAACCTTTCAGTGGTAGACAGTACCATCTTCTTCGCTGTCATGTGCTGGTGCAACAGGGGGAAGGCCGCGGACGCCAACAGGATCAACAAACTCATCAGTCAGCTGGCTCCGTCCTGTGGGTAGTTGGATTCATGGGAGGTGGGCCTGGAGGGGAGGATGCTTCTCAAACTGCAGAGCATCTTGGACAATACAGCTCACCCCCTCCAAGAAACACTGGCCAACTTGAGGAGTACCTTCAGCAACAGACTGGTTCCACCAAGATCATTCATCCCTGTGGCTATCAAACTGTACAACTCCTCCCCCTTCTATCGTGGCGTAGACTGATTTCCCCCTCCCCAATCTTAGCACATCTTTGTACATCCCCAATCCTTTCCACTCATCACTTTAATTTCATGTTTCACTTGTCTTGTGTTTTATGACTGTTGGCAGATCAAATTCCCTCCTGGGATAAAAAAAGTTATATCATATCATATCATATCATAACGTGGGGGCCTTGGCTGCCATTTAACACAGCAAAAGATCCTATGTAATAATCTTGTTGGAAAATCACTGGAGTGAAACAAAGAAGGGATTAATTGGATGAATTGACCCTAGTGCGCAGGTTAGTGCTCGATTTGGAGGGAGTTGATGAGAATGTGGGGAGAATATTTTTAAATGGGATTAGTGCAGGATTAGTATATATGTGTGATTGATGGTCAGCATGGGCTCAGTGGGCTGAAGCGCCTGTATCTCTCAATGACCCTATCATCATGTGGACAGACATGGTGACAAACAGTGGACTAGGGGCTGGGTTGTTGGAGATCAAGTGATGCATCTTGCAAGAATAAATACAATTGGTTTTGTTACCACCATTAGTCTCGCCCAATGCTATGATGTCTGTTATGGCTCTGAAGGCTATGAGTGTTTGAACACCCCTGAGCTCTGTCAGTTGCTGGCAGCAGGCCCAGAGTCTCTTCAGGCAGAACACTCAAATGAAAGAGTGAAGTCCAAGGCAGCAACAGACAGGTGGAAATTGAAAGGTTGAATGCACAGAGTTTTTCACCCGGTGCAGGAGAATCCTGAATCAGAGGATAGGCAGCACTCTGGAGAGAAGGAATGGGTGATGTTTTGGGTCGAGACCCTTCTCAATTTGAAATGTCACCCATTTCTTCTCTCCAGAGATGCTGCCTGTCTTGCTGAGTTACTCCAGCATTTTGAGGCTACCTTCGATTAAAACCAGTATCTGTATTTACCGAGGAGAAAAACAGTAGGACGGAGAAAATTGGAGCAGTCACTGGAAGTGTCTTGAGAGCAGTCAGGGTTACTGTCAAAGAAGTGCTGAAGGTACTGTCATGTTTGAAGGAAGACAAATCTCCAGGGACATATCTGATATATCCGAGGACATTGTGGGAAACCCGAGAGGAAATTGCAGGAGCCCTGGTTGAAATTAACGAGTTGTCCTTAAATACAGGAGAGATGCCGGAAGACTGGAGGGTGGCAAATGTACTTCTTTTCAAGAAGGGCTGCATGGACAATGTTGGGAACTATAGGCCGGTGAGCTTAACATCTGTAGTTGGTAAGTTACTGGAGAGTATTCTGAGGGGTAGGATATACAGGCATTTCGATGGGCAAGGGCTGATTATGGAGAGTCAGCATGGTTTTGTACGTGGGAGGACTTGTCTCGCAAATTTGATTTGAGTTTTTTGAAGACGTGACCAAAAAGGTTGATGAGGGCAGAACTGCAGATGTTGTGTACATGGACTTCAGTAAGGCGTTTGACAATGTTCCACATGGTAGGCTTCTCTGGAAGGTGAGATCACATGGAATCCAAGGAGAGATAGCTGAATGGATAGCAAATTGGCTCCATGGAAGGAAGCAGAGTGTAATGGTGGAAGGTTGCTTCCCAGACTGGATGCCTGTGACTTGGTGCTGGGCCCATTATTGTTTGTCATCTACATCAATGATTTGGATGAGAACATACAGGGCAAGATTAGCAAATTTGCTGATGATACAAAAGTTAATGATTTTGCAGATAGTGAAGATGGTTGTGAACGATTACAGCACGATCCGGATCGATTGGCCAGGTGGGCGGAGGATTGGTTGATGGAATTTAATACAGAGAAGTCTAAAGTGTTGCATTTTGGGACATCGAATAAGGGCAGGACCTACACAATAAATGGGTAGTGTTGTAGAGCAGGGGGATTTAGGAGTACAGGTGTATTGTTCTTTGAAGGTCAAGTTGCTGGTAGATAAGTTGGTCAAAAAGGCTTTTAGCACTTTGGCCTTCATCAGTCAGAGTATTGAGTATAGAAGTTGGGAGGTCATGTTGCAGTTGTATAAGACGTTGGAGAGACCGCATTTAGAATATTGTGTTCAGTTCTGGGCACCATGTTATCGGAAAGATATTGTCAAGCTTGAAACGGTTCAGAAAATATATACGAGGATGTTGCCAGGACTAGACTCCAGACTCAGGAACAGCTTCATTCCCAGAACTATAGCTGCTCTGAACCGGCCCTGCTTAGTGTCCCCCACCCCCCCTGGATTGTCTCCCTCAGATGGTCACTTTGCACAGACACATGTGCACTTTAGTCTGTTTGGACTATTTTACTGTTCTTTTACAAACCATGTTCTCGGGGTATCTAAACCTAAATTTTATTAGTTATTTATGTTATGACATCGGATGGAAGCTGCATACCAAATCTCGTTGCGCTTATGTGCAATGACAATAAAATATATTATTACTATTATTATTAGAGGGTGTGAGCTATAGGGAGAGGTTGAGTAGGCTGGCTCTCTATTCCATGGAGCACAGGAAGATGAGGGGAGATCTTATAGAGGTGTATAAAATCATGAGAGGAATAGATCAGGTAGATGCACAAAGTATTTTGCCCAGAGTAGGGAAATCGAGGACCAGAGGACATAGGTTCAAGGTGAAGGGGAAAAGATTTAATAGGAAGCCGAGGAGTAACTTTTTCACTCAAAGGGTGGTGGGTGTATGGAACAAGCTGAAAGAGGAGGTAGTTGAGGCTGGGACTTTCCCATTTTTTAAGAAACAGTTGGACAGGTACATGGATAGGACAGGTTTAGAGGGATATGGACCAAGCAGGTCTAGTGCAGCTGGGAGATTGTTAGCCGTTGTGGGCAAGTTGAGCCGAAGGGCCTGTTTCCACACTGTATCACTCTATGACTCTGTGACTCTCTCTGTCTGCAGTTCTTTCCTACACAAGAATCAGAGGACATGGGTTTAAATTGAGAGGAGCAAGATTTAATAGGAAGCTGAGCAATATTTTTTTTTAACTCAGAGTGTGATGGTTATATGGAAAGAGCTTCCAGAGGAGTTAGTTGAGGCAGGTATTCTAACAGCATTTAAAATACACTAGGATGGGTACATGGACAGGAATGATTTAGGGGTCCATACCCGGGCAATTGAGACTTGGTTACACATCATCTTGTTCGGCATGGATGAGTTGGGTCGAAGGGCCTGCTTCTGTGGAATATGATTCCATAAGAAATTGATGTAGGAGTGGGCTATTCAGTAAAACTGAGCTGATCTTTGACCTCAGTGTCTCTCTCCTGCACGACCCCATATGCCTTTCCTTTAAAATCCCTTAATCTAATTAAGATTCCCTTAATGTACAAAAATATATTGAACTTTGTCCTCACAGTGACTGAACATCTTGGGTGGAGAACTGTAAGGATTCATTACACTTTGGATGAAGACATATATCTTCATCTTATTTAGAACATAGAAGATAGTACAGTACAAAATACAAAGTGCTCGAGTAATTGAGCCGATCAGGCAGCATCTCTGGAAAATACTGATAGGTGATATTTACTTTAAAATTCTTCCTTTTACCTGAACCTGTGCCATTTAGTAATTATTAGAGTTACCATCCCAGGTGGTACCTACCCTAACTATGCTTTAGTTTAGTTTAGTTTAGAGATACAACGTGGAAACAGGCCCTTCGTCCCACCGTGTCTGCTCTGAACAGCGATTCCCGGACATTAACACTACCCTACACACTGGGGACAATTTTAAATTTACACTAAGCCAATTAACCTACAAACCTGTACATCTTTGGAGTGTAGGTGAAAATCAAAGATCTAGGAGAAAGCCCATGCAAGTCACGGGGAGAATCTACCAACTCCCCTGTAGTCAGGATCAAACCCAGGTCTCTGGCGCTGTAAGGCAGTAGTAGCTCAAGCGCTACGCCACCATGCTGCCCAATTATGCCTCTCATAATATTATAACCTTATATCTAGTCGCCCTTCATCCTCTGGCACTCCAGAGGAAAGAATCCAAATCTGGCCACTCTCTCTTTATAACTGTAAACTCCAATCCAGGCTACATGCTGGTGAACCTCTTCTGCAGTCTCTCTAAATGTAGGAATGATAAACCTTTATTTTGAGACTGCGAACTCTAATTCTAGATAGATCCTTCCTGTCAAGTTCCATAAGGAGTTTATGTTTCAATGAGATCATCTCTCCTCCTACTTAGCTTGAGAGAGCGTCGGCCCAGTCTGTTTAATCTGCCCTTATACAGCAATCTCACCTAGACAGCACTGTGCCCAATAACAGGAAAGTTCCACAAATTCCATCATAAGTATGTGTGCCTGTTTTCATAAAGGATGAAGTTTTTGTTCAACGGGGTTGATTAATTTTCTGTGTAATTGTTGGCACTGAGGCCAGGAGAGGTTATTTCCTATATTGAGAGGAATATCGTTAAAATCTGTAAAGCTGGTTCACACAGAAGGGTGCTTCATGCTGATTCAATGCAACTCTTGGCCCCTTTCCCGAGCCAAGCACCTGTTTCCTTGTGTACACGAGGTGACTGCTAATATCTTCATTCCTGCTTAACTATTGTGGAGCATGCTGCGCAAATCCAGCCCAGGGTCAGGGAAAAGCCACATGGAAATACTTCTGTTAGCTTCGGAAACAGATGCTGATTTAACAATCTGTGTCCTCCATTGCTATCTCAGTCCCTGGTCATCGGGAAACAGCAGCCTAAATTGCATGGAATCAATGGCTCGATGATACTATATTGTCATATAAACCTAAGTACTGTGAAATATTTTTTTTTGCATACAGAAGGTTGATACGGTTACGTGGAAACATGGGGCTGGGGCGATGACCAAAGAAATAGACAGGATCGAGGACTGTGTGGCCCATTATTTGAATGAGGCTACTCCCAATGTACTTGATTTTTTTCTTTGGGACATCATAACGTGGCTGGAGTGAACTACCAACATACAGTATTCTTTCCCTATTGTGTTTCCTGTCTATGTCTTAGGTGGTCTCCATGGGAACTTTACTAGATTTCATGTGCCTTTTTTTTCTCATAGATAATGCCAGGTAGATAGAGGTCATCCTTTAAGTGGTTGAGGGCACTTGTTGAGCCATGTAGTTGTACCATAGCCTGCTACCAGTTGTCCATGTACCAGTTGTACTATAGCCTGCTTTGGAAATTGATTCCGCTCGAGGTCTGTGGGATCTTGCTCGGCACAATTTAGCTGGCACATTTCCAAGAGTACAATCTCATAAACATTCTATTGGCTGCAAAGCCAATGTTTTCAAGAGAGAGTGAGATTCAGCTCATAGGGCTATCAGAATCAAGGGTTATGGGGGAAAAACAGTGACGGGGTATTGAATGTGGATGATCAGCCATGATCATAATGAAGCTGGCTCGAAGGGCCAATTGGCCCACTTCGGCACCTGTTTTTCTATGTTTCTATGTTTCTATGCAAAGCACCTTGACTTCTTCGGATTGTGAATAATGCGTCCCAAGTTCAAGAGCTTGTCTTTACTGTTTTAATTCAGGGAGCTCCCTCAGTCCTGGCCTCATTACTCCTGATGCATGAGGATGGTGGATTCAGTCGACTTCACTTAAAAAGGACACTACACTTGAGATAAGAGTCATTGCGCAGAGTGTACAAGCAAAACAGTCGGCTTGGAACTTTATAGAGAGAACCGTTCAACCACAGTTCCAGTCAGGTGCAAAACCCAGGTATCAGGCTGTTGATCACACCCATACATTCACATTGCCAGCTTTCCAATCCCTCACAGCAGTGAGGTGGAGTGGAGTGTTCAAAGACAGCCACTGGAGCACGTACCTTGCTTTGATTCTAAGGAGTTTGTTGTAACGGAGATAGAGTGCTCTAAATATGGATCTGATTATAACATCAGGGCCATACTCTGCAATCATTGGAGTATGGCAAAAGAATGTCACCTTTGCCCTCCATCTGTAAATACATTCCACCCCTCTGAGAAATCAACAGCCATTATCACACTGTCGCACAAAGTAGAAACATCCGCATTTTTGAGCAGCCCAGCGCAAGCACTGATACTTTACTGCCGCCTTCAGCAAAATCAGACACCCAACCTCCCTAATCTAATCCTCCCTGCAGCTGGCTGCCCACGGACTTCTCTTGCATTGTATGTTCTGCTCTGAGGCATTGGAGCAGAGCAAAGTCCTGTGCATTACGGCTGACTTTTGGAATGTGGGGCTTGGATCTTCAACAGTGCCACATTGCCCCATCCTCTTGTCAGAGTTTAAAGAGAACAGGCCATCTTGCCCATCCGGCCCCTATAAACCCATCCACTAAAACCGAGACACATTGAATGCCAAACATCAGCATGTTATTTATTCCGATGATCCTTTCTCCCGTCTTCAACAGTCCCCCTCCTCTTGCAGCGTATGTAAATGAGACCCCATTGTGATTGGAGGACTGTGAGATCCCATTGTGACATCATAGGTACAAACTGCCAGAATCTCCCATCAACTGTAAGAGCATCTGTCAAGTTATTGTTCTCAAAGTGGGGTTTTTAAAACTTTTAAATGTCAATAACTTGTGAAATATAACATCAATCTGAACGAAACTTTATACGAATGACCACGGGACAAGGTGAGTAAAGTGGTGCAAAAATGTTACCGCTTTCGTCTACCTTTTCGGCGTTGGTCCGTAATCACATGAATAAGCACAGACAGACAGACAGACAGACAGACAGACAGACAGACAGACAGACAGACAGACAGACAGACAGACAGACAGACAGACAGACAGACAGACAGACACAAAATGAGAGTTTTAGTAATATATAGATAGATAGATGTAGGTCTGGGATGATGTTGTGTATATGCCTTGTGCAATTGTGCTGTGTAGAAGTTTGTGTAAGGAAGCCGGTTATGCTGAAACACGTAATGAAACTTCATTAAAAGTTTGAACTGAAAAGATGACAGTCAGTTGTCTTGGAATCAACGGTTCTCTTTTACAAAGTTGAGTGCTTTCCTTGATGTGTAATTGGACTAAAGGGCTCTGCTGAGAGGGCTTACCTTGAAGCAGTAGTTTGGTACCTTGCTGCTCCATGGAAGCAAGGATTGAATCCATTTTCTGACTAGATGAAAGGTTGCTCACTCTGTTGCCATACTATCCTGAGCTGTGGCCCATTCACCTTTGACTTGTGGTTTTACCAACCTTCACTGTGCATTATGTAGGTAATGAGAAATGAATAGATTATCACCGTGAGAGATATGGAACTTCTGCATCTTAATATGTATAACACTGACATCTTGTGGGCAGGAGGACTGACAGTCAGAGGATAACACAACGCAGATGGCTAAACCTGCTGGCATATTGTATGTGTGTGTTTGTGTGAGTGTATCTAATGCATGTTAATGTGAGTTTGTATCTATAAGTCTGCGTATTTACCTGTGTATATGTCAATGTTTGTGTCTATGTGCTCATATGTGCCTGTGTGTGTGTAGATGTGTATCTCTGTGTGTATAAATTTGTGTGTTTGTTTTGGTACCTGTATGTCTGAATATATGTGTGTGCATGCATATGTGCATGTGTGCAGTGATGTTTTGACTGAAAATATCAGGTGGATAATGCTGGACACAGCTTATTCCCCTTGTGTAAACCCCAACCAGCCAATTTTAGCATTCAAGCCAGTAGAGTGGTGAATCAAGAGTATTTAATTGTCATATGACCTGAGTGGAAATTTAAATTCTTGCTTGCAGAGCACAATAGGTTTGTAAACACAGTACTCCATGGGTAATATAATAAACAAACAAAAAAATGTTCAATAAATAAAAACCCAATATAATGCAAAACAATACAACGTTGAAGTCTCTAGTGTAACCAAGACTGTTTGTGCTTTTTTTATTATTGGGTCAATGTGCTGGGTCCAGGATAGATTTTCAAAGATATGCATTACCAGGAACCTGAAGCCGTTGACTCTCTCCACCACTGACCCACCGATGAAGACAGATTTGTGGATCCTGAGCCCTCCTTCTCTAAAGTTAACAAACAGTCCCTTGGTTTTGCTGATGTTGAGAGCAAGGTTGTTGTTCTGGCACCATTCAATCATATGATCGATCCCCCTCCTATACACTGACGCATCATTATCCGTAATTCATCTAACAATGTGGGTGTCATCGACGAATTTAAAGATAAGGTTGGAATTGTGGCTGTTCATACAGTCATGGGTATAGAGTGAATAGAGCAGGGGGCTGAGCACGCAGCCTTAAAGTGCCCCAGTGCTGATGGTTATCAAGGAGGAAGTGTTGCTGCCAATTCGTACCGATTATCTTCTGTTGATGAGGCCAGTAGGCGCACTTACATTTTGCAGCTGCATGTCTCTTAATAACCTCTCAGCATTGTAGGTGGATGAGGTGGAGGCATCAGCCTGCAGTGCTGGAAACTGAGTCCTCACCCATAGAACACCTTAATGCGCATCTGACAGCTTGAACTGCCACAGGCCTTTTCACTGATTCCAAATACTACCGATGACCAGTAACATTGAGAAACATCTGAAGAACATTTCAAATAACTGACATTTCAGAAGTTATTATTAAATGTAAAAAATAATAAATTATTATAAACCACATTGCTATATGTAAATTGTTATTATTAATTAAAATATATTGAATAAAGATCAGCACTTACTTTCCTTTACATTTTTTATGAAGTCTGTCAATTTTTAATGAAGACTGCATTCAAATGAATGGGTTTGGGAGCTCTGTGTCAGCAATTGTCTGGCAGGAAGCTGATAGATTTGTTGCAGAGTGTGTCTCTCAACTCAGTCCATTGTGAGCTCCACCTTTGTGGGCTATATTTGTGGGCTCCACCTTTCCTTGATCATTGTTACTTTTGGCATATCTTTCATTCATTTGTTCTATATCTCTCTAAATCACCGTCTGTATCTCTCGTTTCCCTTTCCCCTGACTCTCAGTCTGATGAAGGGTCTCGACCCGAAACGTCACCAATTACTTTTCTCCGGAGATGCTGCCTTACCCGCTGAGTTACTCCAGCTTTTTGTGTCTATCTTCAATATATGACACCATCTTTTAAAATTCTTCAAGGATTGGACAGGTTAGATACAGGAAAAATGTTCCCGATGTTGGGGGAGTCCAGAACCAGGGGTCACAGTTTAAGAATAAGGGGGTATTTAGAACAGATGAGGAAAAACATTTTCACACAGAGAGTTATGAATCTGTGGGATTCTCTGCTACAGAAGGCAGTCGAGGCCATTTCACTGGATGTATTCAAAAGAGGGTTAGATATAACTAACAGAATCAAGGGATATGGGGAAAAAAGCAGGAACAGGGTACTTATTCTGGATGATCAGCCATGATCATATTGAATGGTGATGCTGGCTCGACGGGGTCGAATAGCCTACTCCTGTACCTACTTTCTATGTTTCTATGTTTCTATCTGCTGGATGTAGTGGTATGTTCAGGGGCAGAGCAAGAGCCAAATGTGCCATCCAGTGTCTGCTGCGGTGTACCAGCATGAGAGTTCAGAGTGCCTGATGCTTATATTCCAGATAGGCAGCAGCTTCCTGCAGAGGTGCTAGTTGGCTGTCAACATGACTGGCCAATAAAATATGTCCAAAGCTTTCAACGTTTAATGATTTACACAAAATGTGTGCTGAGTATCTATATTAGCTTAATAAAATTCTAAAGTGCTTTGTGGAGGAGCTAATAAAAAGTTTCATGAGGATTGATATAAATTGAACCTTCTGATAACTGTTATGTAAAGCCATTAGCTGAAAACTTGGCTGACTCGGTATTATGTGCATCTCATGATCAGTAGGTGGTGTGTTCAAGTCCCACTCCTGAAACTTGGCCCCATGCGCTTGGCTGGCATTCTGTCGCTGCACAGAGTGTGCTACATAGTCAGACTTTAGATGAGATGTTAAACCTGCTTCTCCCTTCACACAGTGCCACTCACTCATCTTATTGCTGTTGTTGTGAGACTGCTGGATGTGACAACAGTCACCTCATTCCACTTCTTTTTTTTTTTAATAAATTTTTATTAGAGGCTTCTGCATATCATAATCCAAACCAGTACAGACTCTGTTTAACAGTTACATATTAAGTATCCAAGTTTCCAGGGACCCAGTTACCAAAGTAGCTGGGATCCTCCTTTATCGGTAACATTGCCTCTGATTATTTATTTATATTTATAGATTGGAAAAAAAGAAAGAAAGAAAGAAAGAAAGATATTAGAAAAATAGGATAAACTATCAATAATACAACTTGGGAGCTAGGTCCGTAGGTCAAAGAACATAACGATTCATCTAGTCCTGGGTTCAGGCTTCAGTCCGGCCTCCGTGCCGGTCCGATCTACCCCTTCAAGTAATCTATCAATGGAGACCATATTCTAATGAATAATTCTGGTTTGTCAATTAAGACATATCTAATTTTTTCCAAATGTAAGGTCTCTGACATCTCCAAAATCCACATCTTGATTGTGGGGGTTGTTGGGTTTTCCCAAAATTTTAATATCAATTTTTCCCCAATTATTATACTGTAATCAAGGACATTTCTTTGGTTTATTGTGAGTTTTAGGTAATGTTCTGATAATCTAATTTCACTTCTACATGAGGGTTTTGACTAGAAAAATACCTGGAGATTCTTCTGATTGATGCAATCTGACAATATGCTATTTCAAACTTTCAGTCTTTTAAAATTAACTCCAATGAGAATTGGTATTGGTATTGGTTGTTTATTGTCATGTGGACTGAGATACAGAGAAAAAGTTTGTTTTTGCATGCTATCCAGGTAAATCCAGGTAAATCAGACCGTATATGAATACATCAGTAAGTGCAACAGGGGAAATTAACTGAATGCTGAATATGGTGTTACAGCTACAATGACATTGCACATGAAACTAAGTGTAAAGGCTGCAACGTGGTAGATTAGATGATTGGGAATTGATCCTTACCATATGAGAAGTCCGTTCAAGGGTTTCATAACAGCAGGGAAGAAGCTGTTCTTGAATCTGTAGGTACGTGCTTTCAAACTTTTGTATCTTCTGCCCAGGAGAGGGGAGAAGAAAGAATAACTGAGTTGTGAATGGTCTTTTATTATGTTGGATGAATTTCCAAGGCAGCATAAATGGTGTTGATGGGGGAGAGGCTTGTTTGCTGTGATGGACTGGGCTGCATTCATACTCTGCAAATTCTTACAATCCTTGGCAGAGCTGTTGCCACATAAAGCCATGATGCATCTGGATACGATGCTTTCTATGGTGAAGATGGTCAGAGCTGTGCTTGAATGTGTGATGTTTGGTGGACCTTTGCTTGAATGTGTGATGTTTGGTGGACCGTGTGCAGCAGGTGGCGCTGCACAGGATAAAGGGAGATGTTTTGTATATAGTTTTTCCTGTCTGTAGTGTGTTTGGGTGCAGCCATTTTGTCTTGTCTTGCTGCCAGCATTGGGTAAAGCATTAAAAACTTCTGTTGTAAATTGAATACTCTCAAGTTTTGTTCAGACCTAGAAAAAGAACACAAAACCCTGCAGAGAATTTGTCACAGGTTCATTCCCAATAACTGTTGCGAATTAACTTTCAATCGAATATATTGTTGACCTCAAGCCTTAGTTTAGAGTGATATTCTGGTTTGCTTTATCTATATATTATTCAATATGTTGACCGATGCTTAGTCAGAAATCTCCTTGTTCCTCGTTCCTTCTCACTGAATATTCCTAATCCCTACAAGTGCATAAAATAAATATCTATATTGGTTTTGGTTGGTGAATTTGACACAATATCAACAGCTTGAAAGTTTACCTTTGCAGGAAATGTCATTGTACTTGCTATAATAAAAATAAGATTTGCAGGCATTGTCAGTACTGCTTTGACACCTGCTGGGATACAAGGTACACCCGCATTGCCACTCTACCATACTGCATGTCTCATATGAAAATCTGCTGAAACACATTCACTGCACACACACACGTTCTTGCCATGCTTGAAAGTTTCCTGGCCTTATTTCCTCAAATCACTGTTTAATCATGTGTCTTTTGAAATATTTTTGCACTTTATTGAATCTATTTAGGAGGGCCTCAGGAGCTTTAAACACCACAAATTTATCAACTAGAAGCTTTCTACTTTTATCTTTCTAATAGAACATTGAATGGTACTGCACAAGAACAAATTCATGTAAACATTTTCCCTTTTTTGGAAGGCATGCAGCAAACCTTTCATGGGGTTATTTGAGATTATAGCAACAATATTATGAAACATAGAACATAGAAGCTTACAACACTGGAACAGGCCCCTCAGCCGACAATTTTTGTGCTGAACATGATGCCCAGACCGTCACTTATCAACTTGCACATAATCCATATCCCTGCATTCCCTGCCTATCATAGAAACATAGAAACATAGAAAATAGGTGCAGGAGTAGGCTATTCGGCCCTTCGAGTCTGCACCGCCATTCAATATGATCATGGCTGATCATCCAACTCAGTATCCTGTACCTGCCTTCTCTCCATACCCCCTGATCCCTTTAGCCACAATGGCCACATCTAACTCCCTCCTAAATATAGCCAATAAACTGGCCTCAACTACCCATGGTTTTGCACATGGGTGATTGTCTCACAAATCTGATTGAGTTTTTGAGGAAGTAACCATAAATGTTGATGAGGCCAAAACCATAGACGTTGTCTGTATGCACTTCAATAAGGCATTTGAAAAGGTTCCGAATGGTAGGCCGCTCTAGAAGATTAGATTGCAGGGGATTCATGGAGAGTTAGCCGACTGGCATGTTGTGTAGGCTACATGGAAAGAACCAAAGGGTGATGGTGGATAATTGTTTTTCAGCCTGTAACTAATGAGTGCCTCAGGATTCAGTGCTTGGCCTTGTGCTGTTTGTGGTTTATGTCAATGATTTGGTTGAAAATTAAGGCATGATTAACAAGTTTGTTGATGACACAAAAGTGGATGTCATTGCATGTCAGTGAAGATGCATGTCAAACATTACAGCAGGATCTTGATCAGTTGGCCAAGTGAGTTGAGAAATAGTAAATGGAGTTTGATATAGATACGGCTGGGACTATCCCAACATTTAAGAAACAGTTAGACAGTTACATGGACAAGTTTGGTGGGATATGGACTAAGTGCAGGCAGGTGGGACTAGTGTAGCTGGGACATATTGAGTGTGGGCAAGTTGGGCCAAAGGGCCTGTTTCCACACTGTTTCACTCTATGACTCTAAGTGCAAATTGGTGCATTTTGGAAAGTCTAACGTGGGCCGGACCTGCACAGTAAATGGAAGGGCTCTAGGGGGTTTTGTAGAGCTGAGTGATCTAGAAATGCAGGTACATAGTTCCTTGAAAGTGATGTCATATGTAGATAGGATGGTCAAAAAAGCTTTCAGCACATTGGCCTTCATCACCAAAGTATGAAATACAGAAGTTGGGAGGCTATGTCACAGTTATACAAGACATTGATGATGTCACATTTGGATATCTTGTTCCATTTTGGTCACCCTGTTATAGGAAAGATGTTATTAATCTGGAAAGGCTGCAGAGAAGATTCACGAGGATGTTACCAGGACTCAAGGGCCTGTTATGGGGAGAAGTTGAGCAGACTAGGACTTTATTCCTTGGAGCACAGGTGGATGAAGGGTGATCTAATAGAATCGTATTAGGTCATGAGAGGAATAGATAGAGTAAATGCACAGTCTTTCACCCAGAGTAGGGGAATAAAGAATCAAGGTGGTGAGTATATGGAATGAGCTGCCAGCAGAGGTAGTTGAGTACATACTATTACAACATTTAAAAGACATTTGGGCAGGGACATAAACATGATAGATTTAGAAGGATATGGGTCAAACACATGCAGGTGAGATTAGGGTAGATGTGGCGTGAACGGGGGGCAAAGGCCCTGTTACAAGTTGTTTGACTATGAATCAAAACTTTCCAAACCATTTATTATTGCAGAAAGGAGAGTTTGGCAGGATGTCGATGTACATTTTAAGAAAAGCCCAAAAGGCACAAAGCAATATCAGCTCATAATTGTTTCTATGGTGCATTCAATTTTTACCCAGGTTTGACACTTTGTCCAAATTGTTGTGACTTCTCCTAGAGTCCTTGCATCTATATATTACTAAAACTCTCATCATGTTTGTGATTCTGCGTGCATGCGTGCACATGTGCTCCCGGAACTACGACAAAACAGTCCATGATAGCGCTACAATTTTTGGAGCACCTTACTCACAATTGTCTTGTGGTGTGTTTTTACCAAATTTCATTCAGATTGATGTTGTATTTTGTAAGTTATTCACATTTTTAACTTTACAAAACCCCACTTTGAGAAAAATGACGAAGTTGCAGTGGCAGCTATGATGTCGCTATATGATCTCATTTACATAAACTGCCCACTTCGCAGTGTTCCACTGGCAGTTAACAGTATATAACGTCACAATGGGTTCTCATTTACATAAACTGCCTGTCAGCAGTGTTCCATCCAGTGCAATGAGAGATTTGTTACATTGTTGTAAGGAGAGTGAGGGAGTGGACGAGGGGAGGAGGAGAAATGTTATTTAAACATTGTGTTTAGTGGGGGAGTGGGATAGGGGAGAGGTGAGGAGTGGGGGAGCAGGGAGATAGAGGGAGAGGAGGGGGGTAGGGAGGGGAGAGGGGTTATTGAGGGAGGGAGCGACTAAGGGTAGGGGAAAGGAGAGGGAGGGAGAGGTGAGGGAGGTATTGGAGGAGGAGAGGGGAGGGAAGAGGGAGGGTGATGAGGAGGGTGAGGGAGTGTTGCGGGATGAGGGGGAATGGTGGAGGATGGGGTAGGAAGAGGAATGGTGAGGCACAGTTGGGGAGGGTTGCCATGACTCGCGTCATAACGGGGATCTCAGGCGTCACAACAGGAACCCATAAGCCACGCCTGCACAGTTGGGGGCAATGGGTGAGTGGTGGAATATTGTATTTGGGTACCAGCCCTCCCGTGTGATAAGTCTAATTTCCTTTATTTCTGATCGGGCTGAAGCAGCAAAGTCAATTCTAGCTCATTTCCCGTTTTCTATTGATGAGCTAATTTCCAGTTTTCTATTGATGAGCTCGATTCCTGGTTTCTATTGACGAGATTAATTATTTTTATCTATTGGTGGACTCATTCAATTTTATCACACCTTACTGTGAAATGGTGATCATGATTTACTGTATTCAGGATATTTTGTACACATCTGCAGAATTTCCATTTCAACTGTCTTTTTCAGGGATGGAGATATTAAATTGTGCCTACAGGCAAGTGTGCCATGTACAATTGTCATGCCCCAGACCTTTTCCTCACGTGCATTCCCATTGCGAGGAAATACCAGTTAAAATGTTCTCTGAAAAGAGTCACAAGTAACAGTGCCAACTTATTTTTTTCATTCAGCTCCTGAATAGTTTGAGGTACATTTTCATGTTTGTTTCAGATTTCCACTTTTTATGTGTATTTCTGTTCTGTATCTGTTTGTCAGTCTATGTAAGTTTTATTCCTTGCTAACAAACTACTGAAGGACTAGAGAATGGACTAACATCCAGGAGCAATTTATCTTGTGGGGACAATTTTCTGAAACTTAATGTAAATGTTAAATGTCAAGGAAATGTTAATCAGTTGTGGCTACTGATGTGTAGATTTGACGAGTGAATTGAACCAAGGTGCATGTTAGTCTGGCTTCACTGCCACACTTCTGTTCACATCTTTAATTTACAGGCTTCTGCTTCTTTGTGTGTAGGATTTGTGCGAAGGGTAGCAGTAGAGATGCTGCCTTACAATGCTTGCAACACCAGAGACCGGGGTTCGATCCCGACTACAGTAGCTGTCTGTACAGAGTTTGTACGTTCTCCCCGTGGGTTTTCTCTGAGATCTTCGGTTTCCTCATACACTCCAAAGACATACAGGTTTGTAAGTTAAATGACTTGGTATAAGTGAAAATTGTCCCTACTGTGTGTAGGGTAGTTAATGTGCGGCGATCACAGGTCGGCGCAGACTCAGTGGGCTGAAGGGACTGTTTCCGTGGTGTATCTCTAAACTAAACCAAGATTGTGCACAGTGAACCTTCTAGCGGGCGTTGCATGTTACCTTACAGCAGCATTTGATCACAGCTGTGGGAATTGGCACTATGCCTTGGAATAAGTGGGTGATCTAATGAGAAGAGGTTGATCAGATTGTGCCCACACTCTCTGGAGTTTCAGAGAACAAGAGGTTATCTCATTGTCCCATTCAGACGGGGTGAATGGGAGGATGCAATGAGATTATTCCCCCTGCTGATGGAGTCTAGTAACAGGTCTGCCATGTTTATGGTAAACCCATATAACCATATAACCATATAACAATTACAGCACGGAAACAGGCCATCTCGGCCCTACAAGTCCATGCCAAACAACTTTTTTTCCCTTAGTCCCACCTGCCTGCACTCATACCATAACCCTCCATTCCCTTCTCATCCATATGCCTATCCAATTTATTTTTAAATGATACCAACAAACCTGCCTCCACCACTTCCACTGGAAGCTCATTCCACACCGCTACCACTCTCTGAGTAAAGAAGTTCCCCCTCATGTTACACCTAAACTTCTGTCCCTTAATTCTGAAGTCATGTCCTCGTCCCTGTCCCTGCCTTCTCCCGTCCCTGCCTTCTCACCATATCCACTGACTCCGCTATCCTCAAGAGCTCTACTGTATCTAACTCTCTCCTGAAAGCATCCAAAGAATTGGCCTCCACTGTCTTATGAGGCAGAGAATTCCACAGATTCATAGCTCTCTGGGTAAAAAAGTTTTCCCTCAACTCCGTTCTAAATGACCTACTCCTTATTCTTAAATTGTGGTCCTTGGTTCTGGACTCCCCGAACATCGGGAACATGTTTCCTCCCTCTAGCGTGTCCAATCCCTTAATAATCTTATTTGTTTCAATAAGATCCCCTCTCAACCTCCTAAATTCCAGAGTATACAAGGCCAGCTGATCCATTATATCAAAATATGATAGTCCCGCCATCCCAGGAATTAACCTCGTGAACCTACGCTGCACTCCCTCAATAGCAAGAATGTCTATTCTCAAATTTGGAGACCAAAACTGCACACATTACTCCTGGTGTGATCTCACTAGAGCCCTGTACAACTGCAGAAGGACCTCTTTGCTCCTATACTCAACTCCTCTTGTTATTTAGGCCAACATGCCATTCGCTTTCTTCACTGCCTGCTGTACCTGCATGCTTACTTTCAGTGAGTGATGAACAACGACCTCCAGATCTATTTGTACTTCCCCTTTTCCCAACTTGACACCATTCAGATAATAATCTGCCTTCCTGTTTTTACCACCAAAGTGGATAAACTTACATTTATCCACATTAAACTGCATCTGCCATGCGTCCGCCCACTCACCCAACCTGTCCAAGTCACCCTGTATCCTCATAGCATCCTCCTCACAGTTCACACTGCCACCCAGCTTTGTGTCATCTGCAAATTTGCTGATGTTACTTTGGATCCCTTCATCTAAATCATTTGTGTCTATTGGAAATAGCTGCGGTCCCAGCACCAAACCTTGCTGTACCCCTCTAGTCACTGCCTGCCATTCTGAAAGGGACCAGTTAATCCCTACTCTTTGTTTCCTGTCTGCCAACCAATATTCTATCCATGAGAGTACCCCACCCCCAATACCATGTGCCCTAATGTTGCCCACTAATGCCTATGTGGGACCTTATCAAATGCTTCCTGAAAGTCCAGGTACACTACATCCACTGGCTGTCCCTCGTCCATTTTCCCAGTTATACCCTCAAAAAATTCCAGAGGATTAGTCAAGCATGAAAATGCATCCACGATTTCTAGAGCCACTTCCTTAAGTACCCTGGGATGCAGACCAACAGGCCCTGGGGATTTATCAGCCTTATTCAGTCTACCCAACCCCATTTCCTGCCTAATGTAAATTTATTTCAGTTCCTCCGTCACCCTAGATCCTCTGGCCACTAATATATCAGGGAAATTGTTTATGTCTTATTGGAGCTGCATTCATTCCAGGCAATTGAAGAACAACCACTGAAATAATTCCACACTGGAGCCTTGCAGATAATTCACAAGTTACCCATTTATAAAAGAAAAGTCAGAAAAAAATCTCACAATGCCATAGACCCAGGTTTGATTCTGACTTTACACTTTCTCGCTGTTCCTGGTTCCCTGCCACATCCCCAAAAAATTGTGTGTTTGTAAGTGGGATAACAGATCGACAAGGACTCAGTGGGGCAAGCGGTCTGGTCGATGCCGTGTCTCTAAAGTAAATTAGCTGAGAGTAACTTGTGTAAGGCATTCATTCTTGCGATGTTGCCCTGGGAGAGGATGCTGTTATGGGTTTGCTTATCCATCCAGTGAATTTGGACAATTTTGCAGAGTTGTTAGAGCCAGAGACTGGTATGGTGGCGCAGCGGTAGAGTTGCTGCCTTACAGCACTTGCAGCACTGAAGACCCGAGTTCGATCCCGACTAAGGGTGCTGTCTGTATGGAGTTTGTACATTCTCTCCGTGGCCTGAGTGGGTTTTCTCTGAGATGTTTGGTTTTCTCCCGCACTCCAAAGACGTACAAGTATGTACGTAAATTGGCTTGGTATGGGTTAATTGTCATGTGTGTGTGTGTAGGGTTGTTTTAATATGTGGGGATCGATGGTTGGTGCAGACTCTGTGGGCCGAAGGGCCTGTTTCTGCTCTGTATCTCTAAACTAAACTAAACTAAACAAAAAGCCAGAAGGATGGTCTAATAATTACAACACAAACTGGCAGGGATACCATGAAAACTAACATTTTAAGTTCTAAGTTAACGTTTCTTATTTATCAAGACACCGTCTTGCCTGAGGTTGTCAGATAAGCACTAGATTGGAAAGTTGTCATCTATTCTCACTGAAAGGCCATGGAATTGAGATTGATAGAATTTTAACGGAGAAGTTTGCAATCATAATAAGTAATACAAAGTGGCAGCTATTGGCTTTTAGATGTATTAATTTCCATTGTAAAAGGTGTTTAAAGTTCCACGATCATGGTGTGAAGGACCAGAAAAGAAAAACTGCTTGTTATGGAATAGAATATAATGGTAAGAGCAGGTGGTAGTAAAATGTTGGAGAAAACATCCACAGTAATATATACTGACTTGGAGATCTACTTACAGTAACCGTTACAGGACACAGGAGTCGGGACAAGGCATTTATTCTATTGCCATCAATAAAGAGCTCCTTCCATGTATTGCAAATAATCCTGTAAGTAGAATATGATGATATCACTATATCCTCTGATCACATGGCTAATTCACACAACCATATAGACATACACCACACATCACTCCTTGTTTAGAAGATGTTTGTAAGCATGTCTACAAATATACACAGTCATTACAGATTCACCCTACTTCATGCACTGGTGAGAAAAATTGATCTTCTCAATTGGGTGCTTGTATCTTAAAATTATACTCACCATTCTTCTATGACCCTTGAACAATTTGACTCTGCTTCAATATCAGCATTGGATTCATCATTACACATTTTGTCATTATCCTTGTGTATATCTTTCCCCATGATCATTTAATGCATATAGACAGTTCTTACATGACCTTTGAGATGAACTGAGTAGCTTTCTGGACCATTGCTGAGTCTTGTAACCTGCTATTGTGTCTAATTATTTCAACAAGGTGAAATTGTGCTTTACTGCTCCTCAACATCTGTTCCTGTTTAAATTTTTACTCTAAGTTAGGCTGTATCTGGATCAATCACACATGAAGACAATGATGTGTTAAGTGCCCCATTGGTGTCAAATAGTAGTAGCCTGTGGAACTGAATGGTATTTACGCAATAACTTAGCTAAATAATGATCCATAATGAAGTTCGAGTAATCTTGAAGCAGTTGCTTCCTCAAAGCATCTTCTTGCATGCAAACAGAGCTCCTTGCTGCCCCTTTGGGTAATAGAGAGCTTGACGCTGTTACATCAAACTCAAATAAATAGGAATTGTAATGTGACATTGAATTGTGGGACACAAATTCAGCCAGTATTTCATGAGTAGCAAAAATCCATCGCAACCATTTAATGACATTCAAATTCACTGTTGAATTTTCCATAACAGCTCTGTGTTCTTCTGTGTTCCAGACAGCTCTGTGTTCTTCCAATCTCTGGGTAACCTCTGCAAATGAAATATTTGCAGCTTTCCGCAGAGTCTTTATGTTGGTGTGACATTTTGTAGCTGATTTCTGTAAGCCAATCTTCTCTCTTGTGAATCCTTGCGATATTTTCTAGCTCAAGAATAATGTCTCCATCCATTCCATATTGGAGGTAGAGGAGTAATATACCTTGTTCACATCCTTTCAGCTGCCTATGAAGCGGTCTGCACATTAGCCTTTTTTTCTATTCCCACTGAAGGCTCAAAGGTTCAAAGGTTCATTTATTGTCACTTACACCAATTGGTGTAGTGAAATTCAAGTTGCCATTGCAGCACATAAATAAGAATACAACATAAAAAACAGCATCTGCTCTGTTTTTGATGTTTTATTTTTGTTTTTTTGGAAAAAAAACAGTAAAAAGATTTTAAAGAAAAGAAAGAATACAACATAACATTATAAAGAAATTTAACACAAAACATAAAAACATTCCCCCACGATGGTACCCATGTGAGGGAAGGCACAAAGTCCAGTCCCATCCCCTTGTCCACCCATAGTCGGGCCTATTGAGGCCTCTGTAGTCCCCGCTACGGGGCCCGATGTTTCAGGCCCTTCTCGCCGGGTGATGGTACTCTGGTGTCGGGAGGACCCTCTCAGCGGCTTGGGATGCCTGGAACGGCTGCATCCTTACCGGAGGCAGCGGCTTCCGAAGCCAACAGGCCGCGCTGGATGGAGCTCCACCACTGGTGATCTCGGCGAGGGATCCCAGGCTCCTGATGTTAAAGTCAGCGCCGCCGCTGCGGCTGGCTGCACCACAGACCCGCAGCACCGCGATGTTCATCGGCGGACTCAGGACGACAGATAGCACAATGGGCTAAGAGTTCGGCTGGCGACCGGAAGGTAGCCGGTTCAAATCCCGCTTGGAGTGCATACTGTCGTTGTGTCCTTGGGCAAGACACTTCACCCACCTTTGCCTGTAATGGAATGTTACGGCGGCAGGCGCGGGCACACCGCGACGCCCTGTGTCTCCCTTTCAAGGGAGATGCTAAAAATGCATTTCGTTGTCTCTGTACTGTACACTGACAATGACAATAAATTGAATCATTTCATTTCATTTTCATTTCATTCCGGAGCTCCAGCGCAACGACCCAGGCAAGTCATCGACCGCTCCGCTCCGCGATAGTGCTCCAGCGCTGGCCAGCTCCCTCAGGAAACGCCACTCCAGACCCGAGGGAAGGCCGCGAGGACAGGTCGAAGTTGCTGCTCGGAGGAAAGCTGCCTTACGACCGATCCCACACCCCCCACACATAAAAATAATAGACCTCCAAACAAAACACTTTTCAACATACTAAAAATTTAAAAAAGGAATGAAAGGACGGACAGCTGCAGGCAGGGCAGCCATACCCAACTGGACGGCGTCTCCTGTTGTAACATTGCTCAAGCCTCCTGTGTGTTTGATATTTAACTTTCAATCTGTTCACTATTTTCAGACTCGCACTGCATGACTTAATTTTACTTTAAACATGGTTGGTTCAGCTTTAAGATTGACCATGCGAAGCAGCATTGTGGAGTCATGAAGTCTAGACCAGTGATGACCTGAAGTCATGAAGTCATAGACCTGAAGACATGAAGTCATAGTCATGCAGGCCCTCCAGTCCGTAGAGACAAGCATCCATTACACACTCATTGTATTTTATTCTCCCCACATTGCTGCCAATTCCCCCCTAGATTCTAACATCCACCTACATACTAGGAACATAGAAACATAGAAACATAGAAAATAGGTGCAGCAGTAGGCCATTTGGCTCTTCGAGCCTGCACCGCCATTCAATATGATCATGGCTGATCATCCAACTCAGTATCCTGTACCTGCCTTCTCTCCATACACCCTGATCCCTTTAGCCACAAGGGCCACATCTAACTCCCTCTTAAATATAGCCAATGAACTGGCCTCAACTACCTTCTGCGGGAGAGAATTCCAGAGATTCACCACTCTCTGTGTGAAAAAAGTTTTCCTCATCTCGGTCCTAAAATATTTCCCCCTTATCCTTAAGCTGTGACCCCTTGTTCTGGACATCCCCAACATCGGGAACAATCTTCCTGCATCTAGCCTGTCCAACCCCTTAAGAATTTTGTAAGCATCTATAAGATCCCCCCTCAATCTTCTAAATTCTAGTGACTACAAACCGAGTCTATCCAGTCTTTCTTCATATCAAAGTCCTGACATCCCAGGAATCAGTCTGGTGAACCTTCTCTGTACTCCCTCTATGGCAAGAATGTCTTTCCTCAGATCAGGAGACCAAAACTGTATGCAATACTCCAGGTGTGGTCTCACCAAGACCCTGTACAACTGTAGTAGAACCTCCCTGCTCCTATACTCAAATCCTTTTGCTATGAATGCTAACATACCATTCGCCTTCTTCACTGCCTGCTGCACCTGCATGCCTACTTTTAATGACTGGTGTACTATGACACCCAGTTCTCGTTTCATCTCACCCTTTCTTAATCGGCCACCATTCAGATAATAATCTACTTTCCTGTTTTTGCCACCAAAGTGGATAACGCCACATTTATCCACATTATACTGCATCTGCCATGCATTTGCCCACTCACCCAGCCTATCCAAGCCACCTTGCCGCCTCCTAGCATCCTCCTCGCAGCTAACACTGCCCCCCAGCTTTATGTCATCCGCAAACTTGGAGATGTTGCATTCAATTCCCCTGTCCAAATCATTAATATACAGTATATTGTAAATAGCTGGGGTCCCAGCCTTGTGGTACCCCACTAGTCACTGCCTGCCATTGTGAAAAGGACCCGTTTACTCCTATTCTTTGCTTCCTGTCTGCCAGCCAGTTCTCTATCCACATCAATACTGAACCCCCAATACCGTGTGCTTGAACAATTTACCATGGCCGGTTAAACCTACTCTTCACAAATATTTAGGAGATAGAGGATGGTGGAGCACCTGGAGAAAACCCATGGGGACACAGGGAGAATGTGCAAACTCCACAGAGACAGTTATAACCCGGGGCTCTCTTGTTGTGAAGAAGCAGCTCTACCAGCTGTGCTACAGTGTTGCTCAAGCTTCTCCCTGTCTCCTCATCACACCCATGGGAACCAAGTAAATTGGACTTACTGAGCCTGCAGTTCAGAGACAGAACAATCAGAGTCTGATTGTTAATATTTTTTTTACTATTTTTGCTTTTATCCACAGAATGCAAGTGTGTATATAATGCTTATGAGCATGAAACTGACTTTTCTTTATTCTTTTCTTTCATATGCTATCTTCATCACTAATTATAAATGTATCCTGAGGTAAACCCTGAACACTGCTGGAAACCTGTTATATTCAGCTTGTAAATGCAATTACAGCACAAAGGAGCCTCGAACAAGGATATTTATTCCCACTCTAATAACAAGAAACGTGGCACGTGGCACTTAATGTTATACATTTATAAGCACAATGACATCACCATGTCTTTTAGCTCGTAACCTATTTACATAATTAAATACAAACACAACAGAAACAAATTTAATCCATAAAATGCTATAAATACACAGCAGCCCAGGCTGTGTTGCTGGAGGGAGAAACACAGTTAACATCTCCTGTTTGATGATCTTGGCTAATTCCTCGGATGAGAAGGTTTTTCAATCAGCAGCTAAATAAATTAGATTTATAGTTTTTGGATATAAGGGGTGATCTTAATGAAATATTTAAGATCCTGAGAAGGCACAATAAGTAATGTCTCTCCCCTTTCTTGATCTCTCTGTCTCCATCACAGGAGACAGACTATCAACTGACGTCTACTAGAAACCTACCGGCTCCTGCTGCTATCCAGACTATACCTCTTCCCAACCTGCCTCTTGCAAAGATGCTATCCCCTACTCTCACTTTGTTCGCCTCCACTGCATCTGCTCCCAAGATGAGTTTTTCCAAAGATATCCAAGATGTCCTCATTCTTTAATGAATGTGGTTTATCCCTCTTCTGTCATTAATGTGTCCCTCACACTTTTCTCCTCTGTGTCCTGTAGTTCTGATCTTGTTCCCTCTCCCAGATGCAACAAGGACAGTGTCCTTGATCCTCACCTTTCACCCCATCAGCCTCCACATCCAAGGATTGAAGATTAAGGTTTCAAGGTCAGTTTATTGTCACGTACCAATTAAGGTGCAGTGAAATTAGAGTTACCATACAGCCATACTAAGTGGAAAGCAACAAGACACACAACCACATATAAGTTAACATAAACATCCATCACAGTGGATTCCGCATTCCTCACTGTGATGGAAGGCAATAAAGTTCAATATTCTTCCTCTTTGTTCTCCCGCGGTCGGGGCAATCAAACCATCCCCAGTCAGAGCGATCAAAGCCCCTGCAGCCGATGATCAAAGCTCCCATCGGGGTGATCGAAACTCCCACGTCGGGGCGTTTGAAACTCTCTCCGGAGCATGAAGCTCCCACGTCGGTCTCTTCTTACCAGAGAACGCGCGCTTCAGATGTCAATCCACAGGCCCAGCAGTTGGAGCTTCGATCCCCGGTAAAAAGGGATCCCCGCAGACTCATGCGGCTTGGAACGCCTGTTGGTCTCCAGGAAAGGCCACCAACTCCACGATGTTAGGCCGCAGATCTAACACATCATCCTCCGACAGTTCTGTCACCTCGAACGTGATCCCATCACTAGTCACATCTTCCCATCGCCACCCCTTTCTGCCACCCTCAGAGACTGATCCCTCCGCAAATCCTTGGTTCACTCATTCCTTCCCACCCAAACCACCCCCTCCCCAAGTACTTTCCCCTGCAACCACAGGAGATGCAAGACCTGCCCTTTTACCTCCTCCCTCGACTGCAACAAGGGACCCTGACAGTCGAACCAGGTGAGACAGAGGTTCACATGCATCTCCTCTAACCTCATCTACTGCATCCGATGTTTCAGATCTGGACTCCTGTACATCGGCGAGACCAAGCATAGACTCGGCAACCATTTCGCTGAACATTTATTATGCCCCTGTCCCACTTAGGAGACCTGAACGGAAACCTCTGGAGACTTTATACCCCACCCAAGGCTCAATGTTTGATACTGTTAATTTGGTATTTAACTTTAACACTTATCTTTATAACTAAAGTATTGAACTTTAAACACTTTAACTCCACTTCCCATTCCCATACTGACCTTTCTGTCCTGGGCTTACTCCCTTGCCAGAGTGAGGCCACATGCAAATTGGAGGAGAGAGTGGTGAATCTATACAATTGTTTACCACAAAAGAGTGAGGAGACTAGAGAACCGACGGTATTTAAAGAGGATGTAGATTAAATTTTGAAAGATCAGTGAATTTAGGACAATGGGGTGCAGAAGAGGAGTTAAGGCCTGGGGCAGGTCAGTCATGATCACACTGAATGATAGGGCAAATTTGAAGGGCCAAATGGACCACTCGTGCTCCTATTTTCTTATTATCTTATCTGCTCTCTGCAATTGTTGACTGACCTGAAGCGCATCATCAGTATTTTCAGTATATATTTCATGATTACGGTTTTTTCAGTATTAAACTCTAAAGTCATAAATGCAGGTTTTACACTACCGTATATGAAATAATATAATTGTTTTTTTGTTTTTTTTTTAACTTATTAGAAGCAAATGTACAAAAATAAAAAAACGGCATATGAAATAATACAGTTATTGTACAGCTTCAATTTTAACTTCTAGCTATAGTTGGAAGAAAAGAAAGGAAAAAAAGAAAGAAAGAGAAAAAGTGAAATGTGCAAAGATAGAACCCCTAGACTACCAAAGAGTAATCAAAGAGTGAATAAATGAAAGAAAGCAGAGAGGAATAGAAAAAAATAAGAAAAATAAGGACAAAAGAGAAAAAAAGAAACAAAAAAGTGGAGATATACCTGCCACACATCCCTCCCCACCCACCTCACCCAACCCATAATTAGATTTAAATCCAAAGTTGTGTTGTACACTACTATCCTTGTAATAAATCAATGAATGGTGTCCATGTCTTCGAAAAGTGATCTGTTTTTCTGCCAAGACAAGTCTAATATTTTCAAGATGTAGCGTCTTGGGTATGTTTATAATCCACATCTTAAGAGTACGGACTGATGTATTTTCCAAAATTTGAGTATTTGTTTTTTCACCGTTATCAGGCCATAATTAAGGAAACATCTTTGAAATAATGAGAGCTCAGAGCAGGCTTCTGACGTACCTAGAATAATCAATTCCATATCGGGATCCAATTTTGTTTATAGTGTTTTTGAAAAAATTTCAAAAATTACTCTCCAAAAATTATGTAACTTTATACAAGAGACAAAGGAATGAGTTATAGTTGCAATAGGTAGCAAGGTGAAAAGTAAAAGTGGCAGGAAGACAAATCCAGGGCAAAAAATCAATAAGGGCAACATTTCAACATAATTGTATAACGGGTAAGAGTGTTGTAAAAACAAGCCTGAAGGCTTTTTATCTCAATGCAAGGAGCATTTGTAATAAGGTGGATGAGTTGAATGTGCAGATAGTTATTAATGAATATGATATAGTTGGGATCACGGAGATATGGCTCCAGGGTGACCAAGGCTGGGAGCTGAACATCCAGGGATATTCAATATTCAGGAGGGATAGACAGAAAGGAAAAGGAGGCGGGGTAATGTTGCTGGTTAGAGAGGAGATTAAGGCAATAGAAAGGAAGGACATTAACTTGGAGGATGTGGAATCGATATGGGTAGAGCTGCGAAACACTAAGGGGCAGAAAACGCTAATGGGAGTTGTGTACAGGCCACCTAACATTAGTAGTGGAGTTGGGGATGGCATCAAACAGGAAATTAGAAATGCGTGCGACAAAGGTAAAACAGTTGACTTCAATCTACATATAGATTGGGTGAATCAAATTGGCAGGGGTGCTGAGGAAGAGGATTTCTTGGAATGTATGCCAGATAGTTTTCTAAACCAACAAGTAGAGGAACCAATGAGAGAGCAGGCTATTCTAGACTGGGTTTAAGAAGGAACTGCAGAGGCTGGCGAATCGAAGGTTACACAAAAAAGCTGGAGAAACTCAGCGGGTGCAGCAGCATCTATGGAGCGAAGGAAATAGGCAACGTTTCGGACCGAAACCTTATTCTAGACTGGCTAATGGGTAATGAGGAAGGGTTAGTTAGCAGTCTTGTTGTGCGTGGCCCCTTGGGCAAGAGTGACCATAATATGGTTGAGTTCTTCATTAGGATGGAGAGTGACATTGTTAATTTAGAAACAAGCGTCCTGAACTTAAAGAAAGGTGACTTTGCGGGTATGAGATGTGAATTGGCCAAGATAGACTGGCAATTGATTCTTAAAGGGTTGTCGGTGGATATGCAATGGAAGGCATTTAAAGACAGCATCGATGAACTACAACAATTGTTCATTCCAGTTTGGCAAAAGAATAAATCAGGGAAGGTAGTGCATCCGTGGATAACAAGGGAAATCAGGGATATTATCAAAACAAAAGATGAAGCGTACAAATTAGCCAGAAAAAGCAGCCTACCAGAGGAATGGGAGAAATTCAGAGGAGGACAAAAGGCTTAATTAGGAAAGGGAAAATAGATTATGAAAGAAAACTGGCAGGGAACATAAAAACTGACTGCAAAAGTTTTAATAGATATGTGAAGAGGAAAAGATTAGTTAAAACAAATGTAGGTCCCTTGCAGTCAGAAACAGGCGAATTGATCATGGGGAACACGGACATGGCAGACCAATTGAATAACTACTTTGGTTCTGTCTTCCCTAAGGAAGACATAAATAATCTGCCGGAAATAGCAAGGGACCAGGGGTTAAATGAAATGAAGGAACTGAGTGAAATCCAGGTTAGCCGGGAAGTGGTTTTAAGTAAATTGAATGGATAAAAGGGCGATAAATCCCCAGGGCCAGATAAGTTGCATCCCAGAGTACTTAAGGAAGTAGCCGCAGAAATAGTTGATGCGTTAGTAATAATTTTTCAAAACTCTTTAGATTTCGGAGTAGTTGCTGAGGACTGTAGTGTAGCTAATGTAACCCCACTTTTTAAAAAGGGAGGGAGAGAGAAAACGGGGAATTACAGACCAGTTAGTCTAACATAGGAGATGGGGAAAATTCTGGAGTCAGTTATTAAAGAAGGGATAGCAGCACATTTGGAAAGTGGTGAATTCATTGGACAAAGTCAGCATGGATTTATGAAAGGTAAATCATGTCTCGCGAATCTTATAGAATTTTTCGAGGATGTAACTAGTAGAGTGGATAAGGGAGAATCAGTGGATGTGTTATATCTGGACTTTCAGAAGGCATTCGACAAGGTCCCACATAGGAGATTAGTATGCAA
Source organism: Leucoraja erinaceus (assembly GCF_028641065.1). Lineage (NCBI taxonomy): Eukaryota > Metazoa > Chordata > Chondrichthyes > Rajiformes > Rajidae > Leucoraja > Leucoraja erinaceus. Next base: position 31,025,157 of record NC_073384.1, read on the forward strand.
ACTTAAAGCACACGGTATTTGGGGTTCAGTATTGATGTGGATAGAGAACTGGCTGGCAGACAGGATGCAAAGAGTAGGAGTAAACGGGTCCTTTTCAGAATCAAGGCATCGCCTTTACCACCTCAGGCAATTGAGGAAATTCAGAGTGTCTCCGAGGATCCTCCAGTGCTTCTACGCATCGGCGGTGGAAAGCATCTTGTCCGGGAACATTACCATCTGGGAATTGCTCTGCCAAGGACAAGAAGGCTCTGCAGAGAGTAGTGCGTTCGGCCGAACGCACTATGGGAACTTCACTTGCCCCCCTGCAGGAACTATACATCAGGAGGTGCAACTCCAGAGCCAACAATATCATGAGAGACCCCTTCCACCCCTGCAACGGACTGTTTCAGCTGCTACGGTCAGGCAAACGCCTCCGTTGCCATGCGGTGAGAACGGAGAGGTTGAGAAGGAGTTTCTTCCCAGAGGCCATTCGGACTGTAAACGCCTATCTCACCAGGGACTAACTCTACTGAACGTTTTTCCTTCCATTATTTATTATGTAAAAGAATATGTGTGTTATGATTGTGTTTATAGTTTGTTTGGTTGTTTGGTTGTTTGTCTTTTGCACAAATGTTCGCGAGCATTGCCACTTTCATTTCACTGCACATCTCGTATGTGTATGCGACAAATAAACTTGACTTGACTTGACTTGACTTGAGTGACTAGTGGGGTACCGCAAGGCTCAGTGCTGGGACCCCAGCTATTTACAATATATATTAATGATCTGGATGAGGGAATTGAATGCAACATCTCCATGTTTGCGGATGACACAAAGCTGGGGGGCAGTGTTAGCTGTGAGGAGGATGCTAGGAGGCTGCAAGGTGACTTGGATAGGTTGGGTGAGTGGGCAAATGCATGGCAGATGCAGTATAATGTGGATAAATGTGAGGTTATCCACTTTGGTGGCAAAAAAAGGAAAGTAGACTATTATCTGAATGGTGGCCGATTAGGAAAAGGGGAGGTGCAACGAGACCTGGGTGTTATGGTACACCAGTCATTGAAAGTCGGCATGCAGGTGCAGCAGGCAGTGAAGAAAGCAAATGGTATGTTAGCATTCATAGCAAAAGGATTTGAGTATAGGAGCAGGGAGGTTCTACTGCATTTGTACAGGGTGTTGGTGAGACCACACCTGGAGTATTGCGTACAGTTTTGGTCTCCTAATCTGAGGAAAGACATTCTTGCCATAGAGGGAGTACAGAAAAGGTTCACCAGACTGATTCCTGGGATGGCAGGACTTTCATATGGAGAAAGACTGGATAGACTCGGCTTGTACACGCTAGAATTTAGAAGATTGAGGGGGGATCTTATAGAAACTTACAAAATTCTTAAGGGGTTCGACAGGCTAGATGCAGGAAGATTATTCCCGATGTTGGGGAAGTCCAGAACTAGGGGTCACAGTTTAAGTATAAGAGGGAAGTCTTTTAGGACCGAGATGAGAAAATCATTTTTTACCCAGAGAGTGGTGAATCTGTGGAATTCTCTGCCACAGAAGGTAGTTGAGGCCAGTTCATTGGCTATATTGAAGAGGGAGTTAGATGTGGCCCTTGTGGCTAAAGGGATCAGGGTGTATGGAGAAAAGGCAGGGATGGGATACCGAGTTGGATGATCAGTCATGATCATATTGAATGGCGGTGCAGGCTCGAAGGGCCGAATGGCCTACTCCTGCACCTATTTTCTATGTTTCTATGTTTCCTGAAGAAGACATTTATTGCAAATAGGAGATACATTTGGAAGGATCTTATTCAGTTTAGATTTTGAATAATAGAGTCTGTGCAGTATTTTAAATTGATTTAACGAATGCCTAATGTTAATCGAACAATTGTGTGTGTATATAGAAGGTTTCCTTCCCATCTGTCTTTTAGAATTTTTAGGCCGATTTCATCTTCCCAAGCTCTTCTAATTACTTCTGACGATGGGATTTCTATATTTAAAAGGGTGTTATCCAGATATGATATTAACTTGATTGACTCCGAGTTTCTATTCATACATTCGTCTAATATGTCTGGCAACAAAAATTGGTAGCCTTGGGTATATGATTTCAGATAGTCTCGAATTTGAAGATATCTAAAATATTGATTACCTTTCAGGTGATATTTCGACTGTAATTCTTGAAATGAGAGAAGAGTTCCCATCTCATAAAGATCTCTGATTTTTTTGATTCCTAATCTGTCCCAATGTGTGAACGTTTTGTCTAAAATAGATGGCTTGAACGAAAGATTATTGGCAATTGGTGAGAAATGATATAAAGTTCTCAGTTTAAGGGTTGTCTTCACTTGTCTCCAGATTCATAGGGTGCTGTGGATAATCGGATTTTTCTCATAAAGTGTTTTCTTCAAATTTATTGGAGAGAGAAGAATATATTAAAAGGCGAACAATCCTCTCTCTCCATTATTAACCATTTTATCTGTTGGCATGTGTTATCCAACCAATAGACTACGTTTTTAATATTTGTTGCCCAATAACAGTATAAAAAATTGGGGCGAGCCAGTCCACCAATTTCTTTGGGTTTACATAGATGCCATTTATTGATTTTGTAATGTAATGTAATAATATAAATTGATGGCTTACCTATCTTGTTGTCCTCTGTGAATCTCTAAGTATAGAACGCTATATTGGCTTATGTTACAATTTAAACTTCTACATTTTATTTCAAACACAACCAAAATGCTAGAAATATGCACAGGTTTGGTCAGTTTTGTTGAGGCTCAATTTTTAATGTTTATGAATCATTGTCAGAATTGGAAATAGTCTATATTATAGATTTAATAGGATGATTATGGCTCAGAGGGGGGTGATTTAATCCACTGAATCTCAACAGGCTTTTAATAAAGCAATCCTCTTGGCCCTATTCCTGATAGTGCTGCAAATTATTTTCTCATAATTGCTATCCCTCGATTGATTCTAAAACTTTTACCTCTTCGAGTGATGAATTCCACTTCATAACCATGTGTGGCCTGGACCCGATCCACCCGCCAAACAACCGTGCCGAAGACCGAAACGTGCCCCGGTAGGCCCGACTTGCCCCACAGGCCTCCCAGGGGACTGCGGTGAAGCTGGGCGGCAAGGCCTGTCTGGGGCGAAAGAGCCTCAGCAGTGGCGACGATGGGAGCTGCAGCAGCAGGAGACTCTGCGGCGGTAAGCGGGTGTCTCAGCGGCAGCGGGTGCCTCGGTGGCAGCGGGAGACTCAGCGGCAGTGGGTCCCTCGGCGGTAACGGGAGCTTCAGTGGCAATGGGAGCCTCAGCGGCAGTGTGAGCCACGGCGTTAACGGGAGCCTCGGTGGCAATGGGAGCCTCAGCAACAGCGTGAGCCTCGGCGGCAGCAGGACACTCGGCGGCAGTGGGAGCCTCGGTGGCTGCGGGTGCCTCGGCGACAGCCTCAGTGGCAGCAGGACCCTCAGTGGCAATGGGAGCCTCGGTGGTGGTAGAGCCTCACAGTTGATGAGCCTGAGGGGGGAGGGGCAGATAATGGGGACCCGGTGTGGGGGGATTCTAGTGTAGAATCCTCTGTCCAGGGGATAAGTATGTGTTTGTTTGTTTGTTCATTTGTTCCGGTGAAGGCGCTATGCACATGGCAACCAGCCAACAGTCACTTGTCTTTTTCTTTTTTCTTACACTTTTAATTTCAAGTTTTTGTGTACCTTGTGTTTCGTGACTGTTGGCAGATTGATTTCCTTCTGGGGATGAAAAAAGTTTTATCGTAGCGTATCATATTCCTCACACTCACTTGTATCTTTTACATTAATTTAAAGAATTTACTAGATACCCCATTGGGTCTGCTCCCCTAACGCACCCGTCCCCTACGCGTAGCTCCCACGGGAGGCGTGGTCCTCAACTCAACCTGTTGCCGAAGGTAAGATTCGAGCATTCCTCAGCAAAGATCATAGCTTGTGAGCCTCCCCCAGCAATACCAATACACAATAATACCCCACCCTTCCTGTCCTGCCAGGAGCTATGATGGCAACATTGTTGCAAATGTCGGGTGCACTGGCTGTGAGATGCCATTGAGCTGAAAAGTTCAGTGTTGCTGCCAGTGTTCCCGTCTTGCAACTTTGTATCAAAGTGTGTTGGAAGCTCTGGGGAATGATTTTAAAGTAAAAACCATTTTAAATTCAAAGTATTTTTAAACATTTTCAGTAATGTCGAGAAATAAAGCCTGAAATTTTCAGATATGTAGAATTTGGACTCCACAGAAAAAATCTCTACCGGAATATGTAAAAATTTTACCGTTACCGTGTAAATCATGGCCAAAAACGGAGCAGGAATAGAACCAAAATTTAGCAGAGGATTCATGCATTGCTCTGCCATTTTGGTCAAGTCTGTATTTTTGTATAAAAAAGACAAGTTGCTGAATGGTGCCAGTATGTCTAGGTCCCAGATCAATGTTTCAGATAAGAAATGTATCTCTTAAATTGGCAGAATGAATGAGATTTTTGCAGAGGACCTCGAAAGAAATGTAAATGCATGTAGTTGATTGGGTTACTGCAAACGAATTGTAAATAATGTAAATAATGTTGCGAGACAGTTACCCTGCTGTTTGTTGATTGGCCAAAGTGCTCAGCCCTGGCAGGTTTGTTGAGTTCCAGGGTAAATGTTGCATTATTCAGTTCAGTTAGCTTCCTTCCAGAAGCTTCTCCTAGAAACACTGTATGGGAGACTCTGTAATTGGTTTGGGGGAACTGTCAATAATGTATTGATGTGTTTAATATGTTTGATTGGACTGTAAAGAGACCACCCCTGTGTAGTTCGGCTCCTCAAGGTTCGTGGACCCAATTTTGGTGGCTCCATCTTAGATCAAGGTCGATCTTCTGGAAGTGCGCTTGGGACTGCATGACCTTTTGGAGTGTTTCTGCTTGCACGAGGCTGAACTTGGCCAGGCAGAGACAAGGATCGTGCCCAGGGTGGCTTAGGTATTGTATGGGGAATTTACTGTTCAATCTAAAAATAAAGTTTAGTTGTTCCAGTGCTTGACTCAGTGGTTTTTGACTGAACTAGACTGGGGGGTAAGCTAAAAGAATGATTACATTAGCGTAAAAACCGCGTCGTTTTCACGATTTTGTGATTACTCTCAAACTTTCACATTTACTAAATTTAAAAGATCACACACTATATATTTCACATTTTTTCCTGATCTTTTAACTATCTAACCTCTTTTTCAGCTTTCTCATTTTTTTTATCAATATAACAAAAAAAAAAAAGTAACTCAGTTGTACAGCAAATCTGGATTAAAGAAATAGGTGATGTTTTGGGCACTTTGGTTCAGAGTCTGACTGTGCTTACTTCAATCTGAAGAAAATATTAAAAAAAAAAAAAAGGTTCGTGGACCCATAAAAGGTGGCTCCATCTTAGATCAAGGTCGATCTTCTAGAAGTGCACTTGGGACCTGCACAAATCTTTTGGAGTGTTTCATGCTTTGCATTTTGAAGGAAGTTGGTCAGGAAACAGACGGAAGGATCGTAATCGAGGGTGGCTTAGGTTATTGTATGGGGGTAATTTACTGTTCAATCTAAAAACTAAAGTTTAATGACAGCCAGTGCTTGACTCAGTGGTTTTTGACTGAACTAGACTGGGGGGTAAGCTTGAGAAGAGCGTATTTACAACCGCGTCATTTTTTCACGAAGATGTGATTACACACAAACACGCACACAAATAAATATAAAATATCAGAGTTGTAATAGTTATATGATATGATGTTTCCTGATCTTTGAACTATCTTCAAATGGGAACAGCTTTCTCCTATTTACCTTATCAGGTATACACAAAAAGCTGGAGTAACTCAGCGGGTCAGGCAGCATTTCTGGAGAAAAGAAATAGGTGATGTTTTGGGTCGAGACTCTTCTTCAGAGTCTGACTTTCCCATGACTTTCAGTCTGAAGAAGGGTCTCGAGCCGCTTAGTTACTCCAGCATCTGGCCCGCTGAGTTACTCCAGCATTTTGTGTCTATCTGCAGTTCTTTCCTACACAAATCTTATCAGGTATCATGTGAGTTTGGATTTTAGGGAAGTAGGAAGGAACAATACGGAAGGCCAATAATCGATGAAAGGCAGAAGGCTTAAGTGAGTGGTGGTAATGGAACAAGTAAAGAACCGAAACACTAGAAGGTGTAATGACAGCAGTAACCATGTAACAGCAGCAGGAGAGCAGTGAATAATGATCTGAAATTGTTGAACTCAATATTGAGTCTCGTAGGTTCATTTTCTTCACATTGGTTTTCCTGCTACTGAAGTTTAACAAAACAAACTCAAGGAAAGAAAACATTTTTCAAATGTTGAAACATTTCTAGCACCACTGTAGCATTTTGTACAGAATTGTTTCCAACAGGCCACGTACTTCAGAATAATTTGTCCAGATCGAAATGCCTTGAGATGTTGCTTTGAGTGACACAATAGGAAAATAATGTCCTCAGTGAGTGTGATTAAATATGTGACAAATGTTTCAAATTTCATGTGGTCAACTACATATGTGGAATCAATTTTACTGGCTTCAAAGGTACAATTTGCTTTTGAAGTCAGAAGACATACAAACTCAATTTCTGTAATATAGATGACAAAGTGCTTGCCTGTGTCCAAACTCTGCTCATATAATTCAAGCTGCCTCTGTAATGCTCCCATGATATTAAGGCTATATGTTCGGTTCTGTAACAGCTGGAGATATGAAACGCATTGTCAAGAGCAGTCTGACAAGGCAATAGCTCGTCAGTTGGTTTGCATTCATGTGCATACATCAGCATCATAAGTAATGCCGACTGGCTTTAATGAAATGGCTGTCTGCCTGTGCTGGAAGCCTCAGTTGATGCACATTACATCTGCAAATCTTAGTGTGTATTCCAGAGATGGAGCACCACTCTTTGTGATTCCTGTCAATGTTTTGAGGAGCATCAAGTTTTGGCAATGTCAATCTGGTATCCAACCTACTCTGGCACCTGATCAGGTCATCGCAGAGATGTGCAGATCTCCTGGAAACAGAGAATGATTATTTATGAAGAATAGGCACCATCCCCTGGTCAACCAAGATGACCAAGACGTTTGCACAAAATATACCTCAGCAACAGGGTGGCACACTGGCATAGTGGTAGAGTTGCTGCCTTACAACACCAGAGACCCGGGGTCTATCCTGACAATGGGTGCTGTCTGTACAGAACTTGCACGTTCTCTTTGTGACCATGTGAATTTTCTCCGTTTGCTCCAGTTTCCTACCACACTCAAAAAACATGCGGGTTTCTAGATTAAGTGGCTTCTTGAAATTGTTCTTGGTGTATAGGATAGAACTAGTGTGCAGGTGACCGTTGGTCAGCATGGACTTGGTGAGCTAAAGGGCCTGTTTCCATGCTGTGTCTCTAAACTCAACACCACATGCTCCCACTGGGACCTGACATTCGAGAAAGCTACTTTTAGACATCCCAGCCAGAGAAAATATCAACTTTATATCTCCCCTGTCAAGTCCTGTATGAAATCCCAATCTGAGTAAATGCAGCTGGATTTCAGTAGCAGTTTTCAATAATAGATTCCTGAATATAATTGAAACAGAATCCTTTCCATCAAAATGTAGTCTAGATTGGTCTTCCATGTCATTGTTGTTTGCAGAAATGTGCTGTGAACATCTGCTTTCTTTGTCCAAGCCAACTAACAAGACATTAAAAAGTTATGCTGAATTGTTTTTGGCCTAACACATTGATTCTATTGTGTCGGAAGGAACTGCAGATGCTTGTTTATACCAAAGATAGACACAAAATGCTGGTAACTCATCTCTGGATAGAAGGAATGTGTGACGTTTTGGGTCGAGTCTGAAGAAGGGTTTCGACCAAAAACGTCACCCATTCCTTTTATCCAGAGAAGCTGCCTGTCCCGCTGAGTTACTCCTGCATTTTGTGTCTATCTACATTGAATCGATTTCCCTTTTCACAGATACTGCCTGACCTGCTGAGTACTTCCATCATTTTTCTAATTTTATTTTAGATTCCTAACACCTGCAATTATTTTTATTTCTAAGATATCAAAATGTTCTTCCCAGACCCATGTTAATCCAATTTGAGCCAATATTCTTGGTGTAGTGAATTATAGTCTTGTATTTTTATCAATCATTCAACTTTAGTGCAAGCAACAACTTGTATTTACATAGCACCTTCAGTGTAATAAAATATACCAAAGTATTTCTCAGGAGTAGTATCAAACATTGAGCCTACAAGAACAAAAAATAACTAAACAGATTTTCGAATCAAAGACAACATCTTGATCATGGAGGAAAATCAAAAAAAACTGTCAATGCTGGAAATCCACAGTAAACACCAGAACACGTTGGAAATATTTATCAGGTCAGTAAATATCTGCGGTCTGAGAAGAAGTTTAACAAACATCTTAAAAATGAAAAATTAGGTGGAATGGGGAGAGATGTTAGGAAGGCATTCAAGAACTTAAGCTGTTGCATCTGTAAGCAACGTTGAAATTATTAAACGGTTAAGAACTAGTATATTCAAGAGACCACAGTAGGAGGTTGAGATGGAACCCAGCCTCTTGCCATTGAAGCAGTTGGGTTCTCAAAATAATAAAAATAATTATTATTATAATAAGCCTTTATTGTCATTGTACTTAGAAATACAATGAAATTATGAGCTATTCCTGATCAGTGCAACCAAAACACGTTAAAACAAGTTAAAAACACATCCAATTACATCCAATACGTTATTTAACTGCTTGAAATAGTGGATAAATTATAGTTATCACACCTAGGTAGAACATTGCACTGGGAGAATATTGCACTTTAAAACTTAATAAATACTTTAAAAGGATTAAAAAAGAAGAAATATTAGCTGAGTGGTCGGTTTTATAGTGGAATGGATGACAGCATCTCTTTATGTCGTGTGGATATTTGAGGAATTTAGAATTCTAATGGCCCAGGGAAATAAATTATTCTTGAGTCTGTTTGGCCAGATTTTGACGCACCTGCTGCCTACCAGAGGCCAGGAGGTTGAACAGGAACTGTCCAGGATGGGAGGGGTCTTTGATTATTTTCCTGGCTCTACAGAGGCACCAAGAGCTAGAGATGTCTTGCAGGGAAGGCAGAGGGCAGCCGATGATTTTCTGGGCAGTTTTGCAGTTTTGATCACTCTCTGCAGTGCTCTCCTGTCTGGTGCTGAGCAGCCGGCATACCTCACCGTGATACAATATGCCAGCACACTCTCGATGGTGGATCGGTAGAAGGTCACCAGCAGCTTCTCCTCTAAACTGTTCTTCCTTAGCACTCTCAGGAAATGTAATCGCTGCTGAGTCTTTTTTTACCACCGCTGAAGTGTTGGCAGACCAGGAGAGGTCCTGCGCGATGTGAGTTCCCAGGAATTTGAAGGTGGAAACCCTCTCGACACAGTCCCCGTTGATGTAGAGCGGGGCAGGGTCCGCTCTGTGCCTTCTGTAGTCGATGACCATTTCCTTTGTTTTGCTGATATTAAGTGCCAGGATATTCGCAGAACACCACTCTGACAGCTTCAGGACCTCGTCTCTGTACGCTGCCTCGTCTCCTCCTGATACAAGTCCGACCACCATGGTGTCATCCGCAAATTTGATAATGGAGTTTGTGGAGTGGATGGTAGTGCAGTCATAAGTGTACAGAGCGTAGAGGAGTGGAATCAGCACACAGCCCTGTGGAGAACCAGTGCTGAGTGTGAGGGTGGAGGAGCAGTGGGGACCCAATTTAACTGTTTGTGGGAGGTTAGTAAGAAAGTCCTTTACCCAGGCGCAGGTGAGAGGGGGGGAAGTCTAAGTCCGACAGCTTGTTGACTAGTATGTCAGGGGTGATCGTATTAAAAGCTGAGCTATAGTCAATAAAAATAATACTTACATGGTTCCCCGGGTGTTCTAGATGCCTCAGTGCAGTGTAGAGGACAGTGGCGATAGAGTCCTCCATCGATCTGTTTGCTCTATAAGCAAACTGATGAGGGTCAAGGTTTGGAGGGAGGCTGGCTTTGATGTGCTGTGAAATTAGTCTTTCAAAGCATTTCATGACTACTGATGTTAATGCAATTGGTCTGTAGTCATTGAGGCTGTTTATGACTGGCTTCTTAGGGACAGGGATGATGGTAGCCGACCAGACAAGGTGGAATGGTGGCTTGTGTCAGGGAAAGATTGAAGATCTTGGTAAAGACCCCTGATATCTGGTCTGCACAAGCTTTAAGTACTTTGCCGAGTACACCACCAGGTCCAGCGGCTTTCCTTGGGTCCACCGACTTGAGCGCACGCCTCACTTGGTGTTCCTGGAGAGTGAGCGAATGGGAGCTGGAGGTCGGTGGGACAGCATGACTGCATGGGGTCTCTTTGCCTGAAAGCGAACAAAGAAATGGTTTAGTTCCTCTGCCAGCGAGGCGTTAGCACCGCCAGTCACGGGTGTGTTGCCTTTGTAATTTGTGATTTGCTGTAACCCACCTGCCGTGGGTTATTGTGTGTGAGATAGTCCTCCACTTTTTTCTTGTAGGCTCAATGCCTCACACTTAAATGTATTATGCAAACATGAACTATTTGACAGCCCACCTGCCCAATCATTCAAGATCCTACTGCAATGTTTGACAACCTTCTTCGCTATTTGCATTGCACATTTTTGTGTCATCTGCAAATTTAATATGCATGCTTTGTACGTTCTCATCCAAATCATTAATATAGATGAAAATAAGAGTGGCCCCAGCACTGAATCCTAAGGTACGACATTAGTCACGTACCGCCAGTCTGAAAAACAACCTTCCGCCATTAACCTCTGCTTCCTTCTATGAAGCCAATTCTCCATCCTTTCGGCTAGATCTCCTTGGATTACAGAGCAGCCTACCATGTGGAACCTTGTCAAATGCCTTGCTGAAATCCATATATACGTCTACAGTTCTGGACTCATGAAACCTTTAGGTTACATCTTCAAAAAACTCAATCAGATTCACGATGCTTATTTGTGACAGTACACCTACAAAGCATCTCTAAAAAGTTAAACTTAACTATTTTATTTAATGGCCATGTACACGTATGTTTAATAATTGTATGAACCAGCACGCTTTTGCAGGGAAAAAAAGCACTGGATACAAATATGAAACAAATTTAAGAAGAAGATTAATTTATGAGGGCAATGTTAACTTTTCTTCCAGCTCGATTAATCAAAATGAAATTTAAAAATAAACCCAGTTGTTTTTTCTTGGAGTTGGTCAGTCAGTGAAGATTACATCCATTGTGTTTCTTAACAGACGGAATCCTCCCTGTGATTTGGGAAACAGATCTTTGGCCATAGGATATAAGAAGTTGAGGATGCCATCGGCAGTGACTGCTAAGGAGACAGCAGACAGCAAGGAGATCCATCAACAGATACAGCAGTAGAAGTTCTCTCCCATTTTGAAGATGGTTATGATTACAGCATCTCCAAGAGGGTTATGTTTATCTACTCTTTTCACATGGGGACTATGAGTGAGGGTTTGTGGCTTTTTAGTTAATCTTCAAGGTGCTTTAGCAAGGATCACATCCGTGATCAACATTTTGTTATCTTTCAGTAAACGCCCAGAACCTAGGATAGGTGCCTTGTAAAATCACTGTTTTTTACAACAAAAAAAGGCTCTTAAAGAATCCCAATCACAACTGAATCGTCATTAACTGGTTCAACTTGCGAGTGTTGCTAATCTGGAGTTCACAAGGTGGGAAATATGGGCCACAACACAATTACAGGAATGTGAAATGGAGATGAGAACATTGTTAACCCCTTGTGTGTGTGGAAATCATTTCTTCCAGTCGCATGCTTGCATGCTAAGTTTGATCTGTATGTGTCGTGCCGCCCACTGCTGAGATAACTCACCATGGTTACTTGCACTGTGTCCATCTGTGATTCCACACCGCTGACAGTATGCCGCGCAAAATATTCGAGCGGATGTAAAACCTGTCCTTCATCGTAACTCCTCATAAAATACAGATCAAACTTAAAACTGGTAAGTTCTCCTTTAATTTTACTATTTTTCACTCTATGTATTAGCAGTAAAATCTAAAGGGAGCATAGACACTTGCAATTCCTTTTCTGGCCTGTAAACTGAATGCCAGGCTCCATCTGACTAATTTTACTTCGGAGTCACGTGAGTGATTCCGTGAAGATCCCAGCCCCAGTGCGCATGTGCGGCATAATCGCACAGCTGTGCAGAACGCGGCCAGCGGGAGTCGGCAGCTCCCGCATCCAAGGAACGTGAGGTAAGTACTTACCTTAATCGGGCCTTGTGGTTTTTGCTCCAGGGGGAGCAAAGTAGAGAGGCAGCGGCCCCCGTTTCGACTCCAGCGAAGGAGCCGACAGTGGAGGGGGAAAGGCCTAACTCAGCACCGCAAACGCTGCGTACCGCTGCAGGGAGCGCTGCGCCGGGAAACACTGTTTGGTGAACGCAGGACGGACCGGCCCTGTTTAAAAAACCCGACAGGCACTCACTGAAAATCGCCGCCCGGGAACCGCTACAATGCTGCCCAAAAAACGGCAGGCAGCCTCTAACTACAGGTAAGACAAAAACCTTACCAATTTACAGGTTCTACAGGAGCCAACTTCCTCCAAAACTGGGGTTGGAGACACTGGCACGACTGTGAGAGGAGGTGCACAGGGGGGCAGGCTGACACTCCTACCCCAGTGTGATTGCACTAGCCATCTCCCTTGACGAGGGATTGATGCAACAGCGGAGTTTGAGCTATGCCTCCTCCAATTTATAGCACACCCTTTTGCTCCCTCTTTTGAGGCTAGCTAAGGAGGCCAGGGCTGGGCTGGCTTAAACGCTGGGCAGGCGGACGAGAACAGCAGTATGCCAGGGGAGCAGGATCAGGAAGAGCTACTGGGTGTCGTGGGCCACTACATGGCTCCTCCACGCGACCATCTTCCCAACAAAGCCCTGCAGGAGCAGGCCTTTCTAGAGGAAATCCGCAGGCAGCTGGGTCAGCAGACTCGCAGACAAGCAGCGAATTCTGAAGCTCCTAACAGAAGGGTCAAGATGTTACCGCCTTTGCTCGTTTTTTCCACGGATCATACTCACCTGGCAGGCGAGACGCCATGATCACCAAGGTGGTTCTCCCAGGATGAGACTATCCCGTTGCACTACCAGGGTGCTGACGCCTAAGATGTTCCCAAATTTGGGATACTCGACTGAACAATGGTGCATATAGACCTGCCCGCAACCCCAAATATACGGGGCTATGCAAACCGCTGCTGCGGGAAGAGAGGCAGCTAAACCTGTGCGCCTCATGAGGGCAGGCCATGGAACGAGCAGGACATCGCATCCAACACCCAGCTGGCAGCACCCCTCGGCATCCACCAGCAATATCAAACAAGGACTGGTGAAAGCCTGGCGACCGCTTCACATTACCCCCAAAGTTCTTTTTTAGACAGGGGCCCAGAGCGGAGCCGTGGGAAAATGCGCCGCCCCACCGACAGCACCAGCATACCAGCAAACTAGGCCTTCATGAAAAAACAATAAACATGGAGGTAGGTAATCTGGTTCCTCCCAGTTTACACTAAATAAGGGTGTTCTACTAACTGCGGGGGGGGGGCATTTACACTTGTTGATAAAGCATGGGATGCTGTCACAAATAACTAAAATATACTCAACAGTATTAGAGGATAAAAACGAATTCAAATTGGGCATATTACCGCCAGTTCAGCAATGCGCCCAAAGGGCATTTTCTCCCTCTAAGAAAAGAGAAGTGAGAAGGTCAAGCTGAACTAGAAAGGTTCATTACTAAACGGATCATGGGAGTAAACATGAACCATTGGAATTTGTATCGAATATATTCACAAAAACTACAAAAGATGGTGAATGTAGCATCATCATTGATCTAATATCACTAAATAAATCTGTTGAGTATATACACTTTAAGATGGAGACGGGTTTTTGTCACTGCCAGACATCTGATCTCCCAAGGATACCTATGGGGAGCATTGATATGGAAGATGCTAACTATCTTATACCCATACACTAGGATCATTATAGATACCTAAAAAATAAAAAAATATATTTTTTTAAATAAATAAATAAATAAATAAATAAATTAAAAAAAATTAAAAAAAATTTACCTGGATAATGGATATCCCGGTTAGGGCAACCATGGGAGCATAGAACATTCCCTATGGTCTAACCTCAGCCCTAAACTATTATAAATATTAAAAACGGCCATGAAAATATTAAGAAAACAAGCATAATCATGACATTTATTGGATGATATCCTCATATTAGGGGAAACAAAGGAATTAGCTGTGGCAGCAGTTCTAGCTACGAAACAGCTCCCTAAAGCTCTGAGGTTTATCCCACGCCCAGATAAACCAGAATTGAAGCGTTAACTACCAAGGATTATCTGGGCTTCAATAATAATTCCGTCCATATGACTGTTACTTTGCCAAGGTACTTGGGTCACTATAATCAAATCATGAATGTACCCACTGAAGCTATATCACAATTAAGGTGGTGGTTAGACATATATTTGGCATAGTTTTCAGCCCTATTATCATCACCAACTTGGTTATTAAAAACCGATGCCAGTACTTTAGGCTGGGGAGCAACTAAACTCCATATCCAGCACAGGTAACAGATGGACCAATTCACAAACATCGTTACTACACATACCGGGCATCAACTACTTGGGATTGGTGATCGCCCATTGGGCTAAAAAGCATATGCATTTCAAATGCAGCACGTACATATGTGGTTACGGATTGATAATACTATGGTGGTGGCTTATATCAACCATATGGGGAGCATAATAATCATTGTTGTGCAACAAATTGGTCAAACAAATCTGGCAATGGTGTGTCAAAAGACATTTTAACTATCAGCTGCCTATGTCCTAGGAAGCTAGAACACAGTGGGAGACACCATGTCACGGGGTAAAATTTATGATTACATTGAATAGATGTCAAACCCAAAATATCTGCTAAAGGTATTAAGCAGTTTGAAAGCCAGATATCAATTTGGTTGCACAAGACGGAATCACCAGTAACCTATGTATGTGACTTAGGAACCAGATTAGAGGCAGCAGCGATAGATGCCTACACGCTGGAAGGGGGAATTTCTGCTTTGCCTTCCTCCCTTCTGCCTCATCAGACGGGCACTTCGCAATACAGATGGGAGTCTCCGAGATATTGAACGTGCCCGACCGGCCTACACAGCCATGGTTCCCAGTTCATCACGACACGGTGGGCGAGTCACCTATGGATTTCCCTAGTGGACCATGGTTGCTGACTCAACCCAGTATCAGGCACAAGCCACCCATGCCAGGGAAACATCAAACTCCTGGGTGCAGGGTTTGAATAGACCTTACCAGGGACTGGGATTATCTAAGGAACCATTACCACCATGTCGGCATCCCTGCGAACAGTCACTAAAAGCTAACATGGGTAAAATACTGCCACGACGCAGGGACAACATACCGAACTATTCAACCACTGACGTATTGGAGTTCCTGGAACATCTACAGCATGACTAAAAGGTGAGTTACAGTGCCGTAAATACAGCATGGAGCGCCTTATCTGCTTATCTAAAACAGCATGGGATCCCATCCACTGAAGGTAAACTTATGAAGGGCAACTATAATAATAAGCCCCAAAAACCCAGGTATACCCATGTATGGGATATTGGTGTGATATTGACATATCTCAGAGAATGGCACCAGCCAGATCCCTCAGCTTGCTTAATCTATGTTAAAAACGCTCATGCTTATGGCTCTCGTACACGCTCACAGAGTCCGGTCACTCCATAAAACTAGACTGGATAACATGGAGATTACCCCAGACGCATCATGTTCATATTCTAGGTCTGGTAAAATCTAACTCGCAGGTATATGGGACTAGGCGAGATTATGAGTTCGGCACGAACTAGTAGGGTCGAGATCGCCTGTGTTTTCCGTGCTGTAATCGTTATATGGCTATATGGACCAGGAACGCCCAATTCACTGGTGGGATTCCGGGCCTACCCACCAGAGTCCAGGTTGAGTGTGGTGACCCATCTACTACTATATATAGACACAACCCACAATCTTAGAGGGAGAGGAAAGCCTATGGGTCAACCACAGAAACCCCAAGACGGGGTACGAGCCAAACCACTCCAAGGTGGCTCAAACAGGTACTGAAAGCTGCCGGAATAGATAATAATACATTTAATCCCATTCCACTAGGGCAGCATTGGTATCAGCGGCTGAACGAATGGACATCCCGGTTGACCACATTCTCAATACGGCAGAATGGTCAAGGGAACGACGTTCAGAACATTTTTTATTATAAACCGTTGATAAACCTGATTTAATTGCAGAAAGAATATTACAAACTGCAATATTAATTTAAGCTCAGGGGAGCTCTTTATGTTGTTATTGTTAACAAATACCTTTCTGTTTCTTGTGAAAGCAGATCCACTGGTTGATTACGATAACACTTCCTCCCTCAAAAACTTCGGCAGTGAGTGAAATAAAAACTGTTACACGGTTTGAAATCACAGACCTTTGAAGTCTTCACGGAATCACTCACGTGACTCCGAAGTAAAATAGTAAGATTAAACGAGTACTTACCAGTATGAAGTTTGATCTGTATTTTATGAGGAGTTACGGTGAGGTATTACGTGCCCGCCGCTCCCACCCTCATTATATAGATCAAACTAATAAACTGATGTCTCATGATCTTTACTATCTTACTTCAAATATTGTGTCTATCCTGTGATTTCACACCGCTGCTTCGAAGTATGCCGCACATGCGCACTGGGGCTGGGATCTTCACGTAACTCCTCATAAAATACAGATCAAACTTCATACTGGTAAGTACTCGTTTAATCTGACTAATTAAATTCCATTGATTATGCTGTGGTTCAAAGCCATCATTTTCATCAGAAATCCATCACTTTATGCTATAAATTTGCATTACTTATCGTCAGCAAAATGTATTTAACAGATGGGTGCCTCTCAAACGCACACTGACAAGTCCTGCCTCATCGTAGTGTGACCACTTAATGATCCTCTGTCTTTCTAAAAAAGACACTTTCAAATTAAAATGCAAAAATAAATGTAACCTTCACAGTTTATCCACAAGTTGTGCATTAGCATTAAGGTTGTTCTTCTTCATGACTGTTTAGTTGATTCTAAAGCATCTTGTCACTTTAGTTTTCCAATGGATATATGGTACTGGAGTTAATCACCAAAATACTCTGCGACTAAATTCAGGTCAGAAATCATTCCTGTCTCGCTGTGCCTTCTACCTTGTTAAAATGCAATTCTCTAGTTATGCGTGACCTTGCATTTAAATCTACTCAATGCTAAGGTGGACTTTGGGTATAGGGAGAGTGTTTGTTGGTCCAACATACTATTATGGATACAGGAACTCCAAACATTGGTCCAGCAGGTAACACCCTATATGTGCTTCAATGTATACATGTGATGATGCATTACATTGTCTGGCTCATTTACATATAATACATCATGGCGTATCATGATGCATCATGTACCATCAGCTAACAATGGCCTGTTTCCTTTATCTTGTTACGTTTTTTCATAACTTTCATTCATTTGTTCTGCATCTCTCTACATCATGGTACCCGGACAGGACGTCAAAGAACGAGAAGCTGAAGCCAAGAAGTGGAAGTCAACATACCAAAAGTACATCATGTCGAAAAGCCAAGATACTGATAGTACATCACGCCGAAAGAACACAAAACTGAGAGTGCACCATGCCGAAAGGATACGAACCCTAACGAACACCATGCCGCAAAGACAAGACACAGAACAAGATACAGTGGGATCTTGATCCATTGGATAAGTGCATCAAGGAATGGCAAATGGAATTCAGGTAAGTGTCATGGGCCTGTCCCACTTAGGCGATTTTTTAGTGGACTGCCGGTGACTGTCAAGTTGCCGGCAGTCTCCTGAAAAAACGGGAACTGGAACAGCGACTGTCAGAGTGGAACACACACACACACATACAAACACATCGCTTCCTTCACCAGCCGATGTGAATTTTTTAGACAGCGTTCCCCCCGCTTGCCACGTCTAAAATCTACCTTTCCATTGGTGACTTTGTATCAGAACCAACCAACGTGACGTGTGGAGTCCCGCAAGGTTCGATCTTAGGGCCCTCTTTATTCAACATCTACATGCTCCCACTAGGGAAAATCATGCGAAATAATAATATTGACCACCACTTCTATGCCGATGACACTCAAATCTATGTAGCGCTATCACCAAATGACTATCGCCCCATAGATCAGCTGTGCCAGTGCATTGAGCAAGTCAAAGACTGGATGTGCCAAAATTTCCTCCAACTAAATAAGGACAAAACGGAGATAATTGTTTTTGGTGCTAAAAATGAAAGGCTTAGAGTAACCCAACTCTCTGACCCTGAAAACTTCAAACAAAGCCAGAAATCTTGGGGTC
Source organism: Leucoraja erinaceus (assembly GCF_028641065.1). Classification (NCBI taxonomy): domain Eukaryota; kingdom Metazoa; phylum Chordata; class Chondrichthyes; order Rajiformes; family Rajidae; genus Leucoraja; species Leucoraja erinaceus. The sequence continues at coordinate 31,043,570 of NC_073384.1, forward strand.
ATTATGGATTCAGATTTAAATTTCGACAGTCACATCAAATCAGTAACAAAATCGGCCTACTATGACCTCAAAAACGTAGCAAGATTAAGAGGACTCATGTCAGCTCAAGGCTTAGAAAAACTTGTACATGCCTTTATTACTAGCAGGCTAGATTATTGTAACGGTCTCCTTGCAGGTCTTCCGAAAAAAACTGTCAACCAGCTACAGCTTGTTCAGAACGCTGTTGCAGGAGTTCTAACAAAGACCAAAAAATTTGAACACATTACACCAATTCTTAAATCCTTACATTGGCTCCCTGTATGTCAGAGAATTGATTTTAAAATCCTGCTGCTCACCTATAAATCACTACATGGTTTAGGACCAAAGTATATCACTGACATGCTTCCACTATATAAGCCTTCTAGACCGCTAAGATCTTCTGAAACCAATCTGTTAGTGATTCCCAGAGTAAATACAAAACATGGGAAAGCAGGATTTAGTTACTATGCAACAAATAGCTGGAATAAACTTCCTGAAGATTTAAGACTTGCCTCAACTTTGACCACTTTTAAAACAAGACTGAAAACTTTTATGTTTACTTTAGCGTTCAACTAAATCTTAACTATATTGCACTTTTAACTTTTGCACTTTTTATAATGCATTTTTAATTGGGCTTTTCTTTTCTTTTAGTTCTATTTTATTTCATTTTATTATTTCATTTTATTGTATGACATGTTTTTTATGTGAAGCACTTTGAGTCTGCCTCGTGTATGAAATGTGCTATATAAATAAAGTTGCCTTGCCTAAAAAATTCACACAGTGCAAAGCCAAGGTGATACAGACACACACCGCGATGAGCAGGAAGGTTGGTGCTGTATAAAGACGGCTAGAACACAGTACACAGTAAGTCTTTTAAAAGAGGGTAGAGGGGGGGAGGAGAGGGGGGGGGGGGGGGGGGGGGGGGGGGGGGGGAGAAGGACTGGAGACAACTTTTAAGAAGCCAGAGATACACAGCTGTGAAGCTCGGCGGACATTTAACATTAACGGTCGGTTATCCTTTGTTCTGAAAACTACTGCTTACCTTTTTTTTCCCAATGAACTAATGAAATTCACTGGTCAGCACCGGCTCCAACCTACGAGAACCTTTGACCTGGCAACCCACTAGGGCCTCCTGCCGACCTACCTACGGCACGAGAATTCTCGCTACTCTCCATGGAGGCTTAATTCTAGTCGCCGCTAATTTTTCAACATGTTGGAAAATTCACGGCGACCATAATGAGGCTAGTTCCCAAATGCGGGAACTCCTCACGATCGTGAAGGCGACTCCCCAGCAACCACCCGCGCACATGTTGCGTCCATGTGGCGACTGCATAGTCTCCTGTAGTCGCCTAAAAAGTCGCCTAAGCGGGACAGGCCCATTAGGTGTTGCATTTTGGAAATTCAAACCAGGGTAGGACTTTCACAGTGAACAGTAAAAGCCTTGGGTAGTGTTATAGAGGTTGGAGAGGCTAGGACTTTATTCCTTGTAGTATAGGAGACTGAGGAATGATCTTGTTGAGGTGCATAAAGTCACGAGGGGCATAGACAGTGTGAATGCACATAGTCTTTTTCGTAGTGTTGGTGAATCAAGAACTAGAGGGCAGAGATTTAAGGTGAGGGGGGGGGAAGATTTAATAGGAACCTGAGGATAAATCTCCCCGTTGGATTGCAACCTTGTTGTGGTCGGGGAACTTGTGTGTCTCAGTGACCCCTAGAGTGATGCCAGTGGGAGATTTATCTCCTGTCAGGTTCTCCCATGCTGGACAGGTCGAAGGGTAGAGGCGAGACAAAGAGCGATCCACTGGTCCTCCAGGTTGGAGGTTGAGCACAGGGCTAACAACCCTGTCTCGTAAAACAAATATGTTACGGAAACTGCAACTGTAGGAATCAACACTACTGGGCGTGATGGAGACCTGACCTGGGGTAGTGTCCAGAAACTAGCCCAGAACAGACAGGAGTGGAGGACCTTTGTTGCTGCCTTACATGCCAGGAGGCATAATAGGCAGTAAGTAAGTAAGTAAGTAAGTAAGTAAGTAAGTAAGTAAGTAAGTAAGTAAGTAAGTAAGTAAGTAAGTAAGTAAGTAAGTAAGTAAGTAAGTAAGTAAGTAAGTAAGTAAGTAAGTGAGGATAAATATTTTGACACATAGGATGGTATGCATATGGAATTAGTTTCCAGAGGAAACGGTTGAGGTAGGTACAACATTTAAAAATAATTTAGACAGGTACATGAATAGAACATTGTTTAGAGGGCTGTGGATCAAACACGTGCAAATATGACTAGTTTAGATGGGCACTTTGGTTGGCATGGATTAGTTTGGGCCAAAGGGCCTGTTTCCATTCTCTAATTTGTGCTCGTAGACCTGCTTCAGCATTGCCCCTTGCTCAATCACTTGAACGATCTCAGTGGCCGTTAGTAGGGAATCGTCAACTACACCTTTTGGGAATCCTGCACCAGCACTCCCAAGTCACTTTGCACCTCCGATTTCAGTATCCTTTTCTCATTTGGAAAATAGTCTATGCTTTTATTCCTACTAGTAAAATGCATCACTGCATACTTTGCTACGCTATTCCATCTGTAACTTCTCTGCCCTCTCTCCAAACCTGTCTAAGTTCTTCTGCAGACTCACTGATTTTTCTACATTAGCTGCCACTCCATCTACCGTCTTATCATCCGCAAACTTTCAGAGCAATCTATTTCTCACTTTGCCCAATTTCCCCTTTTCCTTCACAATTCTATACACCTCCCTTCCCTATTCTCCTACCACTTAACTACACCTGGGGCAATTTATATTTGTCAATTAATCTAATAGCCAGCACATCATTAATACATTGGAGGAAGCAGGAACGCACAGGAGAAATCCACAAGGTCACCGAGAGGGAACATGCATACTCCATGTAGACAGCAACGGAGGTCAGGATTGAACCTGGGTCACTGAACTGTGAGATAGTACCACTGCCAGTAGGTCTATTGTACCACCCACAAATTCTTTAAGTATTAAAGAATTAAGTATTAAGTATTAAATATTGAGTCTGAAGAAGGGTTTCGGCCCGAAACGTCGCCTATTTCCTTCGTTCCATAGATGCTGCTGCACCCGCTGAGTTTCTCCAGCAATTTTGTGTACCTTCGATCTTCCAGCATCTGCAGTTCCTTCTTGAATTCTTTAAGTATTTTCGTTGCTTGGTAATCTTCACTGCACTATTGTCTGCCATTTTTTAGCATTTTCTTCCAAGGCTGGATTATTAACCATGGAAAATAAATCTCCATCCTCTCCATGCAAAATTACTCGGTTCTGTTTTAAGAATGAGAGCAATTGAGAAACAGTTTCCAGTTCTTCTTGTCTCCCATTGATCTGAGCCAAGCGACCCGTGTGAATGTGCTTTCTTTCAGCCTGTAACCACGAGATTCACTGTTTTGGTCAGCCTGCTGCTAATTTTCCGTGCAATATTAGATACGTTCCCTTTCATTTTAATGCTGCCTTAGACTTCCTTTGTCAGCCACGGTCGTCTCATTCTCCCCTTAGAACCATTCTTCATCTTTGGGATGAAAAGATCCCGCATCTTCCTAATTACCCCAGAGCAGAGTTTTCGCTGTCCATGAGGTAACCGTATAATGATTAAAGTTGCAATGCTAATTTTCTTTTACAATAATTTATTTGCAACTTTCTCCTAGTTATACATATACAATGACTTGGGATTCTCCTTAATCCTACTTGCCAAGACTATTTCAGAGTCTCTTCCTTGAATCATTGTTTTACTTTGGAGTCACGTGAGTGATTCCGTGAAGAACCCGCTCAGCACGCATGCGCGGCATTAACGCCAGCAGTGCAACAGCGGCAGGCGGGAGTCAGGCGCTCCCGCTACGAGCCTGAAGGAAAGGAACGTTAGGTAAGTACTTACCTTCAGAGTAAAGTCGGTCTTTGCGTTTGTTTTTGCTCCAGGGGGAGCAAAGCAGCAGAGGGAAGCAACCCCTGTTCGACTCCAGGGAGGAGCCGACAGTGGAGGGGGGAGAGGCTGCACTGGGACCGCACACGCTGCGGTCCACAGACACGGGTGCTGCGCTGATGCCCAGTCTGCTAAAACAGCTGCCTGACCAACAGCAGCGGACTGGAGGGAAATTTAAAAACCAGCCAGCACCCCTGCAGACTCCCGACAAGGAGACTCGCCGCCCGAGAACTGCTGAAATGCCGCCCGAAAACGGCAGGCAGCCTCTAACAGCAAGGTCAGGACCAACCTCAGGCTGGAGACAGACACGGAAGATGGGATCAGCACTTCAAACAAGAAACAAGAGTGTCTGTTTCTCCAAGCCAGAGGAAGGTCATGGAGCTAAAAACTCCAGCGAGACTGCCTCAGGAGCAGGGGCAAGTCCGCCAAGGGAGCTAACACTCCCACTCCAGTGCCTAACAGCACTGGCCATCTCCCTTGTCGAGGGATTGATGGGAACCAGAGCTGGGCTGGTCAAGAAGAGGGGTCACTGGCTGAACAACATCGGGAGTTTGCTTGAGGTACAGGATCAGGAAGAGCTGCTGGGTGTGGCCGCTATGTGGCCCCACCACTGGCGAGATGGCTTTTCAGTCTCAACTGACGGCCAGCTTACTATCTGTTCTTTTCAAAAAACCTCTCCAAGACAGGTAGTCATGAGGTGTTTGATTTCATCACGCCTCCCCTAAATTGCGTTTACTCAAAGTGCCCACCGTTATTGGGGGGCACATTGAGCATCGCTTTTAAAAACCCAAATATCTTAAAATGAATTTGATATCCCTGACATCGGTTATCATTTTCACATGCTCTTTCCAGAGGGTCAGGGTAGTATGGCAAAACACCTGGCCCTACTGTTCGGAGTGCTCCGCAACTTCTCAGGAAGTTATAAACCTGCCCTCAACTCAAAAATTTTTACAGGACTGTGAGAACGCCGACCTCACAACCACAGATCCTGCTGTCTGGCTAAGTTACCAAACCAAGCCTAAAAAACTGGATGAAGTGTCCAAAATATCGGCGCAAGAGGGCAGGGTCTGTTATGAGCACCACACGTAAACCAGTCAGCAGTACCTCTAACGCATCCACCAGGAGGGTATACCTCATGGTACTGGTGAAAGCTCGGGGCCTGCATGCCAATCCCATAAGCCTTTCAGGCCAGGGCCCAGAGCAGGCCCCATGGAAAATGCGCCACCCCCCAACATCACTGCCACGTCAGACAACGTGCAAGACTCGTTCGACCGGCAGGATACAGAAGAATACCCATAACCATGAAGGTAGGTGGGTCTGGTTCCTACCAACGTATAGAAAATAGCGGCTTAATACTACCAGGGGGGGAGATTACACCTGTTTTAAGAAGCACGGGAGTCTATCACGAGTGATCAGTATATAATGGCTTTAGTGGATACAAAATACAATTCATACTAGAAAAATTGCCACCAGTTCAACATTTACCCCAGAGGGTATTTTAAAGAAACGAGAGGGACAAGCTGAACTGGTGAGACTAATTACAAAAGGTATCATGGGAAACATGAACCCTTGGAATTCGTATCAAATATTCGTCACTAAACCTAAAAATATGGTGGATGTCGCATCATCATTGACTTAACTTCACTAAATATGTTTGTTAAGTATATACATTTCAAAATGGAAATGGTTGTTACTGCCAAACAACTAATTTCCAAAGGATACTTCATGGCAAGCATTGATCTTAAAGATGTTTACTATTTAGTACCATTCACAAGGATCATCGCAGATACCTGGAATTTACCTGGATGGGGCAGCTATGGCAATTTAAAACGTTACCCAATAGGTCACATCAGCCCAAGATTATTCACCAAGATACTAAAACCAGCTCTGGCAATATTCACAAGACAAAAACATATTGTCATGGCATATCTTGATGATATCTTAAAAAATAGGCAAGATCATGGAATTGAGTATGTTAGCTGTATCAGCTACCAAACAGTTATTCGAAACCCTGGGATTGTCTTACATCCAGATAAATCTAAGTTGAAGCCAACCCACAATCATGGACTACTTGGGCTTCACAATTAATTCAGTCTACGTGACTGTAACATTGCCAAGAGACAAAACAGTTGAATTGGCACAATCATGCAACAATTTAATGGTCCACGTACTCCCAACTATTCGACAAGTAACAGAGTAATTGGGAAAATGGTAGCAGCATTTCCGGCTACACAATTCGGACCTTTGCACTGTCAAAACTTACAAAGAGCAAAGGTACAGGCACCAAAACGACATACAGGTCATTATGATCGTGTCATGAAGCTACCCACTGAAGCAATATCATAACTACAGTGGTGGGCAAAAATCGTTTGGCATAATTTCAACCTATTATCATCAATAACAAGTAGTAGATGGACTAACCCAGAGTCATCGTTACCACTTACACTGGGCATTAATTATCTACAGATGTTGGGTGACTTTTATGGTTTAAAAGCTTGCATGTACGGTTACAAATAGATAATACTACGGTGGTGACCTACATTAACCATATGTGCGGGCATAAAATCGGTATCATGCGACAAGTTGGTCAACACAATTTGGCAATGGTGTGTCCAAAGGCATATTTGGCTATCAGTAACTTACCTGCTAGGTAAGCTAAATACAGTGGCAGACACTAGGTCATGTAAATTTAATGACAACATCAAATGGATGTTAAACCCCAAAACATTTGCAAAAGTTATCAAGCAATATGGCACACCTAATATCGATTTATTTGCATCAAGACTAAATCACCAGGTACCTATGTATGTCGCTTGGGAACCAGACCCTGAGGCAGCAGCGGTAGATGCGTTCGCGCTGGATTGGGGAAATTATTCTTCTATGCATTTCCTCCCTTCTGCCTCATCAGTTGGGGACTACGCACAGTACAAATGAACTCTGCTTCAGGTATATCGATAGTACCCGACTGGCCTACGTAGCCATGGTTCCCAAAACTCCATGACATGGTTTTTGAAACTCCGATGGTATTCCCCAGTGACCCAGAGTTATTAACACCCAGTGTCGGGCACAGGCCACCCGTGCCATGGAAAAAAATCAAACTCCTGGGTTGCAGATTCTGCACAAACCACTTCTGGGGCTGGGATTATCAGAACAAATCGTCGACACCATGTCAGCATCCCACCGAACATCCACTAAAAACAGCACTTGTCCAGCATCAAGAAATGGGAGAAGTACTGCTTGGATACAGGGACCACCTACTCAACCGCTACAGTTACTAACGTACTGGAATTCCTGGTGAACCTTCACCACGATGAATGCCTCAGCTATAGAGCCATCAACACAGCTAGAAGTGCCCTGCCTGTCTATTTAAAACCAGCTCCAGGACAACAGGCCATGGGGTCCCACCCGCTGGCGGTCAAACTAATGAAGGGTATTTACAACTCTAATTCCCTAGACCAAGGTACACCCATACATGGGATGTCAGTGTGGTCCTGACATACCTCAGAGGATGGCCACCAGCCAGATCCCTCAACCTGGAACAATCTATGCTCAAAACACTCATGTTGATGGCACTTGTATCTGCACAGAGGGTCCAGTCACTACACCTATTGCGACTGGACAGCATGCTCACAGCTCCAGACCAGATCTCTGTCGTTATCCAGGGACTGATCAAACAGAGCAGACAAGGAACACCTAATACAGTCGTGGAATTCCGGGCTTACCCGCCAGAACCACGGTTATGTGCCATGACCCACCTACTATCCTACATGGACACAACCAAAATATTCGAGAGAGATGAAAAGCCTTGTGGGTCAGTCATAAAAAACCTTATGGTCGGGTGACGAGCCAAACCATTGCGAGATGGCTCAAGCAGGTGCTAAAAACTGCTGGGATAAACACTAACATGTACAAATTTTATTCCACAAGGGCAGCATCCACGTCGACGGCTAAAAGAATGGACGTGCCTATTGACCACATCCTGGCTACAGCAGGATGGTCGGGGGAAAGACCTTTCAGAAATGTTACAATAAGCCGTTGGCAAAACCTGTTTTATTTGCAGGAAAGATTTTACGGACTGCAAATATTTAATTTAAGCCCAGGGGAGAAATTTAATTTCTTTGTTGTTATTGTTAAAAAATACCATTGTGTTTTTCTACAAACAGATTCATTGGTTGATTACGATAACACACTTCCTCCCTCAAATACTTCGGCAGTACGTGAAGTAATAACTGTTACACGATTTGAAATCACAGAGCTTTGAAGTCTTCACGTAGTCACTCACGTGACTCCGAAGTAAAATAGTAAGATTAAACGAGAACTTACCAGTTTGAAGTTTGATCTGTATTTTATGAGGAGTTACGATGAGGGATTACGTGCCCTCCGCTCCCACCCTCAATAATATGGGTCAAACTGATAAACTGATGTCTCCTTGTCTTTACTATGTTTACTTCAATAACTGTGTCTATCTGTGATTCCACACCGCTGCTTTGAAGTATGCCGCGCATGCGTGCTGAGCGGGTACTTCACGTAATCCCTCATCGTAACTCCTCATAAAATACAGATCAAACTTCAAACTGGTAAGTTCTCGTTTAATCTTACTATTTTAGTTCTTTACTGCTTCCTTTATATCATTGTGCAATTTTAGTTTCCTAAACCTTACCTATGCTTCCATTTTCTTTTTGACTAAACTTAGAACATTTCTTATCATCCAAGGTTCCCAAAGCATGTACCCTTAGCTTTCATCCTCACAGGAATTTGCTGGTCCTGAACTCTAATCAGCTGGCCTTTAAAAGGATCCCGTACTCTAGATGTGGATTTACATCCAAACAGCCCTGCCCCTCTTGTACAAGCCCCACATTGTAATGGAAGAGATTCCATGATCCAAATATCTGAAGACTACCTTCCCGCTTTTAAACCACACAGTCAACAGTAATATCTTCCTATTTTTCCCCTCACTCACATGTGGCAAGGACTAATCCCAAGATTACAATCATAGCGGTCCTTCTTTGTAAAGTTTTACCTACTCACTAAAGGTTGCAGAGCCTCTTTTCTCTTCCTGCCTATTTCATTGGTTCCAATATGGGCTGTGATCTCTGGCTGTTCACCGTCCCCTTTTAGAATACCTGTACCTCTAGTGACATCCTTGACCCTGGCACCAGGAAGGTGACACATCTTCTTGGAGTTTTGCTCATGAAAAAAGTTACATCCTGGAAAATCCCATTCTTATTTTTACCAGAGGTGGCTAACTCATTGATATTAACAAGGCAAATATTCATATTACATTGGTAGACAGTGTTATAGAAACATTGACTCTCATCTGACAATATTCCCAAGAGTCGACAGCAGAATCCTTGGATCCTGAGGCAGATCAGCAGCAGAAGTGAGAGTTATTCAAGGGCAGCTGTAGACATAGTGCTGTGGGGTAGAGCTGGAGGTGGTTTCACAGCCTGGGTGATGTATGGTGCAGAAGTAGTTGAAGATAATGGAGGTCATTTAAAATTCATTAGGTTGCTGTCTGAGCGTGCGTGGGTCAACCCAAAGCGGCTGACCCAAAAAGCTAATTTTTCTGAAGCCATCCATGGGTTCCCATGTCAGCTGTAGCTCGGCAGGTACTACTCCATTCTCAGAGTCAGAAGGGTCTAGGTTTGGATCCTGTTGTACGGCATGAGAAAATAAATATTGCCTGCTGTTCAGTGTTGTATTGTTTGATGTGCCTTACTTGTTAGGCTGTGTCTGCTCTCTCAGATGGATGCAGTATTTTGAAGAAGAGTGTCCAAACTTTTATCTAAATTTTATATTCCAAGAAGGGCAGAAAGTGCTCCAGTAGCTCAGCAGGTCAGTCAGCATCTTTGGAGAACGTAGAGGTGACGTTTCGAGTCGAGACCCTTCTTTAGACTGGAATGTACTGCCAATGCTGATGGTGGAGGTAAATATGTTCGTGATGTTTAAGAGGCTTTTAGATGGGCACTTGGATATGCAAGGAATGGAGTGATATGGAACACATGCAGGCAAAGCGATTAGTTTTGCTTGGCATAATGTTCGGCACAGACATTGTTGGCCAAAGAGCTTGATCCTGTTCTGTTCCATAATCAAAGATGTATTGAAGTCAAGCACTAAATTCAGTAGCCCAGTTCCTGATCAGATAAGCCTCACACTTGCAATCTTATATTATATTATGATGACACAGCAGGAGCCCCTTTAACCCAGCAAGTGCTTGCTAGCTCCCAGGATAACAATACCACTGGTCCTATTCCCTCTCTCCTTAGTTCCCTACAGCCTAGTAACTTAAGCTGTCACACAATGCCCATCAATTCCGCCTAAAATGTTATGGCCTTAAACCTGAGCTAAAGTTTGGAAGCAGAGCCCGAGGCGGGGTTATGACTGCATTGTGTGTTTAGTGCTGGTGATGGGGGATGAGCTGCTATTGTCACAGCTCAGTACTCGGCAATAAGTGCCAAGCGACTCAGCAGAGATCCGTTGCTGCTCCTCTCGGTAACCTAGTTGGCAGCTCAGATCCTTGGCTCCCAATCCAGTATTTGGGAAATGCTTCACTTGGAAAAGTTCCAATAGTTTGAAGCATCTGACCCTCGCACATAAATTACCTCCAGAGCTTTGTGAAATTTCAATTAGTGACCAGGCCTGGCAACATTTAATAAACAGGGAGCTAGCAGGTGCAAGAGGCAGTACATTGTAAAAAAAATAATCTGGATGCTCCGTGATCAGGAAACAGCTTCCGGAGTTGTAATCACCAGCCCGTGCTGCTGGCTTGTTGCATTAAACTCCAAACACATCCGGCTTTTCCCAAAATCCAGTGCTTCGTAATGGTGTTGAACTAAACATAGCTGGACCTTTCCAATCCATGTACCTGTCCAGATGTCTTTTAAAGGTTGTTATTGTGTCAAGCTCAGCCACTTCCCTGAGAGCTTGTTCTATATATGTATGACCCTCTGTGTGAGGAAGTTGCCCCCTGAGTCCCTTTTTCTTTTTTTCCATTTCACCCTAAACTTATGCCTTCTACTTTTGTATTCTATTTCCTTGGGGAAAAGACTGTCTGCATTCAACTTGGCTATGCCTCCAAATGATTTAATAAACCTCTACAGTCTCCTATGCTCTTAGGAATAAAGTTCCAGCTTGCCCAATCTCTTCCCATAACTCAGTCCCTTGAGACCTGACAACATTCTCATGCATATTTTCTTCAATCTTTCCAGTTTAATTACATTTTTCCTATATAAAGGTGACCAAAATCTGAACATAATATTCCAAGTACAACCCCACCAACATCTTGTAACACTCAACATAACAGCCCAACCTTTACATTCAATGGCCTTACTTATGAAGGGCAGCGTGACAAACTCCTTCTTCACATCCTATCTACCTATGGCACCACTTTCAGAGAGCTATCTACTTGTACTCCAAGATTCCTCTGCACTACAACGTTCCCCTGGGCCCTATTATTCACTGTGAAAGTCCTACCCTGGTTTGACTTCCAAAATGCATAATCTTGCACTTATCTGATTTGAACTCCATGCCATTCCTCAGTGCACCTACCCTGCAGATTAAGATCCTGCTGTAATTCCACTGCCCTGCACTTATCCCTGTGGCTCATCACTAATCATGGGCTTCTTGTCTGAAAAACAACCTTCTACCATTACCTTCTGCTTCTTACCATCAAGTCAATTAAATATCGAATTAGCTAGCTCTTCCTGAATCCGGTGCGATCTTATGTGCCAGACTATTCTGCCCTGTGGGTCTTTGTCAAAGGCTCTGCAGAAGTCCATATAACCAACATCAACCACCATCAACAATCTTCTTGGTCACCTCTTGTCTTATCTATCCATGTGCGGATAGATTCTGTCTCTCAGAATCCCCTCCAGTAATTTACCTGCTACAGATGTCAGGCTCACCAATCTGGATCGCAGCAGGAGAGCATCATTTCAACTGGGATTCCACAATGTTGAACCTGAAGCTGTCAGACTATCCATGGAAATATGTACCTGTCAGTTTAAGGAAATGAACATCATAGAAACATAGAAACATAGAAATTAGGTGCAGGAGTAGGCCATTCGGCCCTTCGAGCCTGCACCGCCATTCAATATGATCATGGCTGATCATCCAACTCAGTATCCCGTACCTGCCTTCTCTCCATACCCCCTGATCCCCTTAGCCACAAGGGCCACATCTAACTCCCTCTTAAATATAGCCAATGAACTGGCCTCAACTACCCTCTGTGGCAGAGAGTTCCAGAGATTCACCACTCTCTGTGTGAAAAAAGTTCTTCTCATCTCGGTTTTAAAGGATTTCTCCTTTTATCCTAAGCTGTGACCCCTTGTCCTGGACTTCCCTAACATCGGGAACAATCTTCCTGCATCTAGCCTGTCCAACCCCTTAAGAATTTTGTAAGTTTCTATAAGATCCCCTCTCAATCTTCTAAATTCTAGAGAGTATAAACCAAGTCTATCCAGTCTTTCTTCATAAGACAGTCCTGACATCCCAGGAATCAGTCTGGTGAACCGTCTCTGCACTCCCTCTATGGCAATAATGTCCTTCCTCAGATTTGGAGACCAAAACTGTACGCAATACTCCAGGTGTGGTCTCACAAACATCCTCTCCATCTCGCTCCTATACAGAACACATGACTGAACTGCCTCTCCAGTCCAGCATCCTTACTTTCCACCAGTACAGCACAGAGTGGCCACAGTGTGTATCAAGACTGAGCTGTTGGGAAGAAGTCCTAGGTTGCCAGTGCCTTTACAGAGGTGAATAGTGAGTGGCTGGGGCTAGCCTGAGACTGCCAGTGCCTTCTCCTGACCACAGACAATGAGGGTTTCGCTTGCATGCATAGGCAGAGACTGAGCTGGAGGAAGTAACTTAGGCAACTGCAAGACCATAATTTAACAGACATTTGAGAGGTACGTTAGTAGAAAAGATTTAGAGGGAAAAGGGCCAAACCTGTCCAAATGGGACGAGATGAGACATTTTGGTCAGCATTGGCTGAGTTGGGCTGAAGGTTCTGTTTTTGTGCCATATAACTCTGTGACCAACTTCCACTAAGAAGGATAAGGAACACAGACATAGGGGACCCAATTGCTGAGCAAGTTACACTCCTAATCTTTCTGCCAATTCTGACATAGAATAACATTGCTATTTCTTCAACTCCCTCACATCCAAACATGAACATTTCCTGTCCAGTAGCTCTGTGAACTGCAATAGAATTACAGTGGTTCAGGAAGATGACTCAACACCTACTCAAGGTTAATTAGGAATGGGCAATAAATGCTGGTCATCCCACTGACAGCTTTACCCATATACAGTATGTCTAATAAAAGGGTGAAGAATTCAATATCTTCATTTGATGCTTATCACAAAATATCTTCTTTATTCTATCACACAACAAACTGTCAATACCATGGCATTTTGGTTTGTGCAGGATCCTTCCCCAATCAGGATTTAGTGGTGGATGCAGAGGAAATGGTTGTGTGGACATTGCTCACTCACAACTAAATCCATCAGTTCAAAATGATTATGTAGGATGGAACTGCAGGTGCTGGTTTAAACCAAGGAGAGACACATAAAGTTGGAATAACTCAGCGGGTCAGACAGCATCTCAGGACAAAAGGAATAGGTGACGTTTCGGGTCAAGACCTATTGTGAAACCTGTCGACTACCTTGTTCTGTTGACACTCACAGTCACATTCAAAATGAGCTTTCCAAAAGCCTGCAAGAAAATTGTAAACTCTCTAAATTTAGGAATTGTGCTCTTCACCCCTAATTTTCATGTAACCGAGACAAATTTTTTAATTAGTTCCAATACCAATAGTCAATAGTCAGATTTATTCATCATATACACAATGAAGTGCAGTGAAATGAACTTGCCAGCAGCGGTACAATAAAAAGAACACAATACACAATAAAAATGTAATACAAAACATCCACCACAGCATTCATCACTGTGGTGGAGGTACTGTCAGTAGGTATGTTACAATACTTACCTTAAGGGCGCTGTCATTCTGCCACTGGCCATGTGCGCGATTTTGGCGCGTTTGTGGGGGGGGGGGGGGCGGGGTTAAAACGCGTTTTTTTCTGACCTGGTCCTGAATTATATTTTGTTGGAGTGCAAGATGTTGCTAAAATCGTTCCGACGGTCGTTCTGTGTGTTTTTTAAAAACATTCGCCCGACAAGTTAATCACTGGAGTGATTTTTAAATCAGCTTCTGAAGCCGTCAATGCCGACAATGGGGCCGGATTTTATGTAGGAGACAGGTAAAAGAAAGTAGTTTACTTTTATGTATAAAAGTGTTTCTTAAGATGTATTTAATTCACATTTTAAGTTGCAAAACTGTGATTTAATCCCCGAACGAACCGGCAGTGTATTTGCTGCCGATATAGGGACTAAATCACCCCACTCTCAACGTTCCAAATGGTCCCGTCCCAGAAAATCCCACTTGCAAGCTGATTTAAATGGCCATTAATTTGCAAGCATTACACATTAAATTCCTTCCATTTGGCCTATAAACCCATGACAATGAGATTTAAAAATTATGTTATAATGTGAATTCTTGTGTGAATGTTATTTGGACACTTAGGCTATTAAAAAATGTTAATCTATTCCTAAGAAATGGATAGATGTTTAGATCAAAGATCATAGCTATAATCTTTGGTTTAGATCTAGTAATTGAATTTTGTAATTAGCTACAATTAGGTAACTAACTAACTATATGCTTTAATTTCAAGTAATCTAAGTAAGATTGTTTCATAGTTGTTTCAGAATGCTTCAATCTATAATAACTGAAAATTTCATTCTGTTCCCTTAAATTTTAAGAAAGTTATGGGCTTTTAAATGTTCTCGATCACAGCTTTTGAGTTAAATCAATGAAAAAGCAATAGGGAACAAGATGCCAATTTCCGCGTATGAAAATGTTCATAACTTTTTTAATACTGAAGATATGAAAGTGAATTAGGTGTCAAATTAAACTTATTTTTATGCTTTATCTGATGGAATAAATTAAAGACTTGATTTTTAAAATCTCAAAATTTTGTAACATTGCTACTGTCAGCCCTCCTCCATTTTTTCCTGTGGTCGGGACCATGACCTCCGCAATCGCTGCTGTGGGTGGCCAGATGTACAGGCCCTCTCGTCTTGAAGGTAATTCCTGAATCGATACTTCCCTACCGGAGACCGGGGCTTCAAGATGATGTAGGCCGCAAGCCGGAGGTCGAAGATCTATGTCCCCGCCGCACCGCAGTTAGAAGCACCGCAGACCGCAGCTTCAAGATGTTGTAGGCCACGGGCCGGCGGTCGGAGCTCTTCTCCCGGGATCCCCAGCGAGGGATCCCGCACCGGAAGGCAAGTCCCCGCCGCGCTTGCGGTTAGAAGCACCGCAGACCACGGCTTAAAGATGTTGTAGGCCACGGGCCAGCAGTCAGAGCTTTTTTCCTCCGGGGTCCCCAACGAGGGATCCCAAGCTCCGCAGACTGCGGCTTCAGGCTGCCGCGAAGCAGCGATCGGAGCATTCCCTTCTGGCGACCCCCGGCGAGGTCTCGCCAGCTCCACGATGAAAAGTTTATGCTTCACCCGCTGCTGAAGCTCTGGACCCGACTCCGGGAAAGGCTGCACCAATCCATGGAAAAAGTCGCCTTTCCATGGAGGAGGCGACCGAAAGCGGGTCCCCCCTTACCTCCCTTCACCACCCCCCACACAAGACACACCGAGAGACATTAAAACACACATTTGGACGAACTAAAAAAAACAAAAAAATGACTAACACGCTCTAGGCAAGGCAGCCGTCTCGCAGAGCCCCCACTGACCAACGTACCTAATCAGACTATTTCATATGGATGTACACATTTATAGATAGAGAGATGGATTGACATAGAGGTAATGGATTGATAGGTAGTGAGGGATGACAGATAAGTGCATTGACAGATTAATGGTTAGCGGATATTCAGAGAGCCAGTCAGACATACAAATGCATAAATAGAAAACGTGGACACGATTAAATTTTGCTAATGTTCAGTTGGAGAGATAACTGGGATACTAGCAATAAATAAAGACCAGAAATAATATCTAGGATGTAACCGATCAATAATGACTGGAGCCATGAAACAATAGAACCATTGAGTCATAATTGTACAGCACAGAAAGAAGTCCTTCAGACCACCATGTCTCTGCTGACATTTAAAGTGCATTTGAAGATGGACTCAGAACTAAGGTCAAGGTATATTGAGTTTGCAGATAAGAGCGAGTAATATTTAAATGTTGGTAAATGATAGGAAGCTGTTCATAAAAGGCATTAGGTCTATTATTGTCCAATATTCACTTGAATAATTAGCCTTGGTAATTGGATGCATATTTTAAAAATCTGCATTTTGCACCAAATTAAGATATGTGATTAATGAAGACATGTGTGGTGAAATACAGGAAGACACTAACGATATAATACAAGAGAGACAAAAGAATTTAATTATAAATTTAGTTTAATACCAGACTAAGTGGGACCAGCTTCACACGGGAGGGCTGGTCTCCCAACGCAATATTCCACCTCTCCACCAATTCCAATATTCACACACACACACACATTCAGGCTCACACATACACACATCCTCCACCTCACACAAACACAGTCACACACACACACAGTCACACAGTCAATCACACACACAGTCACACAGTCAGTCACACACACAGTCACACAGTCAGTCACACACACAGTCACAGTCACACACACAGTCACACACACAGTCACACACACAGTCACACACACAGTCACACAGTCAGTCACACACAGTCACACACACACACACACACACACACACACACACACACAGTCACACACAGTCACACACACACACACACACACACACACACACACAGTCACACACACAGTCACAGTCACAGTCACACACACAGTCACACACACAGTCACACAGTCACACACACACAGTCACACACACACACAGTCACACACACACACACACACAGTCACACACACACACACACACACACAGTCACACAGTCACACACACACACAGTCACACACACACACACACACAGTCACACACAGTCACACACACAGTCACACACACACACACAGTCACAGTCACACACACACACACACACACACACACAGTCACACACACACACACAGTCACACACACACACACACACACAAGCACACAGTCACACACACAGTCACACATTCACACACACACACACATACATACACACAGTCAAACACACACAGTCACACACACACACACAGTCACACACACACAGTCACACACAGTCACACACACACACAGTCACACACACACACAGTCACACACACGCACAGTCACACACACACACAAACACACACACACAAAGTCACACCGACACGTTCACAGTCACACACACACACACACAGTCACACAGTCACACAGAGTCCTACACAGTCACACAGTCACACACACACACACACACACACAGCCACAGTCACAGTCACACACACAGTCACACACACACACACAGTCACACACACACACAGTCACACACACACACAGTCACACAGTCACACACAGTCACACACACACACACAGTCACACACACACACACAGTCACACACACACACACACACAGTCACACACACACACTGTCACACACACACACACACAGTCACACACACACACACACACACACACACATACAGTCAATCACACACACACACTGTCACACACACACACTGTCACAGTCACATACAGTCAGACACACACACAGTCACACACACACAGAGTCACACACACACACAGTCACACACACACACACACACACAGTCACACACACACACACACACACACACACACACACACACACAGTCACACACACACACACACACACACACACACACACACACACACACACATTCACACACACACACACACACACACACACAGTCACACACACACACACACACACACACACACACACACACACAGTCACACACACAGTCACACACACGCAGTCACACACACACAGTCACACACACAGACACGCACACACACACGCGCACAAGCACACGCATGTGCATGCACGCACACACGCACACGCACACACTCACACTCGCACACGCACATAGTCACACACACACACACACACATTGCCACACACACACAAACTCGCACAAACACACTGACACACACACATGCACACTCACTCACACACCATATATAAGACAACAAACGTTCTTGAATCTACTCGCACATCTGAGCGCAGCCTCTCCACTGTGGGTCTTCCGCAGTCAGTGGCACTTCCGTAAACAGCTGACCTCGGCACTTATCTGAAATTACGCAATCAGCGCGACCTCTGCACTCACCGGAAATTACGCAATCAGTGCAACCTGTCCACTAAGCGGAAGTCACAAAATGAACGGGACTTTTGGACTAAACAGTCGGACCTAATAAAGCTTTTATTCCTTCCAAACACAGTCAGACCAAATAAAGCATTTATTCCTTCTAAACAAAGTTGGACCTAATAAAGCATTTATTCATTCCGAACACAGTCAGACCTAATAAAGCATTTCCCTTATAGGTAGAGTATATGCCATGAAGATGATTTTCCTCCCATAACTCCAGTACCTATTTCAGTCAATACTGATTTACCTCCCTAAATACTTTAAAAAAAAAACTTGACTGTGATTACAAATTTTATCTGGGATTATAAAATTCACAGAATTCACAAACGACATTGATGCAAACCTAAAGAAATCGGTGGACTGGCTCTCTCTAATTTTCTTCTCTATTACTGGGCAACTAATATTAAAAATTTAATCTACTGGATGGACGATACATGCCAACAAGTAAACTGGGTAAAAATGAAGAGGGAAGATTGTTTGCCTTTCAATATAGGCGCGATTCTTCTCTCTCAAATACATCTGAAGAAATCAATGCATGAGAAAAATACAATAATCCATAGCACTTTACGAATCTGGAAACCGTTGAAATCAACCCTTATATTGAGAAATTTCCCTCTCTTCTTACCAATTGCAAATAATCGCTCATTTAAACCGTCTAATTTAGACAAGGCTTTTGTACAATGGGAAAGCCTAGGAATTAAAAATCTGGGAGACCTTTATGAGAAGGGGACCTTCCTCTCGTTTCAAGAATTACAGCTGAAATATCATCTGAAATGTAGTCATTACTTCAGATATCTTCAAATACGAGACGATGTGAAAATACACATGCAAGATTGTCACTCCATGGGTCCAGATATACTAGAAGAATGCATGAACAGAAAGGCGATACAGATAAGTTAGTATCCTATAATACCCTTTTAAATGTACATATCCCATCGTTGGAAATAATTAGGCAAACATGGAAAGACGAATTGGGTTTAACAATTTCAAAGGATAGTTGGCAAGGGGCAAGGTATATTTCCACTTTTCTTTTTCTTTGTTCTTATTTCTATATCTTTCCGCCACACTACTTTGGTAGTTTAGGGGATTCTCTTTTGTTCTTCTTTAGTCTATCTTTTCACTTTCTACTTTTTTTCTTTCTTGTTTTCTTTTTCTTTTCTTTTTTCATTTTCATAATTTAGGTTATAAGGTTAAAAATGAAGCTGTACAATAATTGTATAATTTAGATAATAAAAATATATATATTTTTAAAATCGATGTGGGGAAGTCACTTCCACTTACAGCCAGATATCGATAAAAGATAAGTAGATCAGTTGAGAAATTAGGAGAATGCCTTAAGTAAGTAAATAAGTAATGAAGTAAGTTTATTGGCCAAGTATTCACATACAAGGAATTTGCTTTGGTGCTCCGCCCACAAGTAACAACATGACATACAGTGACAATTACGAATGACTCAGAAAACACTAAACATTAATAATTATAAAACATTAATGATAAAACACCATTGATCAAGCATGTGAACCAACAAAATACCAGATCAAAGGGAGGCTACAGATTCTTGGCTGTTGAGTAGAGCAACTACTTATGGATAAAAACTGTTTTTATGTCTGGCTGTGGCAGCTTTGACAGTCCGGAGTTGCCTTCCAGAGGGAAGTGATTCAAAGAGTTTGTGGCCAGGGTGAGAGGGTCTCTCCACCTCCTCTGAAAAGCCTCTCCACCTCCTCTATTTTTATTGTTGATATTGGGTAAGTTATGTTGTGCAGCACAGAGGGTGTGGGTGATTGGGTGTGAAGTGGTGATTGGAGAGGGGTGGGTGTAGAAAGGCCCAGTCTTTGCAGACTGAGGTCAGACTTTGAGTGGGTGTGAAGTGCTGGTTGGGGTGGGAAATGGTCCAGTCTTTTCAAACTGGAGTCTTGCCTTGAGTAGGTGTGAAGTGGTGAATGGGAAGGAGAGATTGCAGGGTCCATTCTTTGTAGACTGTGGTTTGGCTGCGTTGGTTGGGGAGGGGGTACCAGGGTTACGTTTCTGATTTTCAAACCTGCAGTAAAACTCATTCAGGTCATTGGTCAGCTGACGATTGTCGAAAGAGCGGGGGGCTTTCCTCTTGTAGCTGGTGATTTCTTGCAAGCCCTTCCAAACTGAAGAAGAGTCACTAGCTGAGAACTTGCTCCTCAACTTCTCAGAGTACCTTTCCTTGGCAGCTCTGATTCCTCTTCTCAGCTTGTACTTGGCCTGCCTGTAGAGGTCTGCATCCCCGCTCCTGTAGGCCTCCTCTTTAGACTGTCGAAGCTGTCTGAGTTCTGCAGTGAACCAGGGCTTGTTGTTGTTGAACCATGTCCGGGTCTTAGTGGGAATGCAACTGTCCTCGCAAAAGCTGACATATGATGATACAGTGTCCGTATACTCATCGAGGCTTGTGGTGGCTTCCCTGAACACATTCCAATCCGTGCAGTCAAAGCAGGATTGTAGGTTCTCAATGCCCTCGCTTGTCCACCTTTTCGTTGTTCTGACCACAGGCTTAGCAGCTTTCTAGTTTCTGCCTGTAGGTTGGAATAAGGTGAACTAGACAATGATCAGAGAGACACAGACCTGACCGGGCAACAGCGCGATCTGACCATGGAGTCCAGGAAGTCACTCTCTACCCTCATTACCTGGTCAGTGAATTGCATTTGCGCCTCACGTACGCAGGCTTGGGGGGTTTGTAAACTCCAGCGAGAATAAAGGAGTTAAATTCCCTCGGAGAGTAGAAGGGTTTGAAGTTTATAAAGAGGGATTCTAGGTTGGGAGAGCAGAAATTTGACAGTACCGTAATGTTGCTGCGCCAGTCCTGGTTGGTATAGAAGCATATTCCACCGCCTCTTGATTTCCCCGCTGCCTCCAATTCGCAATCCACTCTGTGACATTGGAAGCCAGCCAGTTGCAGCGCGCTGTCCAGGATCGACTCACAAAGCCAGGTCTCGGTGAAACACAGGGCAGCAGCTTGAGAGAAGTCATCGTTTGTCCAATGCAGTCCGCCCACTTTGTTCTTGAGAGAACGTACGTTTTGCCAGGAATATGCTCAGGAGTGGTCTGTATGATCCTCGTCGCCGGAGTCAGGTGAGTGCTCCAGAGCGCTTCCCATGGGTCCTCCTCTGTCTCACGACCTTGAACGCAGCCACAGCCCCGCTGAAGAGTATGTCCAAATAATCCAGCGAGTGAGAGAAATCCGGAACGATGTTTGAAAGTACCGTATGTCCGATGTTTATGAGTACCTCTCTCGTGAAAGTAATTTTTGTAGGGTTGTCACAGATGACACAAATGAACAAACACATACAAAACAGCAAGGAGCAGTACACCATGACCGCCATCGTCGGCGCCAGCAGCAGCCACACTGCTTAATAAAGGGCGGTTAGCAGTCAAAAGATAAAATTAAAGGGAAATTGGATAAAGACATGAGAGAGAAGCAAATAGAAAGATTTGTTATTGGGAGCAGATGGATCGAGGAGGAAAGATTTTTGGCTGGAAATGTTTCATACGATTGAACATGTTGGTAAGAAATTAGAATCTCACTGCATATTGAGAATGGAGATTGTGTGTAGGTTTTGGAATTGAGGCACTTTGTTCATTCAGTCAAAAATATAACACTGATATCTTTTCAGTCATTGGCAATGAAGAGAAACATTTTAACTTCAGGAGGAATATCAATTATTGAAGCAAGTTAGCCAGCATTCAAATAAAGAACGGCTCCTTCCCAATAAGACACAAACCTTTTCCATCCATGTGGAAAAGAAATGCTGAAAATTTGAAAAAAATAAACAGTTAACATTTCAGGTCAAAGACCTCTCACTAGAACCAAGGTCTTGGTCCCAAAATGTTAAATCTGTTTCTCTTTCTAAGGCTGCTGTCTGACCTGTTAAGTGTTTCCAACGTTTTCGTTAATTAGTTTCCCTTCCAGATGCTGATTAAGCTGCTATGTACTTTTCACATTTTAGTATTGCAGCAAGAAGTTGGGTACTGGTGGGAATGGGCACGAGGAAAAATTACAAATTTGTAAATCCAACTGAAGAATAAATCATGACTGGGAAGTCTCTGGTACACAAACAGAGACGCTTTCAACATTGCTAATATGGTAAATCAATAAAAGAGGTGTGCAGGTTAAGGTGTGCAAACCATCGGAAATATTTTGCCTCTCACTGCGAAGCCTATTCATTTGACCAGGTTTATTGAATCTTGAATGTTACTTTTAAGTCGTGCGTCAACAGCGAGAATGAACTTTGGGACACAGCTCTGCATGGCTTAAGTTTCAAGCATTTATGTTATGTGTCAGCAGCCTATTCATCCAGCAGAAGCTCATAGGCCCAACAGCAGACTATCATGGTCAGAGGCCCAATTACTTATCAAGGCAGGAGCCAATTCATAAAATAGAGCTTGTTCATTTATCAGATGTCCATTCATTTTCCCATGGCACTCGAATCTAAGCTGAGGCCCTTTCATTTAACAGAAGCACATTTATAAAATAGCAGTCCATTTCTCTGACTGGGTCCTACAGCCTATTAATATATCAGGAGTCCAAAAAATAACAGGCACTTTCATACAACAGAATCCCACTCATGAAGCACAACCAAGTGAAGGAGAAACACAAAGATTTACGAAGATGTTGTGAGGACTTGAGTGAATAAGTTATCGGGAGAGGTTGGACAGGTAGAACTTTATTCCTTGGACCATAGATGACTGAGGAGTGATCTTATAGTGATGTATAAAATCGTAAAGGGCATGGGCAAGATGAATACACACAGTATTTTTCCCCGGGCTAGGGTATCAAGAAACAGAGGGCCTCGGTTTAAGATAAGATGGGAAAGATTTGATAGGAATCTGAGGGGCAACTATTTCACACAAGGTGGCACATATATAGATCATGCTGCCCGAAGAAGTGATTGGGGCAGCTACAATAATGACATGTAAAAGGCATTTGGACAGCAGTATAGACAGGAAACATTGAGAGGGACATGAGTCAAATATGGGTAAATGCAGTAGGTTAGGTGAGCATCTTGATTGGCATGGAAGAAGGATCTGTTTCCGTGCTGTATAACTATGAGTGTAAATAAGCTGTGCTTCAAACAACAAAATAATTCACTCATATGACAGCACCCCATTCAACTGTCAATGCCCCTTTCCTAATGTAATAATCCATTCATTTTGCACGAGCCCATTGCTATAATAGGACCTCAGATATCTACGGGAGCAGTCCCAACAACATGTACCTCCAACATATTGGTGAGATCCGTGGCAGACACAGGCTTCCCATGATGTGCCCTCTGATCATTTTGTTTCTGTAATATGGCACATTCACATGGTGATACGGTGGAGCTGTAGTTGCCTTACTGCGCCAGAGACCTGGGTTCAATCCTGACTACAGGTGCTTGTCTGTACGGAGATTATACATTCTCCCTGTGACCTGTGTGGATTTTCTCCGGGTGCTTCAGTTCCCTCCCACACTCCAAAGACGGACAGGTTTGTAGGCTAATTGGCTTGACATAATTGTAAATTGTCCCTAGTTTGTGTTGGGTAGTGTTAGTACGCGGGGATCACTGGTCAGCACCGACTTTGTGGGCTGAAGGGCCTGTTTCTGCGCTGTATCTCCAAACTAAACTAAACGTAACATGGTTCAATAGTTACACTGAAATGTTTGCCCCTTGAGTATCCTTCTCATTGTATTAGAAAATCCATTGTTTTCTTGGCACTTTGCCAATAAAGTAAATATTTTTCACTGTGCAACAAGAGGCATCTCATGAGGCCAATAAACACGTTCCCATAGACATTGATTCATGAGAGGGTGAGAACCAAACTTGGTCAAAAAAGTGTTTGCCATTTGTTTCAATTCAATAGGTAACATTGCTTGTAGAATTATAAAATTAATGTTTGATTATTTGAAATGGGGGGTTTCGATTCAGGAGCCGTGCTATAAAGTATTACCTTCAAGGTCTTACGCTTAATATGAAAATTAAGTTAACTTGTATTCATATTCCAGGTTGCTCCAAATAATATTGAGCTTCAGACATTGAGTGCTGAACACCGCTTTCATTATTAAACCATCATTCAATTTTTTTTTCAGGAAGGACGTATGAAACACTTCTACATGCAAAGGGATATAGGAGCTAATATCTTTTGTGTACAATGTATGCTAGATTAGTCATTTTATTTTAAATCTAATTCATATCAATTGAAGTTATTAAGGGGTAGGAGGGAAAGATGAACATAGTCAGACCAGGGTAACCACCATCTCAGACCAGGGTTCTGGGATTCCACTTTCCACAACCTGATGTGAAAGGTCTTGGGAATTTTTAATTAACCAACACCATATCCTCATAGAAGCAGTTTTAATTACATTATTCCAGAAATATTCTTGCTTCAAATCATCTCCAACTCAAATTATTCTATTGCTTTAAATTTCAGTGGACTTGTGAGATGCGTTTTTAGTCCCTGTATTTGTTTCACAGACTGGTAGCTAAGGATTATAACAGCAACACCTTCAGATTGAATGTCATTTTAACTCTCCTCCCCACTCCCACACTGACCTGTTTGTCATTGACCTTCTCCATTGCTACAGGTCAAATGCAAAGATTGTTGTATTCCATATGGGTAGTTTACAATGCAATGGAATGAATATTGAATTTTCCAGTTTTGGTCAATCCATATCCCTGATTTCCCGCACACTCACCTGTTCTTCTCCCTTTGTTTATCTTTCTCATCCTCCACCCTCTCCCCCATCTGTTTCCATCTGCCATCACAACTCCTGTTTCCCCTTCTGGTTTCACCTACAACCTACCAACCTCTGTCTCACCACTTCCCTACCCGGTTTATTTCAGAATTACAGCACGGGAACAAGCCCTGCGGCCCACCGAGTCCGCACCGACCAGCAATCTCCGCTCATTAACACTATTCTACACTAGGGACACTTTTTACATTTATACCAAGCCAATTAACCTACAAACCTGTACATCTTTGGAGTGTGGGAGGAAACAGAAGTTCTCAGAGAAAACCTATGCAGTCACGGGGAGAACGCAGACAAGTACCTGTAGACAGGATCGAACATGGGTCCCTGGTGCTGTAAGCTCTGTAAGGCAGCAACTCTAATGCTGCACCGCCGTGCCACCCAGTTATTTTTGCCCATAACCCCCTCCCCCCCCAGTCTGATTCACCTACTAGCCTCTGCTTCACCCATCACTTGTACTGCTATTTACTGATTATCTTTCCTCTACCCCCCCCCCCCATCTCCCCCCCCCCCTTAGCCCTAATGCAGGGTCTCAACCTGAAAAGTCGACATTGATGTTGCCGAAGTAGAGATGAGTGAAAACGTCAGGTTCTTAGGAGTAAATATCACCAGCAACTTGTCCTGGACCAGCCATATTGAAACAATGGCCAAGAAAGCACACCCCAACGCTTCTACTTCCTTAGAAGGCTTAGGAAGTTCAGCATGTTGCCAGTTACTCTCATCAACGTCTACAGATGCTGCGTAGAGTGGCGTGGCGGCGCGGCTCTGGCTGCAGCGGCTCACCGGCAGTCCCGTTGTTTTTGTGTTTTGTATGTTGTTTATTTTGTTTGGTTAGTCTAGTTTTTTGGTTTTAGTTTGTGTTTTTGGGGGGGGGGGGCTGAAACGGGGTTTGCAGTCTCTCCCATTCGGGGGAATACGACCTTTTTGTATTCCCCTTCTCTGCCTCCGTCTGCGCTGAGGCCTAATGGAGCTGTCGACCTCGAGGCTCCGGAGGCAGAGCACCGTCAGGACTCGCTCTGAGCCCGCTCCCGTGAGGGTGGTCCGGCTCAGGGCTGGAAGAGGTTTGGGGCGCTCCCGTGAGGACGGCCAGCCCGAGGGTGGAACGAGCGGAGCGGCCGAGCTCGGGAAGGTGCGGCGCTGGCAGCCCGAGGGAGGTTCGGCGCCCAAGTCGGGGCGGCCCAGCCCGGGGAAGAAGCGACGCCCAAGTCGGGGCGGCCCGGTCCAGGTGGAGAAGCGACGCCCATGTCAGGGCGGCCCGGTCCGGGGGAGGTTCGGCGCCCAAGTCGGGGCGGCCCAGTCCGGGGGAGCTTCGGCGCCCAAGTCGGGGCGGCCCAGCCCGAGTCTGAAGACGGCACAGTACTCACGTGAGGGTGGCTGGGACGGTGTTCTGGCGGCAGTGGCCTGAGTCCGGGGTTCGGCCGCGGGCCAGCAGCTGCTTCTGCAGGACTGGTGGGCGGCAGCTTCAACCACCCCGGGCCGCGGTGTTTGAGCCGCGGGACTGTTCTTAACATCTCCCGGGGGTGGGGGGTATCACCCCAGCGCAGAGGGAGAAGAGGAGGGAAGAGACTGCGACCTAAGACTTTTGCCTCCATCACAGTGAGGAGATGCTGGGTGGACTCACTGTGGTGGATGTTAATGTGTGTTTATTGTTGTTTTATTGTATGGTATTATATGTATGACTGCTGCAATTTCGTTCAGACTTCGGTCTGAATGACAATAAAAGGCTATCTATCTAGAAAGCATTTTATGGGAATTCATCATGGCATTGCCTCCAGTGGATACCCTCACATTTATCTATATTATACTGCATCTGCCACGCATCTGCCCACTCACTCAACCTGTCCAGGTCAACCTGCAACCTCCTAACATCCTCTTCACAGTTCACACTGCCACCCAGCTTTGTGTCATCCGCAAACTTCCTAGTGTTGCTCCTAATTCCATCTACCAAATCATTCAAATATATGGTAAAATGTTGCGGCCCCAACACCGAGTCTTGCGGCACTCCACTCGCCACTGCCTGCCATTCTGAAAAAGACTCGTTCACTCCTACTCTTTGCTTCCGGTCTGCCAACCAATTTTCTATGCATGTCAACACTCTACCCCCAATACCATGTGCTCTAATTTTAGTCACCAGTCTCACGTGCGGGACCTTATCAAAGGCTTTCTGAAAGTCTATATACACTACATCCACTGGCACCCCTTCATCCATTTTACTTGTCACATCTTCAAAAAATTCCAGAAGATTAGTCAAGCATGATTTCACTTTCATAAATCCATGTTGACTTGGACTAATCCTTTTACTACTATCCAAATGCCCCATTATTACCTCTTTAATAATTGACTCCAGCATCTTTCCCACCACCGAAGTCAGGCTAACTGGTCTGTAATTCCCCGTTTTCTCTCTCGCTCCTTTCTTGAAAAGTGGGATAACATTGGCTCTCCTCCATTCCCCAGGAACTGATCCTGAATCTATAGAACATTGGAAAATGATCACCAATGCGTCCACTATTTCTAGAGCCACCTCCCTGAGGACCCTGGGATTCAGACCATCAAGCCCAGGGGATTTATCATCCTTCAGTCCATTAGCCTACCCAATACTATTTCTCGCTTCATTAAAATGTATTTCAGTTCCTCTACCCCCTTAGATGCTCTGTCCTCCAGTACATCTGGGAGATTGTTTGTGTCTTCCTTAGTGAAGACAGATCCAAAGTACCTATTCAACTCTTCCGCCATTTCTTTGTTGCCCATAATAATTTCACCTGTGTCTGCCTTCAAGGAACCCACATTTGACTTTGCTACTCTTTTTCCCTTAACATATCTAAAGAAGCTTTTACTGTCCTTCTTTATATTCCTGGCCAGCTTCCTTTCTCTTCTCAGCCACGTACTTCATCTTTGCGTCTTCCGGACCCGAATTTCCTGCCATTTTCATTCCTGTTTCCAGTCTACCTTGGCCAGTTGTCCTCTCATGCCTGCATTTCCCAACTCACCACTGACATCCGGGCTCAACTATTTGGGGGTCTTGTAAAACAAATCATATTATGATCACTACCTCCAAGCGGTTCCTTTCTTGAGTTCTTTACCATATCCTTTACAATTTTCCTGGTCAACTCATTACAAGCTCTCAAACTGACTCGATGTCTTTCTTGGGGTCCTGAACCAACCTGATTTTCGCAAGGGAATGAAATTCGATCACCATACCAGCAAAGCTATCCCCCTGCAACTCCCCTTGCCGGACACCTTTGGGGGTCCTGTCCTTCTATAGGATTCCTAACTCAATCCAAACTGACTCTATTAAGTTCCCAGGCCCCCCCTCCTTTGATCCTCCTGCATGTATAACCACATCTCAATAAGGCCCGATCCCCTGCACAATGTCAATAATCCCCACATGTCTACCAAACTCTAAACTGAGCCTCAAGCTCATCTACTTTACTTCTTATACTTCGTGCATTCATATACAATACTTTTAATTCTTTACGCATCTCACCTT
Source organism: Leucoraja erinaceus (assembly GCF_028641065.1). NCBI lineage: Eukaryota > Metazoa > Chordata > Chondrichthyes > Rajiformes > Rajidae > Leucoraja > Leucoraja erinaceus. The sequence goes on from NC_073384.1 coordinate 31,072,155, forward strand.
TCACATCGATCCCTATTACACTTGGCCATATTCTCCTATCCCTTTGTGAGCTTCCTTTCCCTATCATTAACTATCATTAACTATCCCTTTACTCTCTTTCCCTTTAACTCCATCTTCGACTATCCCATTTGACACCCTACCCCCTCTTATTCAGTATAAAACCACCCATGTAGCAGTGGCAATCCTGCCTGCCAGAATGCTGGTCCCCCACCCACAAGATGTAATCCGTCCCTTTTGTACAGTTCCCCCTTCAAAACAGATTCCAGTGATCTAAGAATCTAAATCCCTGCCCCTGCACCCAGTTCCTCAGCCACACATTCAGGTCCCGTATCTCCCTGTTCCTGCTCTCACCAGCACGAGGAACTGGAAGCAAACCGGAGATAACAACCCTGGAGGTCCTGCTTTTCAGCATTTTTCCGAGCTCTCTAAAGTCACGCTGCAGAATATTCATCTCCTTCTTTCCGACATCGTTTGTGCCGACATGCACTACCACTTCCAGCTGTTCACATTCACCCTTGAGGATTTTCTGCACTCTGTCCGTGACATCCTGGATCCTGGCACCAGGAACACAGCACACCATCCTTGAATCCCGTCTGTTGCCGTAGAAACCCCTGTCCGTACCTCTCACAATGGAGTCTCCAACTACAATGGCATTGCCTGACGTTGGCCTCCTTGGTTTTGGCTCAACAGCCGCTCAGCCTTCTAAGTGGGTGAGCCTGTTCACAAGAGGTACAACACCCGGGGATATTTGCATTCCATGTTTCCCTCCCTTTCTCACCGTCACCCACCTTCTCTCTTCCAGTAAGTTAGGTGTAACAATCTTACTGTAGGACTTGTCGAGGAACGACTCAGTTTCTCGGAAGAACCTCAGGTCATCCACTTGCTTCTCCAGTTCCCCAACACGGTCCTTCAGGAGCTGTACCTGGATGCACTTCTCACATTTGTAGCAGCCAGATGCACCAGCAGTGTCCTTGACCTCCCACATACTGCAAGCATCACATTGAATCAGTTTGCTTGACATCTCCGTCTTTCGTCTCTTCCTCTCCAGCATTTTGCGTAGCCTCCTCTCCTCAGCCTCCTCGCCAAAGACTCTCGAGCCAAAGACTCACACTTTACTCACAATACACTTCCAAAGACTCACACTTTACTCACAATGCCGCTCCCTCACTGCTGCTCCCCAAGAGCCGTCTTGCTTATATTTACTGAAAAATTGCCTAATTTACCAATTTACCAATTTACAAACTAAATTACTCAGATTTTAACTGTTTTCCCCCTCTGACTCACTTCTAACTCTCCTCCCACTCGGGCTAGAGCCAATCAGTACTTTCTGCTGCTCTTTGTTCCTGTTTCTTGAAATCCACCGGAGCTCTGAGCACTACTAACCACTTTAATGGAAATGCCTTTTTTTAAGTATAGAAAAGAAGATATAAATATCTGAATAAATTAAGTCATTCACCCTTCATTCACCCCTCTAGTTTCATTTACCTCAAAATAATTTAATTTGCCCTTGGGTGAACCATTCACCACTTTAAGAGGCACTGCATTAACTCCAACCTCCCAGAGATCCTGGATCCATTGCAGTTTGCCTACCATCGCAACAGGTCCAGAGCAGACACCATCTCCCTGACCTTAAACACATCTCTGGAACACCTAGCCAACAAGGACACCTACTATATGTCAGACTACTATTTATTGACTATAATTCAGCTTTCAACACCATCATTCCATCCAAACATCTCCAAACTCCTGGACCTACAAACAAAGAAATGCTGAAAATACTCGGCGGATGAGGCAGCATCGTTGAAGAGAGAAACTTAACTTCCCAGTGTCTCAAGTGCAGACAACATTAAGACATTGCACTGACAAGCTTGCCACAGTAACTCCCTCCGTAACTCCTTAATCAATTTGTCCCTTCCCACCCAAACCACCCCCTCCCCTGGTACTTTCCCTTGCAACCGCAGGAGATGCTACACTTGTTGCTTAACTCCCCCCTCGACTCCATCCAAGGACCCAAGCAGTATTTCCAGGTGAGGCAGAGGTTCACTTGCACCTCCTCCAACCTCATCTATTGCATCCGCTGTTCTAGGTGTCAACTGCTTTACATCGGTGAGACCAAGCGCAGGCTTGCCGATCGCTTCACCCAATACCTCTCCCAGTGGCTCAGCACTCCAACTCCCCCTCCCATTCTGAATCCGACCTTTCTGTCCTTGGCCTCCTCCATGGCCAGAGTGAGTCCCACCGCAAATTGGAGGAGGTAGTTTACACCCCAATGGTATGAACATTGACTTGTCCAATTTCAGGTAGACCTGGCTTTCTCCCTCCTTCCCCTCCCCTTCCCAGCTCTCCCACAGCCTACTGTCTCCCCCTCTTCCCTTCTTCTTCGCACCCCCCCTCCTCACCCCCACATCAGTCTGAAGAAGGGTCTCGACCTGAAACGTCACTTATTCCTTCGCTCCATAGATGCTGCCTCACCCGCTGAGTTTCTCCAGCATTTTTGTCTATCTACTGACAAGCTTGCAATACTATTAAACAGCCTCGAGGAGAAAGCTCACCAAGGCTTATGAAAAAACTGTTAAGGCCTCTGTAGGATCATTTCAGAGGCATTTAGAGGACTGTTTTGAATATATGTAGCATGTGTTTTATTGGACGGTTTAACGTGCAACCAACAAATATGGAAGGTGCAGAGTATGCATTTGGCCGATAAATCAGGTGCTAATTTATTGCCTAAAATAAGACTATCAATGCCTGTAGGGGAATGAACAAACTTAAAATAAAGATAAACTTTGAGTTATGTTATTACGAAAAAGGGGGGTCACCATCCAGGACAACTAATCTCCTGAATTATGGAAATGTTCCCAACTTATGTCCAATGATGCCATGCACTGACAATCATTGGCTCTACTTAAAAATTATTTACCTTGCTAATGAAATAAAATTAAACTGCAGACAAGCCTGAGAAAACCCACAACGCATGAATGACAAATGAGAGCCATTTTCTTACGTTTGCAATGCAGGCTTGCAATTTATTGAAATGCTTATCCACTGCATTAAACAATAAGCTCCATGCTGCAGAAGTAAATCTTTTTTAATGACTGTGACTTTATATTGCTTTCCTTTGTTTTTAAAGAAGTTAATATTTTGATTATTTTCATAAAGTTACAAGACCCAGTTTAGAATTTAAATTAAAAAGCATTAACATTAGTTTCGCTCTGATAGTGAGCATCATAACTTGTGTAATATCATGGATGAATGATGAGCTGGTCCGAGCAATGAATTTTCCCTTGCTCATCAGTTCTGTCTTCAAGGTACTTGGTCACTTTATCCCACTAATTGTCCTGAAAAAAACGTCCTATTAAAGAAAGCTCTTTGCATTGTTTAAGAACCATTTGTCTTGATAGATCTTATTTGCTTTTTGCAAATAAATGCATTGCTTGTAAAATCAGAATTGTGGGAATATCTGGCACAGATAGGAGTCTTGCAGCCTATATTTAAAAGGGTTGTGCTGAATCACACTTGCAGGCAGTGTAGCCCATTTCCCAACACCCTCGGGGAGGAACCTCTAGGCTCACAAGCTGAGAGTGGGGTGCAGGATATATCTAAAGTCCATTTTTGTCTTGTTTGGACGTTTCATTTGGTTCAAGCCAAACTGCTAACTTTCATAAGTCTAAATCATTGATAGGTAGCATGAAACAAATATTTTCAATGGGCCCTTGTGGGACCCCACTGGAAAAAGCCCACCAGTCACTAGAACATGTATCTGCTATTAGGCCTTCGTTCTTGTCACTAGGCCAATTTTGGATCCAATTTACCTCTCTTTAACCCCACAGGCTTTTCCTTTCTAACCAATATGCCACCAGGGAGCTTGTTAAAAGTCTTGCTGAAATCCATGCAGCTAGCAGACTGCCTTCATCGATCTCTCTAGCTATAGGCTTGGGATAGTCAGTCATGGGTCAGCCATCACCTTGAATTACTGATCAATGCTGACTTCCTTGACCAATCAAGGCCTTTTCAATAACAATCTGCACAGTTCCAATAACCTCCTGTGTCAGAGCATGAGCTGATCACTCCCTATTGTTCAGTCTGTTCTCTTCATTCTTTTTAAACAATGGCGTGGCAAAAGCGATCCTTTCATTCACCTTGATCTCACCTGCAGCCACAAAGAAGTATGAAGTGATGGTCAAAGTCATCCTCCCACTGCTCCTAACAGCATGGGAGACAGTTCATGTGGGCCTGGGGATTTATTCTCTTTCAAAGATAATAAAACACTTTGATCTCTCTCTTTCACTTTGCTTATCCCATCCAATATTTCACACTTTACTAAACTAGCATCTGGACTGTTCCTCTTTCATTGGCATGGTTCCAGATAAACTATTTATTTTGAGTGATGACCGAGTCGTCTGTCTCAGTACCTTCTTGGTCTCTGCGTGTGTGTGTGTGTGTGTGTGTGTGTGTGTGTGTGTGTGTGTGTGTGTGTGTGTGTGTGTGTGTGTGTGTGTGTGTGTGTGTGTGTGTGTGTGTGTGTGTGTGTGTGTGTGTGTGTGTGTGTGTGTGTGTGTGTGTGTGTGTGTGTAGTAAAGAATTGCAGATGCTGGTTGAAATCGAAGGTAGACACAAAATGCTGGAGTAACTCAGCGGGACAGACACATCTCTGGAGAAAAGGAATGGGTGACGTTTTCGGGTCGAGACCCTTCTTCAGACTGATCCTGTCACATCACACATTCCTTCTCTCCAGAGATGTCCCACTGAGTTACTCCAGTATATTGTGCAGAACACCGCTGGTCACAGATCTCCAGTCACAACAACATCGGTCCACCCCTACCCACAATCTTCTATGACCAAGCCAATTTTGGAGCTAATTTACCAACTCCCCATGGATCCCATATTATGTAAATTTGTAGGCCAGTCTACCATGAAGGACCTTCTGAATCAGTGGAAGAACATCACCACTGAACCACAGCTGGGGAAATTTATGCTGAAACAACACCAGTTTCAAAATGTTTTGTATCAGAGGTTCATCAAATGATCAGCGTAAGACCTTGATATCACGGGAGGAAGTGATATCAATATGATTTGTAAGATGCAGATCAGGTTTGATGAATTAATATTTCCACAGAAATTGTCAAGTATATAAGAAAGGGGAATTCAATGGATTTTGGATGTTCATAAAATAGTTGAAATAGTACAAAAGAGATCAACTACAAAAAAAAAAAAGAGGAAGTGCTATGCATCTACAGTGAGGCACCAATGGGTAAAAGTGACAAGAGCGTTTCTCTCCGGGTACATAAATGATTTGCACAAAGAGGCACAGGGAGAATAGCATGTTGTAAAGTCAGATAACATATCAAATTTTTGGGATATTGTACAGAAATCTGAGAATTCTATTCAGTATAGATACTCGGTGATGCAGCTGGTAAAACTGCTGCCCAAGAGCACAATCAGATTCAAATCATGTTGAGTGCACAAGTGCAGTGAGGCACAGGTACAATGAGAATCTTGCTTGCAGCAGCATCACTGGCATTTAGAACATAAAACATAGTATAGAACATAGGCCCTTCAGCCCACAATGTTTGTACCGAACATGATGCCAAGACCAACTCCTATCTGTGCTCTCTAGTATTTGATATTTCCATCTTAGGAGAAAGGTTCTTACTGTCTATCCTATCCATACCTCTCATAATGTTATGTACTTCTGTTAGGTCTCCTGCAGTCTCTGCCATTCCAGAAAAAAAAATCCAAGTCTGTTCAACCGTCAAGTTCTGGCAACATCCTCATAAATCTTCTCTGCACTCTTTCCAGCTTAACAATATCTTTTTGATAACATCATCATCATCATCTTTGTTGAGAACATCAATGCCTTACAATGCTATATACGACAGTGATCGCAACTTCTACTGAAATGTAGTTGACCGTTGGCTTGCTAGGAGCTCATCGCCCTTTGACGGGTCTTGTTTTTGGTCCTGCTGGGGGTCCACAGCCCCCTCCTCACCTAACAAACCAGGTGGGGGAGACAGTTTAGTCGCCAACTATCCGACCATGGAGCAGGTAGCACGGGATTACTTGGTATCTGTGGCGGGATAACCAAAATTGAACACAATACTCCAACTATGTCCTCACCAGCGCTTTGCACAACTATAATATAATATCCCTATTCATATACTCACAAGCCTGACTAATGAAGGTCAATATGCCGAAAGCCTTCTTGACCACATTATCTTCCTGCTAAGTCACTTTCAATGAACAATGTACCTGCGCTCCTAGATCCCCCTGCTCTAAAACATTCCCCAAAGCCCTGCTATTGTAAAGCTCCCTCTACTCCCCAGAGCCCTGCTATTTACTGTAAAGCTCCCTCTACTCCCCAGAGCCCTGCTATTTACTGTAAAGCTCCCTCTACTCCCCAGAGCCCTGCTATTTACTGTAAAGCCCCCTCTACTCCCCAGAGCCCTGCTATTTACTGTAAAGCTCCTGCCATGGTTAGACTTCCCAAAATTCAACACCTCACATTTATCTGCATTAAACTCCATTAATCATTTCTCTGCCACAAATAGCAATGGGTCCACCTCTGAACCCTGAGGCACACTACAAGTTGCAGGCCACCCCAGTCTGAAAAACAACTTCCCACGATCACCCTCTGTTTCCTTCCATGAAGCCAATTTTCTATCCAGTCGGCTATCTCTCTTTTGATTCCAGACGATGTAACCTTCCAGAGCAGCCTACCATGTGGAATCATGTCGAATGCCTTGCTGAAATCCATATATCCGTCTACAGCTCCGCCCTTATCAGCTTATTTGGTCATATCTTCAAAAAACTCAATCAGATTCATGAGACATGATCTCACACATACAAAACCATGCTGACCATCCCTAACCAACTCTTGTCTATCTAAATGCATAACTTTTCCCTCAGACAAAAGAAAATCCAAAAATTCTAATGACCTTTGAACACGAAAAGGGTCGTAAGAGGAGAGGTACGGCCAATCAGAAAGCTAGAATGGAAATTTACTTGTGGAGACAGAAGGCATAAGTAAATTAGTAAATTAATATTTTATATCAGACTTCAGTTAATAAAAGATTCTGCTGTCAGAGTCTCCGCAAAGACAAATATAGCTGAGATTATGGACTGACTAATAGAGGTTGCCAGAAAGGATAGCTGTAAAAGGGATAAATAAACTGGTCCAGATGGAATGCGTCCTAGATTGCGGAAGGAAGCAAGGGAGGAAATTGCAGAGGCTGTGGCCATAATCTTCCAAACATCTGGAGATAAAGACCTTGTGCCTAAGGACTGGATGACATAGAGTCATTGAGTCACAGAACAAAGTTGCCTATCTCAGCTAGTCCCATTTGTCCGCATTTGCTCATCTTCCTCTAAAACATTCCTACCCATGTACATGTCCAAATGACAGTATGTCGAAGGGCCTGTTTCCATGCTGCATCTCTAAACTAAAAAAAGTCCCACCTATCAATCTTGCCTTATTATTCAAACCCTCCAGCCCCTTGTGAATCTTTTCAGCATCCTTTCCATCTTAATGATATTCTTCCCATAGCGGATGACCAAAACTACACATAATTACCTAAGGAAATACAAGGAACTGTAGATGCTGGAATCTTGCCCAAAACACAAAGTGCTGGAGTAACTCAATGGGTCAGACAGCATCTCTGGTGGACATGGACAGGTAATATTTTGGGTCAGACCCCTTCTTCAGACTGATATTCTGAAGAAAGATCCTGACTTGAAATGTCACATATTCGACCCATTGAGTAACTCCAGCACTTTGTGTTCCACACAATTATCTATCTAATGTCACACCAATGTCTTGTACA